>NW_028274807.1:153170938-153474777 GCF_037043125.1 Eumetopias jubatus | reverse complement strand
TGATACCCAACCAGACAAAGACAGAACAAGAAAAGAAAATTACAGCAAATCCCCAATGAATATAGTTGCAAGAATTCTTGAGAAAAATAAGCAAATCAAAATCAACAGAACATTAAGAGGATAATACACCATGATCAAGTGGGATTCGTCCCTGGGATGCAAGGGTGGTTCAACATATACAAATCAATAAATGTGATATGCCACATAAATAGGTTGAAAGACAGAAATCATATGATCATCTCAACAAATGTAGTTGGCAAAATACAACATACTTTCGTGATAAAAACTCTCACCAAATTGGGCATAGAAGGAACATACATCAACATAATAAAGGCCAGACATGATAAGCCCATAGTTAACATCATACTCAATGGTGAAAACTTGAAAGCTTTTTCTCTAAGATCCGACAAAAGTGCCCACTCTCACCACTCCTATTCAACATAACATTGGAAGTTCTAGCCAGAGTAATCAGGCAAGAAAAAGAAAAAAATCATCTAAATCAGAAAAGAAGTAAAATTGTCTTTCTTTGCAGATGACATGACTTTATATATGAAAAATCCTAGGGCGCCTGGGTGGCTCAGTTGGTTAAGCGTCTGCCTTCGGCTCAGGTCATGATCCCAGGGTCCCAGTATTGAGTCCCATGTTGGGCTCCTTGCTTGGTAGGGAGTCTGCTTCTCCCTCTCCCTCTGCCTGTTGCTCCCCTTGCTTGTGCTCTCTCTCTCTCGCTCTGTCTCAAATAAATAAATAAAATATATTAAAAAAATCCTAAAAACTTCACCAAAAAACTGTTAAGACTGATCAATAAATTTAGTAAAGTTGCAGGATATAAAATCAACATACAGAAATCAGTTACATTTCTATACACTAGCAACAAGACATCCAAAAAAGAAATAATGAAAACAATCCCATTCACACTCACACTAAACATCAAAAACAAATACCTAGGAATAAATTTAACCAAAGAGGTGAAAGACCTGTACACTGATGAGTATAAGACACTGATGAAAGAAATTGAACAAGACACAAAATAAGTGGAAATATATCCTGTGTTCATGTATTGGAAGAATTAATATTGCTAAATGTCTACATTACCCCAAGTCATCTACAGAGTCAATGTAACTAATAACTATCAAAATTCCAATGATGTTTTTCACAAAAATTGAAAAAACAATCCTAAAATTTCATATGGAACTTCAAAAGACCCCAAAATAGCCAAAGTAATCCTGAGAAAGAAGAACAAAGCTGGAGGCATTACTTTTCCTGATTCAAACTATACTATGAAGCTATAGTAACCAAAACAGTATGGTACTGGCATAAAAATAGAAACATAGACCGATGGAACAGAATTGAAAGACTAGAAATAAATCCATGCATTCACAGTCAACTAATATTTGACAAGAAAGCCAAGAATACTCAATAGGGGAAGGATAGTCTCCTCAATAAATGGTGTTGGGAAAATTGGATCCTTCCCTAACTACTCTCACAAAAACTAACTTGAAATGGACTAAAGACTTAAACATAAGACCTGAAACCATAAAACTCCTAGAAGAAAACATAGGGGAAAAATCCTTCATATTGGCCTTGTGAATGATTGTTTGGTTGTGACACCAAGCCACAAGCAACAAAAGCAAAAATAAATAAGTGGGACAGCATCAGGGGTGCTTGAGTGACACAGTTTATTGAGTGTTCGACTCTTGGTTTTGGCTCAGGTCGCGATCTTGGGGTCGTGAGATTGAGCCCTTCGTCAGGCTCTGTACTCAGCACAGATTCTGCTTGGGACTCTCTCCCTCTGGCCAACCACCCTCCTCCCCCTGCTCTCTTTTTCTCTCTCTGGAATAAATGGATAAATCTTAAAAAAAAATAAGCAGCCTGCATCAAACTAAAAAACAAAATAAACAAACCCCCCCACCCCCACTGCACAAAAAAAACCCAATCAGCAAAATGAAAAGACAACCTACAGAATGAGAGAAAATACTTGTAAATCATGTATCTTCTGATGAGGAGTTAATATCCAAAATATATGTAAGAAACTCATATAATTTAATAGGAAAACATAAAGAAGAAGCAAAATTATAAAATGGGAAGAGGAACTGAATAGACATTTTTCCAAAAAAGACACAGGTCACCAGGTACCCGAGAAGATGCTCAATATCACTAATCATCAGGGAAATACAAATTTAAACCACAGTGAGATAGGCTTTTATGAGGTTATTGCCAAAAAGATAACAGATAACAAATGTTGGCATGGATGTGGAGAAAAGGGAACCCTTGCAGTCACTATGGAAAACGACATAGAAGTTCCTGAAAAAATTAAAAGTAGAATTACCATATGATCCAACAATCCCATTTTTGGGTATATATCCAAAGGAAATGAAAACAGGATCTCAAAGAGCAATCTGTGCTTTCATGTTCATTACAGCATCATCACCATAGCCAAGATATGGAAACACATAGGTGCTCTTCAAGAGAAGAATAGATAAAGAAGATGTGGTATGTATATACACCATGGCATACTATTTAGCCATGAGAAAGATGGAAATCCTGCCATTTGCAACATGGATGAACTTGAAGACATTGTGAAATAAGGGAGACAGAGAAAGACAAACACCTATGATATCACTTATATGTGGAACTTGAAACAGCCACGGTAGGTAGTGAAACTGGGGCATCTCAGACTGTGCAAAGCACAAGCTCCGCAGTTTTGATACCTAACAGGACACTTTTTCACCCTGAGTCTGAGCAGAAACAAGCTTCCTTGTTGTCCTATGTACGAGTTAATTTTTTTTCCCCTCCCCACTATGCCTGCAACATTGAGAGGACCTTTGGTATTAAGGGTGTCTGTTCCATCTACACACCTTGCACTGGCCTTGTCAGCCACCCTCCTTGGACATTTTAAAATTTCAACCTCCAGATTATTACTGGGTCTAATTCTGCCTATTCTAGAGTTACTGCCTATTCTGGAGTTCCCTTGGGGAAGAGGCCCATTATAAAAACACAGCTTAATGGAGCTCAACCAAATGGGCTGTATGCCCTGGGCTTCACCCTGCAGAAGCTCAGAAAAACATAGGAGGGGCTTTGAATTTTTGATCTCTCCATTTTCTTTCCAGCCTTAGCTTTTGTTAAATGAGATGGTATAGAGCAAAGTTTTAGCTCCTTCTTTTACAGATAATGCAGATCCCTTTCCCACTGGAAGGCAAAAGTGGCTAAAGTCAGTTCAGATATTACAGAGCAATGTTCTTACCCTCTGTCAGCTGGAAGCCGGGTGAGGAGGAGGAGGTTGGATAGAGAAGCTGGGACCAGACCATAAGGACCCACAGAGGCCAAGTGAAGGAGTTTAGATCCATGTTTTCTACTTGAGTAATTTATGACACCCTCCAACTTTATTTTTTGGTAAAAAATTCTCAAAATCTCCCAGTGTTGACTTAAATGATTTCATTGTAATTTTACCTAAATATATACAGCTATAAAACCAGGTTTAGGCTCATTATATTTATAGCTTTTATGTAACTATGAAACCAAAGCAAATTTATAAATTGTATTCAAATAAAACTGCAAACTAGACAGATAAAATAAAAAATTAATTCAGGGTATCAGATCAAGTTGTTTTGGGGAAGCAAAATTGCTGCTCTCAATGTGACAGTGGTACTGTTATCAGGTAGAGTGTTTTGAGTTTTACCTACTTGTATGTCAGAAACGACTCAGTGACCATTTTTCTCTATTTAAACATGATGAAACCTTAATTTGGGTAGCGATGTGAAGTACTTCAACCTAGACTTGGCCCAAGGCATCATTTATCTAGGGTTTGTCTCTGGACTTTCCCTCATTAGTCTGGGGCAATTACCTGGAGTCCATGTAATTGTTAGCAAATGCAAATGTGGGCACTAAAATTTCAGGATAGTACTTGGTTTTAAAATGGAAATCCAGATGATCCAGAATGTAATTATGTGAAAAATTGTAAATATCATTGAAATGAAAATAGGAAAAATAATCTTGTTGAGATTTTTAAGTCTTACCTTAATATGTCTGAAGACCTCCAGAGTCTCCAACTGGGGGCTCATCTGTTATCCCAAAGATTATTTAGGTATTTAGGGTACTTCAAGTGGCAGACTAGAAAGTCATTAGAGGAGGGGACCAATATAAAGGCAGAAAAGGGTGAGAAGACTCTGAGACAAGACATTCTAAAGACCAACAGCGACTGCGCTCAGGTTGGTGGGGGGGGATAGTGGGAGGTACTGCAAGGGGTACTGTGGTACTCTACCAGATCCCCTCTGTAGGCCTGTGCAGCTGCTGGGAAAGTCTGGTGTGCATGGCTCCCAGGGGCATCTTCTGGACATTATCCTCAGTGACAGGGAAATGCCTTGCCCAAGGTTACACCCCTTTCTAAGGATCCACTTATGGCCAGTGACAGCCTGATTTGGGAATATGAAGATCTCAGCTTGGGACAACATTGAAGGGCTCTCTGAGCTCTAGAGCCCTGTGTAGGACCAGCTGAGGCCTCAGTTGCACCTGTATTATGGATCAGCTTCTCTCTCTGCCCAGGCCTGTCATCATCCCTTCTTGCAGGTATATCTCCTGGGAGTTCTCACTAATACAATTTCTGCTTGCAATTCCTTATAAGAATCTGAGTTTAGAGAACCTAGTCTAAGACAGATATCAATGATATCTGTGCGCAGAACAGATGAGAGGGTTTGCTGCTGTGCCCTTAGTGTTTAGCACAGTGCCTGGCATGTCACACAGAATCAGTAAATACTTGTTGAGTGAATGAAGGAGTGATAGGTTTGAAGAAGTCAAGGATAACTACCACAATTCTGGCTTTGGATATTGATTATAAGATGGGTAATTGTGTGTGGGAGAATATGATGAATTTAGATGTGATGAGTTCTCTGTTTTAGGTTTATTGCCTGATTCTATGCTCTGTTTTTAGTCCCGACTCCATGCCCTAAACACCACCCTTGACTACACATTGTATTCCCTCTATCCCCCAAGTACACATTGTATGGTTTTCTTGAGGTGGCTAGTGCTTCAGGGAATTTGAAGTGAATTATAAGACGGTGTCAGTGAGAATGAGATCTGTTGATTATTCCCTGACATCCCTATCTGATAACCTATAGTTGAGATTCTAGGTCTTTTGTTTTCCTGCAGGTGTCAGGCAAGTATGGCACACACTCAGGAGTGATGAGTCCACATTTAATGGGCCTCGTTGTGCATCAATACATAAAGTAACAATAATTAAATTGGATGAGGGGAGGAAATGGTTGGTTCTCTGATTGTTCCAAATTTCATTTCTGGAGGTGTCCAGGGAGTGCTTTCATGGTGGGGACAGGAGCATTATCATTTTAACGAGCCCAGTCTCCCTGTAGTTTATGGCTTCCTTTCACCCACGGCAAATCTGATGGGCAATTGCTTTTCCTTTGAAGGTGGCCTTTCTGGGATCCAAGATTAGGTCAGTCACTCCTCCCCACTGTCAGGCAGCCTCATAAAGATCCTTCCCTTAATTGGAATTCCAGGCCATTAAGTAATGGCCTAATTTGCTGCCATGGACTGTTTCTTACATTAACTTTGCCAAAGGTAAGAAGAAAAGCAGATTGGGTATGGGTCTTCTCCCATGTTATGTTTCTTAAAGGGTCAGATTTGCATTTCTGGAACAGAGAATAGTTGAATATACTTTGAGGAGGAGGAGCATAGGGAGTGGGGGTGGAGACACTTCAATAAAACAGAATTATGGCAATGTGGAGGTAGCTGGGTCCTTGTCTGGAATCAAGTATCCCCTGCTCTGTGATTTATATGTTATAATGCAAGGAAGTGGGGCTCTAATCTAAAGTCACAGAGCTGATGTCAGGCAAAGAGTTGAGCAGAACCTGGGCCAGCCAGGGTCCCAACTAGTGAGGTGTTGCAGGAGTTGTGAGGTCCCCTTTATCACCACCAACAGAACAGTCTCTGTTTTCCTTGGCAGTAGAACTTTGGGCAAGGGCCCAGGGAATAAAGTTAAGCTATTGGAGCAAGTTCCCTATTCATAATTATGGGTCACTTGGACAGGAGGGCTGTTCCCTTTCCCACACCAAGAGATAATTGCCTCTGCCAAAGAAAATCTTAATCAGGAAACAAACTTCTCAGGTTAATAGCACTAGTTCGAGAATTGTCTTAGGCCAGTGGAAGTTGGAGTTTCTGATCAAATTCTGGATGAATGCTAAGCTTTCCAAACACAAAGGGCCCGGTGAGCACCCAGCCTTCTCTAATCCACGACTGTGGTCATTACCGATGTTCAGGCTTCCCACTGCAGGTTTCTCCCTGGAGTCTGCTTTTAAGATAGCTAGAGCTCTAGACGGCATTTGGTCCTAGCCACTGCCCACAGACGGTCACTCTGTGTAAACCCTTTAGTCCTGCTGGATCCCTCAAACAAAGCTAATCTGCCATCTGACACCTGGACTTGTCACCTTTAATTCCAGGCTTCTGAGCTGCTATCTCTAGGGAAATAAAGGGAGGATTTCTTTTCTGTCCTCACATACTCTTGACATCTATTATTCCACCCATGGGCCTCTGCCCCAAGGGGGGCACACAGCTGCACTCTCTACTCTTCTGTTTGTCAGTGTAAAGCCATTCCTGAGTTTTTGACCTGCCCATTTGGCTATTTTAATTTTTTGGGCAAAGGATCCCTGTGGCAACAAAACAGCTTCTAAAAAGGAGCTGGAAAGTTTATGAACAAAGCGAGTCTTTGAAAAAGACTCCTTTTCCTTTCCATTCCTAATGGATGAATTTAGATATTATGAGAGCTATACAAGAAGTATTTTGAGGCAGAGGGGCTATTTCCAAGGTGCCCTCAACCTCTAGCCTGAGTTTACTTTTTCCTTCCCTTAACCTTTCAGTGATTGGGCAGATAGGTTGGCTGGGTGATTGATCCAGTTTATCCAGCTGAAATAGTATTGCTGTTACATGATAGGGGTAAGGCAGAATGGGTCCAGAAACTAGGGCATCTTTTGGGCCCTTGTACTTTGGTCCAGAGATTAATCAATACATTAAAATGTGTACATAATAAAGAAAGGAAGACAAATGTATAGTAGTAAATGTATATGTATGCATGTGTATTATATATTCATACACATACACAGATATTTCTTATATGTATGTGTATGTATATGTACATATTTCATATATATATATATATATATATATATATATATATATATATATATATAGTCAGTAGAGCAGTCTTGCCAGATAAAGCAACTGGTACTGGTAGGCAGTTAAAAGAACATGGAATAGGCAGTCTCAGAAAGGAGTTAGAAGCCCATTTCTGGCCTCATGGCCAGTTGCAGAAATAAGGATTACAGTAGCTTCTCATTGTTTCTTTCTTGCTCTGTTATGTATTTATTTTCATGTATCACCTAATTTACTTTTTGACTTGTTTCTCTCTTTTACTATTTTAAGATGTTTTTTGGAGGCTAACTGCACAATTTAATCCTCAAATTATGGGATACCAAGGTGGGAATGATGGAACTAGAAGGGTGAATGAAAACCACTCAGTGACTGACAGGACTTTGGATCTTCCCTTGGGGAGAGGTGAAATGCTTCCGTTTGTACGAGAGATGGTTGCTTATGTTTGCCATTGTTGCTGTTGGTGCTTGGGAGATTCAACTGTGCAGAAGGGTGTGTATTTGGGTGATAAGTGCTGAAGGGGTGGACTATGGTAGATACGGTGAATTGGTTCTCTCAACTGCCATGTTATTTTCTTTCCAGATGTAGAGGTTGGAAAGCTAATACACTATATTCCCAAGACTCCTTTGCAGCCAGTGTTCTGTGAATAAATCAGGTTCTGCCAATTAAATGCACTCATGTAAAACTCGATGGTGGAAATGATTCGGAGTCCATTTTCCTACCGCTATTGCTCCTGGCAAGCAAGGTAATAAAAATGCGAATGCTTAGAGGCATCTATGGCAGCTGGACTCACCAGTGCACTGTCTAGTCATCAGCTTCGTGGATGCCTTAAGGCAACCATGGTAGGAGTCGTGGGGGTAGCAGCCGCAGCTTCCTGACCTCTGGGTCACAGCTTCAGTGGGTGTCATTGAACTTGGTAGTCTTGTGGTATGCTTGTATCTTCTGTTTCTCCAGCCTTTCCAATATTCAGTAAGCAGATTAATATATTAAATGCCTATTTAGTCAAATACCTTAATATATTAAATACCTAGAGTGATTTCCATTCCTTATATTGTATTCTGGCTTTAAGGCATAGCTTGGATAGTCCCTTCTATGGAGGACAAGAGACTCAGGATAATTAATAATTTCTACCTTTGTGAAGTGGGTTCAAGGATTCTGCTTTCTTCTCACAATTCACTTCAGCAATCCCCAGGGCTCCTCACTTTACATCTTCCCAACAGACACATGTATTTGTTTTGGTAGGGTGCAATGTGAAGAGCACTAAATTGGGAGTCAGAGAGCCTAAGTTAGAGTTAGAGCAGTATATCTCTAATTAGCTGTGGGACCTTGGGCAAACTGGACAACTTCCTTGAGGTTCAAATTCATCATCTGTAAAATGAGGGCTGGAATCTTCCCCCACTTGACTCATCACAGGGTTGCTATAAGAAACCAGCATCAATAACAATAGCTATCATTTATTTAACAAATACTGAGAATTGTCTATGTTCCCAGCTCCATGTCATTGGAGCACTAGGAACACAGCAGAGGATGAACAGCAGTGTGTGGTAAGCCAGCTTTCCAAAAGGAAAAGCCCTGATTTGGAACCTTTGCCAATTTCTGTGGTGTAAATACTCCCACCACGGCGGACTTCAAACTCCTGACCTCATTGAGTGCTATAAGATGAGCTCTCATGAGCTGGCTCCAGCACACCACTGACACACAGAAGATCACAGCCCCGAGGGACAGAGTCAACCATCAAACGTGACATCACCAGATTACAGGCTGGGGTAAGTACTATGCAGGCAGAGAACAGGACATCGTGAGAAAGTGATATTGGTGAAGTTAATTTAGGTGACTGGTCAAGGAAGATGCGACATTTAAGCTGAGACCCAAAGGATAAAAGGGAGTTACTCAGGTAATGAGAAGGAGGAACCTTCTCATTACCTGAGTAATGAGAAGGCACAAAGAGCATCCCGGGAGGAGGAAACAGCACCTGTTGAAGGCCTTGTGCCCAGAACGAGTGTGGCTATTTAAAGGAACGCGGTGAGTCAGTGGGCTTGTGGGTACATGAGATTCAAGAGGGTGGCAGAGGCATCATGCCCAGCCCAGCAGGCAGGTGAAGAAAGGGTGGTGGGTTTAAACCAAAGCATGCTGGGACATCTCTGAAAGTTGTATGCCTGGAAGTGATATGATTTCTCTGGCTGCAGCTGGAGAATGGATCATATGGGCAGACACAGAAGTAGGAACACTACTTAGGAGGCCACTGCAAAAGTACGGGAGAGAGATGCTGCCCGTGACAGAGCTGGAGGGAAGGTGACCTATTCAAAATACAATGTGGAGGTAGAATTATCAGTTAGTGAACTACAGAGTGTTATTTATTTGTTTTTTATTTTAAAATTAACATACAGTAAAATTGACTTTTTGGGGTGGCGCAGAGTCCTAGAAATTTAAATACCTACATATTCTTGTAACTAACATCATCATCAGGATTTAGAACAGTTCTATCACCCCCCATCTTCCTAGGATTACACTTTTGTAGTCCCACACTCTCCCTCCACTCTTAACACAGACGTGGTGTGGGGAATTGAACCCAGGTAGAATGGTTATCCATTTAGATTCCAACTGTGTTCCTGATAGTTCTTCCGATTTGGGAGCCTCTAACCAGGCCCAGCTTTTCCCAGAGGGTAATTTCAACTTCTTGGGCCTGAAACAGGCTTCCTACTGTACCAGTATGCTGGGTCTCTGTCTCAGGAGGCACAGAAGATGGAGGCAAAACCTGTAAGGGCCACTTGAACTCACCAAAAATTTCCACATCCTGAGATACATCCACAAAAATCAGTAACGGGGGAAGGCAATCTATTTTTAGGCACATAAATAATTTAGGTCAGAATATTCCAGGTAGCATTACATTATAGCTGAAAACAAACCTCAGTTTGGATTGTTATAAAATGATTCCAATAAACATCATTGCTAAAAGCATAAGCATTTTAATTAGCTCATCTGTAACTCCACAGGGCCTGCTGAGATATAAATATCCATATATATTCATAATATAGATTGTTGTGAATATATTTTTTATTAGTTGCATCTCTCTCTCTTCCTTTCCTATTATTGTTCTGTCAAAAAATGTCTTTTATTTTTTGACTAAAAGGAGGGTTCTGTTTATTTGTATTCTGGGGCACAATTCTTTTTTTTCTGGAAAGGGGAGAGGGTCCAGGATGCCTCATATTATCTCAATTCATCAAAGAACTTTAAGTGTCATTTTATCTAGAGTTGCAACTTCCTTGTTCCCTGGTTCCAGTGAGGAACAGATGAGTTGCCCGAGTCTTGTCATGGTAGAGGTGCCAGAGCACAAGGAAATGCATTACAAACAAACAGCTAAAAGCAGGGAAGGCGAAGAAGAAGGGGAGAAACCTTTTTCCCAGAAACTTTCTTACCAGGAGCCTTCCATAGTAATAGGTAGGGGTTTTCTATCCTTTTTCTCCCTGGGTCTTCTCAGGAACTCTGTGAGATAGGCTATGATTTCCAGACTGCAGATGGGGAAACCAAGGATCATAGAGTAAGTTTTCAAGGCTCTGTGTTTGTTTCTTGAGCCCAGAACTCAAGCCTGGGGAAGAAGATGGACTCTATCAGAAGTCAGCAGTGTCTTTGGCCTCCTGTGATGCTTGAAGGAGCACTAGGAATTTGAGAGATTTTAGCAAGAAACATGGAGAAACAGGAGGAAACAGGCAAAAATAAAAATTAGAGGGAGAAACGAAAGGAAAACAAGATTGATATCTGTACCAACAGATATCTGTACCAACAGATATCTTTGGAGACTCTTTGGAGTTTGCAATGTTCTTTTGTATCCACCGACTCTCATGACTTGGGAGGCCGTGGCGGAAACAACTCAGGTTGTGTAAATAGACACACTCTGGTTTGAGGACCATTTCTGAGTCATGACCAAGCAGGTTGCATGGCCTGAGAAATGGTCATACCCCAGAGTTGGGATTGACCTGTTTTGCTTATCCCATGTAACCCACTACCCCAGGCTAATGACAACTACAATTTATCTCTTATGATTCTGTGGGCTGACCAGTTTTCTTGCTTCATGTAGTATCAACTGGAATGTGAGAGGGCTGGTAGGTCCAAAATGGCTTCACTCACATGCCTGAGAATTGGTGCTGCCTACTGATTGAAGGCTTGCTGGGGTTTTTGGCTGGGGGCCTTGGTCCTTCTCCTCGTGAGCCTCTCCACATGGCTGCTTGGGCTTCTTCACAGCATGGTAGCTAGGTTCTATGGAGTGTTCCAAGCCTCGGTGTGCAAGTACTTATCAAGCCCCCACTTTTATCATTCTGGCTAACATCCCATTGGACAAAGATAATCAAATGACCAAGTTCAGAGACAATGTAGTAGGGGGCTACACAAAGACATAAATACTGAGAGGTGTGATTCACTGGGGGCCACCAGAGTAATAGTAATAATAACATTCTACTACCATCTCTAGGAATCTACTTTGCAACCACTGCACACAGAACAGTGTCTATGGCTCAGCCCCATCTGAAGCTTCACGCCCTACCACAACTTCCTTGACAAACTGTTAGAGTATTCCTTCTGATACTGGGTCATAATTGGCCTGCTAGTTTTACCCATTGATCTCGGTTCACTTAGTACAGGACACTGCCAGGCATTATGAACAGCACAGAAGAAATAGGAGCCCTGCTCCTGTCTTAATGACTCAGCTGGCCAAATGGTAAGATAATACTAGTACATGTGTGAGGAAAGGCAAGAGCATATTGGTTAGTGGAGGGACAAAAATTCAGAGAAAGAAGAAACAATCGAAGGCCAGAGTAGGTAGAGATGTTCCTTTTCTTCATTTCACCCTCCTTCCTTCCTTCCCCCTTCTTTTTTTCATTCTCATATTCTATTCCCAACCTCTTCTGATCCTCTACTCATCTTAGGCATGGAATCTGCCTAAGGTGAGAGTGAAGCAGGCTCATCTACCGTATTAACTATCTATTTGTGTGACACAAATTATCCTAAAACTCTGTGGCTTAAAACAACAATAAATATTTATTATTTTTCATTATTTCTTTGGGCCAGGAATTGAGGTGTGGCCAAGTTGGGAAGTTCTGGATCAGAGTCTCTTATGATGTAGCCATCAAGATCATTTGGAGCTGAGGTCATCTGAAGGTTTGACTGGGACTGGAGGATCTACTTCCAAGGCGGTCACTCACATGGATGGCAAGTTGGTGCTGGCTGTTGGTGGGAGACTACATTCCTCCCAGAAGGCCTCTGCATGGGCTGCTTCTCCCAGAACAAGCAAGCCAAGAGAGTGAGATTCAGGTGGAAGCTGTCCCTTGGATGACCTACCCTCAGAAGTCACATGGCATTGCTTCTGCTCCGTTCTGTTCATTAGAAGTGAAACCCCAAGTGTGGCCTGCTTTCAAGTGGTGGAGGAGAATTAGCCTTCACTTTCTCCAAGGAAGTAGTGTCTTAGAATTTGCAGACACTTTGAAGTTGCCATATCTACCAAGCTACCATTTTGAGGGTTCCTCCTGAGGCCACTCAGCACATTCTCTCCCCTTTCAGTAGTCTCTGAGCAGGTACCTGCAGGGTGATAAATGACCCCAGAGAACATGGTAGGTAAATTATTTCCCAGTAACCAAGTCCTTGTTCCCTTTTGTAAAGAGTTCTCTTCTCACATGGGCTACAGCAAATGCTGACCCTAGCAAGACTGAAGGATGTCTCTCAAAAGCCAAAAAGCTTTTGAAAGGACAAAGAAAATTCTAGTGGAGCAGATGTCCAGGAGAGACCATTGTCAGTCAGGCAGACCATTAAGGTGCATGTTCCCCTTTGTCCAGTCAGGGAACCAGGCCCTTTCCAAGGTGAACTTTCTCTGACTGTCCCTTTGCTTCCCTTGAAATAAAGTGTATTTAGACTGTGTGCTTATTTCTTCCTTCCCCGATGTGCTCTCTGTGGAATTCATTATCTCTGATTTAGTAAAGTGCGTTATACACCCGAGGAGTCAGTTTAACTAATTCCAGCTCATCAGCTAATATCACCCTCCTCTCCAACTATTTCCCTTGGAGGAATCGGCAAAGCTTAGATTGGACTTGGTGCTGTGAGTAATACCTCGAAAAGGAAAAAGGTGAAAACCAGAGTACAGGGTCCTCAGCTCTTAGAAGAGATTATTCAGGATAAAAAGGAAGAGGATTTACTTGTTTTGTTGTTGTCATCACCTTCTCTGCTCAGATTTTCCACTGGGACCTCTGTTAGAGGTGGCTTTGCTCAGGCTGGGTCCTCCAGGCCAGCTCGGTTGTGCAGAATGGGAGGCTTCAGGCCAGTGTCTTGGTTTGAGTCAGGTTACAGTGTCAGGCACAATTCTGGGCATGCAGGGGACATTCAGTAGACGCTGTGGAACGAGCGGGTGGGGAGGACCTGGGAAGCAGAACGAGACTGGACTGAATGCTGACTGTGTTCTGGCTCTTAACTTACCGCTGAGCATCCTAGCAGTTTTCCCCATGGTTTTGATTTTCTTGTTTGTGAAATGGGAGGTGCAGAGGTAGTTGGGAACCTTAGGCATTCCAGAGTTCTGGGATATTGCCGTGTTTAGAGAAATTAGAACTGTAGTCACCAGATATGGTGATATCTAAAGATGTGTTGGCTTAAGACCAGCTCTATGCTGGCGTGAAGGCAGAGTAAGATGGATGCCCTGTGTCTTGTGCAGGCCAGTGACCCTCTCTGGACCACACTTAACCCGTTTCTACAATAAAGAGGTGGTGGCTGCTCTTCTGGCTCTGAGTCCTCCGCTTCCAAATGTGTCCTCCTCCATCAGCAGCTACACTGAGTGAGGATCCTTTGTGATTACTTGGGCAAAGATCAGTGATAGAACATTCTCAGTAGTCCTGGGGATGCTGGGATGCTTGTTTTCTAACGTGAGCTGTCAAGATGGGGAAATAGAGCCTCCACCTTTTAGTCATGAGCTCTGTGGGACGCTCCTACAGTTTGAGAATGAGCTGAATTTGGGCATCCAAGTCCTCAGAATATTGATTCTGAGTCTTTTAGAATTGTCACTTACCTGAGAATTTTCTCCTATTCTAGGCTTACTTAGGCCTTCAAAGAAGAAAAAAAAGCAAATCAGAGTTCTACAGATTTCCCTTTCTCTGACTGACTTATTTCACATAGGATCATACTTTCTAGATCCATCCATGTTGTGGCAAATGGCAAGATTTCTTTGTTTTTTTTTTTTTATATGACTGAGTAATATTCTATTGAGTACACTTATGATGATGAGCACTGAGTAATGTACAGAATTGTTGAATCATTATATCATACACCTGAAACTAATATAACACTGTATGTTAATTATATTGGAATTACAAAAGAAGTTCTATAGATTTCCACTGCCAATATTAAGTAGGGGGCGGTCTGGAGCCCAGCACATAGGAGGTGCTCAAAAAATGCTGATCAGAGAAACAAATGTATGAAGTTCTGTGAGCTCTAACTGTTGCAGGCTTCTTCCAACAGTAAGTCTTGTGGATTCCAAGCTAGCAATCATTCTTCCTTTCTGTGGAACCTGAGCCTTTTGGCAAATACTTCAGAGATATTTTCCTCTTATTTATATTATAGACCATATTCTTATCTCAGTCCCTTCGTCATACAATGACAAGACCTAGATACATGGATATTATGGCTCATGTGCAAAAACTGGATCACTTTCAAACTGATTTATGGGACTAGTTCAAGTGCAGATATATGTAAAATCTTGATTGGGGATTTAAGAAGAGGTGTGCAAATAAAAAATGATATATCTTTATTGATTTAGGAAACTGTAATGCCAAAAGTTATTTACAAAAGTCTCACTCCTTTTGTATTCCTAACAACTAATTTTCACTGTTATTAATTCACTACTTCTGTCCTCAATAAGGGTATTATAAATTTAATTGATTTTGAACTCACTGATTTTGAAGTTAATGAAATTGTTTATTTCAGTAACTTCACTTCCATTTCTTTTCTTCACCATTAAACTTGGTGCCACAAATCCCCTAACAGCCGAAGGGACTAAAAATAAGAGATTTCAGTTCTCTGGAAGTTTTCCAACTTTATGTCCGGGAAAATATACCAGTTCAAGAAGCTATTCTGGCTCCTTCTCTTGACCAATGTTTTCTTTATGACTCCATATTTGTCTTATTATTTAAGACAAAATTGAGTTTCTACTTTGCTTAAAGAACATTTGATTATTTCTCTTTGGCCCCAAGAGCAACTCCAAACATTTAGCATGGGCTGCTTGGCTCTTAATTATCTGGCTGCCTACATACCTCCTTTTCTATACCCCTTCTTAGTGTCCTGCTACACACTCTCTGTTCCTTGACCCTCAAATATACTACAAACTTTAATAACAATAGTGTATTAGTCATCTATTGTTGCATAACAAGTAACCTCAAAGCTTCAGGTATTATTTCATTGTTTCTGTGGGTCAGGAATCTGGGCATGGCTTAGCTGTTCTTCTGCTTCAAGGTCTCTCCTTCCAAAGGTTGCAATCAAGGTGTTGGCTAGGGCTGCAATCATCTCAAGTTTCAACTGGACCAGGATCTACATCCAAGCTCACTCATGTGGTTGTTGACATATACTTCCTCTTAGCTCTTTGTTGGCTGTTGGCTTGAGATCACTTTCAGTTCCTTGACAAGGGGTCCTCTCATTAAATACAGCATGCAATGAGAGAGAGAGAGAAAGGATGCCAACCAGATGGAAGTCAAGGTGTTTTGCAACCTAATCACAGAAGTAACATCCCATTACCCTTTTGCTGTTTCTATTTGCTAGAAGCAAGTCACTAGGACCAGCACACCCCAAAAGGGAAGAGGTTATGCAAGGACATGAACACTAGGAGGTGGGGCTCATTGGGAGCCATGTCAGAAGCAGCTGACCACAAATACTATTTATGGTTAACAATTACTGAGGATGTACTATATAGCAAGCATTCTGCTAAGATCTTTCCCATACAATCCATGCAAAAATTATTTTTAGAATTTCTGTTCTAGGACTCAGCAAGGTTAAGTAACAAGCAAGTGGCAGTGGCAGGATCTGAGCCCTGATTGTCAGGCTCCAAAGTCTTGGGACAGGAACCAACTTCCTCTCCATTTTTGGAGCTCAGCACAGGCTCTATGACATAGGAGCCTCGTGGGTACTGAGTAACTGCTAAATGAATGAATGAATGAATTCAGACCTGGGTCATTCTAAGCTGCTCTTGCCAAAACTCTGGTTTTAGGCCTTGATCCAATCTAAATAATAAATTATCATGTGGTTAAATAAAACTAAGTTATATTTAATCATTGGTGAGAGCTCTGAATTTCAGCTACAGGATCCAATAGGAGAAGCAGAGTTTTGTAAATAGTTCTTAGGTGCTACAAAACAGACTTTATTACTACTGAGAACTTCAAATAATATCCAGGAAATTGGGGTGTCAGAAGCCATGAATAGAGACTGTGGAATTGTTGTTAGAGAGACTGCCACTAATCCAGGAGGAATATTAGAATAGTATTTGGAAGGTGGGACAAGTAGCTAACTGCTGGCACTGGTGAATGGAATTAAAACTACCAGGCAATGACTGACTCAACAGGAGAGAAGCTGTTGGTATGTCTGTGACAGAATGGACTGTGAGTTAGTCCCCAGCAGGGATTGGGGACAAAGAGATGGCCCTTCCTGTGTCTAGCAGATCTTGACTCAACAACTCCTTCTTACATTTCTCTACTTTCAGGATTCACCAATGTGTTTGGGTTCTGGTAGTAACAGGTCAGGTGGACCCAGGTGTAACAGCTGAGAGTTGAACCTGCCCCTTACAGTGGCCCAAGAAAACCCACCATTTGAGGATGTTAGTGCAACACACAGCACTGGGCAGTTTATAAAGTACTTTCTTATGGGGTCTTCTGTGTGCCTTATAATGAACCTCTGGAGTGAAATTATGAAGAAGACTAGATAGACCTATCTCCTGGTTAGCCCCTTCTCTTTCTGTGGGGAAACAATTCACCATAAGTTTTCCTGGAGGGTATGGACCACAATTCTAGTGTTTAGTGGCATCGGGCTAATAATTGGGTAGATTCCTAGGGGCAGGTCTCCCTCTCTTTCTTGGAATGTGGGCTGTCTACTGTTGTGTCTCTGCATCTCACTTCCCTGGGTTCCAGTGGTGTTCCCTCCCCCTTCTTCTGGATACTTCTTTTGTTGACCCTATTGTTTGTGTTCTGAATTAATACCATGGATACAAATGAAGCTAATTTGTTTCTCCCTTTGCAGCTGGCACAGGAAACATTTTGTCTCTGAGGTGCCATTTGCACAACTGACCTCATACATTATTTATTGGTTTTATAATTTAGCCCAGCCTTTCAGATGCCCGCAGGATGTCACCTGCTCATGGGCATTATTATCTCCACTTTATAAATAAGGGAAGGAGGGTTAGAGGAGTCAGTACATGGGATTTTCCAGGGTCACATGGCCAGTAAATGGGAGACTATAATGCAGGTTTTCTCACTCTAAATTCTGAGTTCTTTCTATTCCCACTCTTGCTCTCATGCTAGTTCCCCAGAGAATCACAGTTAGGGGACTCCCATTGTACTGCCCCTTTATTGTATGATTACATCTGGGATATGCTATGTTGTTGGGTAAGGTTGGGCCGTGATAACACGGAAACTTAAGAGAAGCCAAATAAAGAAATAAAGAAGGCACCAAACAAAGCATGGAGGTGTTGTGTCCCTCCTACCGTCTTGGGAAAAATGAGTGATTTAGTGATGTGGGGGACTTGAAGCACAGGTGCAAAAATGGCTGATGCCGTGACCAGTACCACCCTGTGGCTCCATTCCCAGGCTAGGTCACATCTTATCCATCATCTTTTTGCTGGAGCATCTCTCTCACTGATGAATGGTTGTTTGGCTGGGTGACAGAGGCTGTTGTTCTACCATCAACAGCATTTGGAGGTGAGGGGCTTGGCAGGTGGTTTGGAATGCAAGCAGGGGCAAACCCTACAATGGCAGGCACCCAGATTCATCTTCAATCTAAAAATAAATCTTGAACAATAGATTACAAATATAATTAGGAGTGATGTGTATGCCATTCTGGTACATGCTCTATTTTCTCTTTCCACCTCCACTCATGTCTTGGGGACTTAGAGTCCCCAACCTCCTACAGAGGGCCTCTCTGGACTCCAAAAGGCTTGCTCTGCCAGAATGTTCATTGTTGTCTGCCTTGGCCCTGGAAAGTTCTCCTCCTCTCTTATTAGCTGGAGAGTGGGTGAGTTAGTGAGTGCTGTGACCACATCTCACCTCCAAGGGGCAGGGAGAGACAGGAATCATCTTGTCTCTGCCTTCGTCCAGCTAACTCACTTCTGCTGTGCAACACATTCAAAGCAACCACCACAAAAGTTGAAATTAATTCTGCAAGGCCAAGCCCCAGATGTATAATAGACATTTGGTAAGTCTTCACTGAGCCATGGGTATACCATGGTCAGGCTCTTGGGCTGGGCAGGTGCTATGGGGAATAAAACTATGAAGTCAAACACTGAAGCCTGGTACCAAAGGGGGCCAGCTCTTTTCCTGGTTCTGGGGAAAAGTTTGATGCATGACCTAGTGGTGCCTATGTGATGTGAGAATTATCAGTGTCTTGAGCAGAGGTGCTGGGAAAGAATAGCATAAGTTCCCTGGGGCAATGTGGGTAAGAGAGCAAAGACCACACTGCCCGCTGGACTTCACACAGCCTGTAGGATCCAGATGATCCTCTTCTGCCTTTTTCTAGAGGACATGGCTTGCCACTTTTCCAGGAAACTGCAGTTCCTCAGCTCTTGGTGGTTAATCTCTGTGTGTTCCAGCATTTCAGTTCCATTGCCACATCTCATTTACAGCATTGCATAAATGTTCCCAAGGGCCCCTACCTAGCCATCAAGAGAGTCTGTCCACAAAGAGGAAGCTATTCTAGCCTTTGCCTCCTAGTGTCTCATTGCATTCTGCTGGCCTATCAGTAGGAAAGTTGGGACGGTTCTGCCTTACACTTTGGTGGAAGAAGGAATGGAATGTGTTACCAGGGGGACTGGCTTGAGTCAGGATGACCAGGGGATCCATGAAGGCAGCTTGAGACAATTTGGCTTCTTTCATAATCCCTTGTTTTTACCCTAAGATTGAGATGGGATCTACTGCTAAGGAAACAGGCAAGTCAAACTCTTTCTAAAGAGATTCTTAAAAATAGCTCTGTACAGACTACACTACAGAAAAACATCCAGAGAAAAATGACTCATTATTTCTTATTAAATTTAAAGGACTCTTTCTGGGGCTATAAATAAATTCTTCATCACTCACTTGAAGGTAATAAAACTTGTAAATTTTTTGCTCTCAAGTTTTATGTCCCTGCTTGCCTTTTCCTGCCATCCAGCTTGTGTCTCATTTTACCTTACCTATCACCAGTTGGTGTGTGTTTAAGGAATGAAAAATAATTTTAATATTTGCCAATGTAAAATATAATTAGCTTGGTAAATGTGCTGTTTAAAAGGGCATGAACAAAATCCCCAGACTAAATAGAAATTATTTCTGGATTGACTTCTGCTTTCAATTATTTCTGTTATCTATCTCTTCCATTACCATGGGTAATCAGAAGTTGATAATATTTTCAAAAAAACCAAGGCAAAACAGAGCAGAATAAACAATAAAACACAACCAGGGGACAGGTAGGAAGAAAAAAATGTGGATGGGCCATATAGGTGTGCTTTGTTCATCATCACGTTTTTTATCCATCCATCCGTCCATCCATCCATCCATCCATCCATCCATTCATCCATCCATCCAGTATTTAGAGTGCTATGAATGCAAGGTGTGATTCCAGGAACTGTATACAGAGTAGAAATCCCACATGCTTTAATGCCACACTGTCCTGGGTTACAATCCTAGCTACAAATTTATCCTGGTTGTATGATCTATAAAGCTCATAATCTCTGCAGCCTCATGTTGCTCATCTCTATAACAGATTTCCAAATCCCTTCCTCATATGGTTGCTAAATATCTGGAACGATACCTTTTGCCTAAGGGTTCCATAAATACTAGCTGTTCCCCTTGTTTTGCTCTTCCTTATCTAGTTCCTGGTTAACGGATACACACCTTCAAGAAAATTACTTTAAAATGTAGCTCACCATGACCTTCCCATCATGCCACTTTAAGAGAAGTAATTGAAGAAAATTATAATAAACAACATGGCAAATAAGAGGTCTCAGTGCATCTTGGATGTTAATGTTTTCCAAGGATTCCTCAGTTCTTCAGAAGATGACACTCAGACCTGGAGAATCCTGGGTACTTGGCCAAGCCAAACATCCATGAGATATCGCCCAGTCTCTGGGAGCTGCTGCCCAGGATCTCCATTATGCTAGATGGAGCTGTCTTGGGTAGCTACCATCCCATTAGATATGTGGACTTCAACTTCAGCAACAGGTGTGGTTTCCCATTTCCATCTCAGAATCTATCAGGACTAATCTCATCATGCCACCCCACTTGGATTGCCTCAGTGACTGCTAAATGCATTCTATCCCTAAATGGACTTTCATCCCATCTGGTTATTATTATTTTTTTTATTTTTATTTATTTATTTTTGCCAGAGAGAGAGTGAGAGAGAGCAAGCACACAAGCAGGGGGAGCGGCAGGCAGAGGAAGAAGCAGGTTCCATGCTGAGCAAGGAGCCCGATGTAGGACTTGATCCCAGGACCCTGGGATCATGACCTGAGCCAAAGGCAGACGCTTAATTGATTGAGCCACCCAGGCACCCCCATCTGGTTCTTTTCATCCTGTATTCTAAGGTTTCTTAACCCAGGGTTTCTGGCACCATTGACATTTTGGTGTGGATAACTCTTTGGGAGGCTGTTCAGTGCATGTTTAGCAGTGCCTCTGGTCTCTACTCATGGGATGCCAGTTAATACCTCCTCAGTTATGACAATCAAAAATGTCTCTAGATACTTGCAAATGTTTCTGGGGAGGGGGTAAGAATTGCCCCTGGTTGAGAACCACTCTTGTAATATAACCTATGTCTTCCATTGTGCTTTCTGGAAATGTCATTAGGAAACTCATCTCTACCTTCCCTGAATTTTCCTGTCTTCTTTCCCTAATTAAAATTTGGCTATCCCTTGGTTGTCTTGAATGGATACTCTTTCTTCTCCCACATCTTACCTACCTAAAGGCTAGGAGGTGAAGTAGGTGTCTTCTTCCTCTCCAGTGCTGCATTAAAACAGGCATTTCCATCCTGCCAACAAAAATCTGCTCTTTTTGAAGCTCATGTAATCTGGTTATGCTACACTTTTTTACTCTGATTCTTGACGCTTTGTATATAACTTTATCCTGCTCAGGAACTAGCATCTTGTCTTTGTCTCTTGTATGCTGAGATTTTAAAGTGATGGGTCTTGGTGTGGGTCTATTTTTATCTCTTGTGCTGAGTACTTTGTGAACCATTCAGTTTGGAAATGCAAATCTTTCACTGCTGGTACATTTTCTTGAACTATTTTATTGATGATTTCTTTCCATCTATGTTCTCTTTACAGAGTGCCTGCTGTTTGGAGTTGGACCTCTTAGCTTTTCCATCTCTTTGTCTTTTTTTTTTTTTAAAGATTTTTTATTTATTTATTTGACAGAGAGAGAGACAGCAAGAGAGGGAACACAAGCAGGGGGAGTGGGAGAGGGAGAAGCAGGTTTCCTGCCGAGCAGGGAGCCCAATGCAGGGCTCCATCCCAGGACCCTGGGATCATGACTTGAGCCGAAGGCAGACGCTTAACGACTGAGCCACCCAAGTGCCCCCATCTCTTTGTCTTTTTGCTCCACTTCCTGGGAAGTTTTCTCAACTTTATCTGTCGACACTTCTAATGGGTTTTTCATTTTTATTGCCATATTTTTAATTTCTAGAGGGGTTTTTTTGGTTCTCTGAATATTTTCCAAGCATTCTGGTCTTGTTTTATAGATATAGCATTTTCTTTGAAGATGTTAATAATAATTTTTGAAAGTTTGCTTTTTCTTGCATAGTCTGTTTTCTCTAATTTTTCCTCTGTATGTTTATTTTGTTTTTTAGTGTTCCTTTTAGAAGATTTCCTCAATTATCTTGTTATCTTTGGTTGTCTGTTGGCAATTAAGAGCACCTTCAAAAAGCTCATTTGAAGCTCTGTGTTGCCATTCATGGCTTTCACCATGGGTGAATACTGTACCATTCACTGGAACTCCTGATATTAGTATCTTTAGATATTTTCTATTAGACTAGCTAGATTCCTTAGAGAAGGTGTTTTGGCCTCCTGGTTGGAGGATTTATCCTAACCAACAATATCCTGGGAATTGAGGCAGGTTGAGAAGTATGGGGAAGGAGGGTAGAGTTTCAACAGCCAGTGTGGATCTTTTAGTTAATGCCTTATTTTGGGTACAATAAGTTTGTCCCTCAATTGTTCTTGGTACTTCAATCCAGAGATCCCTGCTTTCACTCTCAATAGAGCACTGGTTCTCGAAGTATGATCTGTGGACACTAAGGAGTCACTGAGACCTTTTCAGAGGGTCAGAAAGATTGAAACTATTTTCATAACAATACCAACACTTCATTTACCTTCTTTACTCTCATTTTCCCTTTAGTATAGAGTGAAATTTTCCAGTGGCTACCTGATGTGTGTATTGCAAAGGATCAAATGTGGAAGCATATTATTTTGTATTAAGCTAGATTTTTTTTAATTAAAAAAATTTTTTAAGCTAGATTTTTAAAAAAAGATTTTATTTATTTATTTGAGAGAGCGATAGAGAGCACAAGCATGGGGAGAGAGGCAGAGGGAGAGGGAGAGGGAGAAGCAGACTCCCCCGCTGAGCAGAGAGCCCAATGTGGGGCTCGATCCCAGAACCCTGGGATTCTGACCTGAGCCAGAGGCAAATGCTTAACTGACTGAGTCACCCAGGAGTCCCTGTATTAAGCTAGATTTGAAAGAGATTTTAAAAATAGTGCCACTCTTTTCACTAATGGTTTTTGATTTAGAATATATTTATTTTTCATAAAATATGTTATTTAGGTTAATATATAATTACAGCTTATTACCTTATTTTAAAAAGGAATTAATAAAAATATTTTTTTAAATGACTCTTTTTTTTTTTTTTTTTTAGATTTTAAATATTTATTTGAGAGAGAGAGTACAGAGAGAGAGAGCAGGAGCTGGGGAGAGGGGCAAAGGGAGAGGGAGAAGCAATCTCCCCATTGAGCAGGGAGCTGGATGTGGGGCTCGATCCCAGGGCGCTGGGATCATGACCTGAGCCAAAGGCAGACAGTTTTTTTTTTAAGATTTTATTTATTTATTTGAGAGAGAGAGAGTGAGAGAGAGCCTAAGAAGGGAGAGGGTCAGAGGGGGAAACAGACTCCCCACTGAGCAGGGAGCCCAATGTGGGACTCGATCCCGAAACTCCAAGATCATGACCCGAGCCGAAGGCAGACACTTAACTGACTGAGCCACCCAGGTGCCCCTAAATGACTCAGTTTTAATATCTCACATGATATATATTAATATATGTAATTCTCATATGATCTCTTTGGGGTCCTCAATAATTTTGAAGACTGTGAAGTAGTTCTGAGATTAAATATTTGAGAACCATTGCTCTAAAGAATGGTCAGCTGAAACTGGGGAAAGATCTGAGAATTCCAACCTTTTTGTGAATATGAAATCCATTTTCTTTTCTTCTTTCTTCCATCCCTTCCTTTTAGAGGTTTCTGTTCCATACACAGCAAAGTGGAGAAACAGACAGAGCCTGTGTCCCTGAAGATATTGTTAAGCTGAAGAATCAACCAGCCCTGAAGGCTGGTCTACCTCTGGAGATGCTTCCTGTTATGTGAGATAATAGTTTTCTTTGTTTGTTTGGAGGTAGTTAATCGTGGCTGAAAACCTAATGGAAGCCAAGAGAGGAGAGTGTTTCAAGGCTAGTAGTAATTGACTCTGTAGAAGATGAGCATTGAACGTCATCCCAGGATTTGGTTACACTGAGGCCATAGGTGACTGTGACAGGTCATTTCCGGTGGGAATGGTGGTGCACACTGGACTAGTGTGGCTTCTGGTATACCTCTTCTCCTACTGTTGTTTCTTTGTCTTTTTTTCCCATCTCCTTATCTTCCTTCTCTATCAGACCACAAATGTTGGGGTTCTTCTCAGTGTATCCTGGGCTCTCTTCTCTTTCTGTTCTTTTCCTTAATGCCATTCTTTCCTATAGGGTTAAATGTAATTTTATTCTGGTGTTGTTCCAGATTTATATTTCCAGCCCAGATCTCTCTGGATTCCAGATTCATGTATCCCACTGCTCACCTGACATCTGCAGTTGAATATTTCCTAGACATGTCAGATTTAACCTGCCCAAAGCAGATGTCTTGATCTGTCCCCCACCCACTTCGCTGCCTTCCCGGCTGTCTCTTTCCCAGTTCACAAAGTCACCATTCACCCAGCTGCTTCGGCTAGAAACCTAAGTCTCAGTCTTGACTTCCCTTTCCCTCATTCCCTGTTTCTAATCCATTAGGAAGTTTTATTGTTTCAATCTGCAAAATATAAGTGGAGTCCAGTCTTTTCTCCTTGTCCAATGCTAGTTTCTTGGCCCACATCACTAACTTCTCTTGCCTGCATTATTGTGAAGGCCTCACAGTTGGCCCTGTTCTGTTCTTGCTGTATGTCTACTCTTGCCATCCTGGGGTGGAAGACAGCAGTCAGAATGCTCTTCTAAATAAATACATTGTAGATCATGTTGCTCTTCCTGCTTTAAATCCTTCAACTGCTTTTGTCTCTATAATAAAATCTAGACCCCCTTCCCATGACCATATGCCCTACATGCTCTGGTCCTGCCATTGGCTCCAGCCTTATTGTATCTGATCCTCATTCTTACTGGCCTCAACCTAACTCTACTGGTCTTCCTTTTGTTTCTTGAACAGACTGCTTACTCTCTTCTGGATGCTTTTCTCATCCCTAACTGCTTGGCTAGCTACTTCTATTCCTTTAGTTCTCAGCTTAAATGTCATTTCTTTAACAAGGCATTTCCATCTTTCTTCCCTAAAGGCAGCTTCCTATGTGATGTTCTCTTACTCAGCCCTTTGTTTTGATTTTTAAAATGCATTTTCTTGTTTGTTTCATAGCATATATAATAATCGAGTCACTATTCTAAATATTCTGTGTTTGGTTGCACATAACAAGGGTCTCCTATTTGCTAAATGCAGGTAAAAGGTGGTTCCTGTCATGGTCTTGCCTCCCTTATAAAGGGTCAAGAATCTGTTTCTTAGAAGAGTTCAGTAACTCTTAGTGACTCAGGGGAAAAATAAGAGGAGAAACGCCAGAGACCATACTGACTCTTAGAACTCTGGAATAATTATCTTTGAACTTTTCCAACTGAACCCATTAGAGATTGATTTAATAATATTATATCCCTTCAAAGATTCAGTCTTTTGTCTTAGATTTACGGGGTATGTTACTGAACCAAATGTCTTGTGACTTCCCTTCTGATTTTTAATAAAAGTGAATCAATAACCTGTTCCCATTTCTTGAAATCTGCAGCTAAAGTTTATCTGAAACGGTCTCCAGAGGGCAAGGAGAGAAGCAGGGACCCAATCCTGGGATTTCTGGCATAAACAGCAGTTTTTGCTGGAAAATGGCAGTGGTTGGGAGGCCGAGTTGATCTCTGGACAGTCACATGATGACAAACTCAAGGTATATTTGGAACCTGGTGGACTCCTCCTCTTCTGGCATCTCAACAGAACAGTGTGCTTTGTTTCTAACAGGATTTTGGAGGATGTAGCTCTAGGGGCATCTCTTTTTTGGGATGTCACAGAAAGCAAAACCAAAAAACAAGCAGACAGGGGATGCCTACATTCTCTTCCTTTCTTTCTGAGGCAAAATTTTGATATTCATAGGGAAGAAAAGGAAAGTGTCCTTGGAGGTGTCAAGCCAGGAGGGTGTGGCAGGAAGCAAGTGTGGCATAATGTTCTATATAGCTTTTAAGGTAGCGATTTATACCCCCAGTTAGCCCTTGGCTGTAGTTTGTTCCTGGGAGACCTCTAAGGAGTACACATTCCTGGACAATGCCTTTGGCCCAAAGCAGTTTTCTGGAGGAAGGACAGCTATGAACAGTTAGCAGCCAATATTCACAGCAGCAGAGGCATGGGTGCACCTGTACAGAAACAAAAGATTTGGGTGGACACCAACACATCCATGATAGCTCCGGTCCCTGGTGAGGATGTTCCTCAAAGCCAATTTTTTCTTTCCTTCTTGTGTGAAGGTCTTTCTGGGCCATTTAGCCTGAGCTGGCCACTCACTTCCCCTTAGTCCCTTAGCCATCCCATTGGTGTCCCATTGCCATGGACTCTTTACTTGTTTGTCTTTCCCATAAGACAGAGTGCCTTGAGGCAGGAACCTGCCCTTGCCCACTTTTTGTCCCTTGCAGCCCCAGAGGCTTGTACTGTCCTTGGCCCAGAGGAGGCCTGGGTCCCTGCCTCAGTGATCTTTGTTGTCTATGCCCTCACTACTGCCCTCTGCTCACTCCACAGACTCAAGTCTAGGTTATTGACTAAATCATGACCTTGGGAGACTTCAGTGAGCCACATGTGAAAACCAGGCAACAACCAGCAAAACCGAGAGTCTTCAGTCATGTTTTTTGGTTATATATGCCTTTAAAAAGTTTAAGACAAATTGTATGGTAAATTTCTTCTCCCTTCCCCTCAAATGGTTCAGTGGAAGACAATTTTGCTGTGCCCTTCTTGGAGGAGAAGCAAACTTAAGAGATCTTAAAGCTGAGTAATTATTTCCATCAGCAGGAAATCAGTACTCTGTGTCTGAACTCAACAGGTACTGGGAGAGCCTGACTGTTTAATTTCCTTTAAATGCCATTTGCATGTGTTCAGTGCTGACAGGATCACTTTGGGAGTTGGGGAATGAAAGACTAGTCAGTGGAGAGAAAGGAAAGAAGCAACAGAGACTCAGAAGGCTGGGGAGTAGGTGATATTTAAGAGAGATTTCAGTGTTTATTGGCAACTGTTGGGAGCCCAGGGACACACACAGCCTGACACCGTTTCCCTGCCCACTAGGCTTCTGAGCCATCAGAAAAGCTGATGAGACCCAGGATATGTCAACCTTTTGGGGACATGCTGTGATCATTTCCTGGAGTGAGAGATGGCTGAGTCACAGCTCCCCAGGTGAACATCTTTCCTTGTCTGCAAGAAAAGCAACCTGGAGAGTGCATAAACTTTTCCTGGCCACCTCTGAGAGCTCTGCAGTTGCAAGGTGGCAAATGAGAGAGTATGGCTATCGAAGAGCCAGATGAGGGTTTAGGGACCCTGAGAGGCCGTGTGTCAGTGACACTTCATAAGGAGGTAAAGTGAGTCATCTAGGAGCTTCTAGACTCTCTTTCAATGCCCCCCTTTCAATGCCTATAGATGTCTTCTGTCTACACTCAATCCCTTCCCCTTAAAGATTATTTTAACAATAGAATTCCTGGGGCGCCTGGGTGGCTCAGTCGTTAAGCGTCTGCCTTCGGCTCAGGTCATGATCTCAGGGTCCTGGGATCGATCGGGCTCCCTGCTCAGCAGGGAGTCTGCTTCTCCCTCTCTCTCTGCTTTCCCCCTGCTTGTGCTCTCTCTCTCTGTCAAAAATAAATAAAATCTTCAAAAAACAAAAAATAAACAAACAAAAACAATAGGATTCCTTTTTAAAATAAAATTCAAATGTGTTAAGCACCTCTATGTGTGAGGCCCTTGGCTAATTGTTGGGGAGTCAGAGATCACAGTTTTATAGGGGGGGCAGATGTGTTAATAGTAGATGTGGGCATGGAACACACAATATCAAGGAAGAAGGTGCTTTTGCTGTGTTGGGGCTGGGGGTCCAGACAGGAGAGTCTGGTAAGTTTTACAAGCAAACAGGTAGGGTGAAGTCTTTCTGGGCAGGGGCTTGGAAGTCTAAGCATCATCAGGGTTCAGGGCTGTCCAAGCAGTTTGATATGCTGGAGACTGAAGTCAGGGTATAGGGACTTGGCTTGAGGTGAGGGGTGTGGCTAAAGAGCTTGGTAGAGACTTTGTCATAAAGGGCCTTAAAAGATCATCCATATGAAGGAACAAAGGTGCAATTAGGCTTCGAGTTGAGGTTTCTCCATTATAATTGCAATGAATTAAAACTCCCAGTGTGGGATTTCAGTAGTCACTGCACTGGTGGGTGTTTTTTTCTTGGGCAAGGAAGTTTTCCTAGCTTCTACTTTAGTCTGATTCTGAACTAGCTCTGGAACATACCAACTTTGAGTAGTCACCGTGTATTTACTGAGTGCCTGCTATATGCTGAGATCTCAATCTACCAGCTGAGAAATACCGAAGTATTTCAGGTGGTAGAGTCCCATGGTCCCACTGAGACAGAGCTTCTCTGTACTCTGCTCATTGCCAGGAATACCCCTGCACACAACCCTAAATCACTCCTAAATGCATTTGTCTTAAATCCCAGAAGCTCCAAGAATCCCATGCCACATGCTCAATAAAGATTTTCAATGCCTGACTGACCAGTATATACAAAATCATTTGTGAACACAGGTTGGGTGGAAGACATTTGTGGGTCTTACATTACTAACTGTATCCTCTGAAATTCGGGGCTGTGAGGGTTGACCTGGGCTGAGTGAAATAGATCTGATCTTGATTTTTCCCTGAATTGTTTTATGACCTTAGACAGTCCTTGGCTGAAATAAGCCTCTTTACAGCATCTGTAAGATAAGAGATTTGGATCAGTGCTTCTTCATGTCCTTTCCAGTTCAAATACACTAATATTTTAAGTCTATAAATAGGAATCTCTGGAACTCTGGATTCAAAGCCATAAAAAAAGTGTGAGCCCTGAAGGTTGTGGCAAAAGACCCAGAAAGAGGATCTGGAGCTTAGAATCAACTTGTACCTTGGTTAGGCAGTGTTTATCTTTATTCCTTGTTACACATAGGCAGGAAAACCTACTGTCTACTCTGGGGTGTTACGGCAATTAATTAGTTAATGTTTGTGAGGTACAGAGGAACAAAAAGTGCTGCATGTAAAAAGTCATATGAATGCTAAGTGTTATTGTTTTGCATCTGATTCTCCCCTGTTCGATTTCAGTTTCACATCAGAGTAGTCATAACGGCATCAGTTGGGGCTCCTCTCGCTAATTATGTTGCCAATAAAAGGGGAAAATTTTCCCTTTTAAATTTCCGTTTTAATTTCTCTCCGTCTATGACCCCCTCCTTCCTTTTCTCCAGTGCGTTGTTCAGAGTTGCTAACTACTCAGGTGTCAGCAAAAGTTAGCACCTTTCGTCTTCTCTCCGTTCTCACTGCGGTCTGTGAGAGACCGACGCTCGCCCCAGATGCCAGCAAATGGCACTTCAGGGCTTACCGAGCCAAAGCTATGGAAGGTACACAAACACATTCCCCGCGGGGATCTCTCTAACTCTCCAGGGGCTGTTATCTGTGTGGGAAGGGTAGAGGCTGACCCCTCTCCTACCACAGGAAACCACTGTTTAAGGCAGTGGGACGAGTGGGCAAGGCTGTGGTGTTCTTGATGAGTCATCTAGTAAATTGTGGGGCAGTTGATACAAGACAGGTTCCTCTGTACCAGTTATCTCTTGCCGTGTTAATGCCATGTAACAAACCAACCTGAAATTCAGCAGTTTAAAGTAATAAGCATTTATTTAATTTAGGAGATTGCAGGTTGGTGCTTCAGACCTGGCTTAGTTGGGTGGTTTCTCTGGCCTCTGAGAGTTGTGCTCTCATGTCTGGGGGGTCAGCTGGCTATTGGCCAACAGACACTATCCTTGGAAGGGCTGGCTGGAGGGACTCATCTCTCATCCTGCAGTTGGCTAGCCTGGATGTGCCATTCCTAGGACATTACAGAGGTGCAAAAGGAGAGGGCAAACTTCAAGGCCTCCCAAGGGAGGTGGCAGGATCAGACTCTGTTTCTTTAGTGGGCGGGACTGCAGAATCACACGGCAAAGGGCAGGACACAAGAAGGTGTGAGGACTTGGGGCTGCTAATGCACTCAATCTATTGCAACATGCCTCAGCCCTGGGCTTTCTAGATCTTTGGGGAGCAGGACATTTGCACATTTGCATTTTTAATTAGCTCCCCAGCATATTCTGCTGCTCCCTGAAGTTTGAAAATGACTGGACCTAAGCAAAGAGCAGCAGAACGCGAGATTACCGCCTGTCTGTCCTGGCCTTGCCCCCAGTGCCCCTCATGCTGCCTGCTTTCAATTTCCCCATATCCAGAAGAACGGAGTCAAGCCTCTTTAACTGTCAATGAAACCATGTGTATTGTGACTCCTTGAGAGGAAAGGATCCGTGGGCCCAGGACCTCCACAGTGGCTCTGTGGAACTGGTCAGGATCCCGGCAGGCTGGGTGAGGCTTCAGGAGAAGGAGGAGGGGAATGGTAAGAGCAAAATCTCAGAGGCAGGGGACTGAAGGGATGCTGGAGGATAGCGTGGTGTGGCCAGAGGAGGGTATACAGGAGAGAGGTCTGGAAAGGTAAGCCAGACCCAGATTGGGGCATGCCTTCAGCAGCTGGGATATGGGGAAGTCAGTGGTCAGCTCGTGTGTGCTCCTCTTTGGGGGAAGTCTGCTAATGGAATCAGTTCAGAGGATGGGAAAAAAGTGCCAAGTACTAAAATAAGGCTTCTACTTCCCGAGTTGGGTCTCATGTCCTCTAGTTAGTAATGCGATGTCCATTTCCTATGTAGGCATCAAAACTTTGAACGTGGTTTAACGTGATGTCTTTTCCATTTTGCATTTTCCATGTGGCTAGCCAAGAGCTGCTGAGGACAAGTAAAGGAATATAGCTTGCCCATTCTTGCTTCCTGTGATTTCGGCATCTACTCTCACTGCCCCCAACTTGTTAGATCACAGTTTCTGTAGGTCTAGACTGTGGAAGAGGGAGGAGAGGTAAGGGACACAGGAACATCTCACTTGGCTGGTACTAGTATGGACTGACTGGCATTCTTTCCGACCCTTCCTCTTGGGGTTCAGTAGAGACACCCTGCCTTAAGCTGGGTGCACAGTAGCACCCAAGGGGCAGCTGGATGGGGAGGGAATTGGAGGGAGCCAGGCAGGGATGGGATTCTGGGCAAAATCCCATAGTCATGTGAGCTGATCACAAAAGGGCACTCTGGAATGGAAATGACACCTCAGCTTGTCCCTACTTTTTGGGGAGCTGGGCCTTCATCCTTTTCTACCTGTCAGACATTGGTGAGGAGCCGTCATGGCTGTGGGTGTGCAGGACACAAACGCCAGGCCCTTACCTCAACTTGCTTCTGCAGGCTAAGCAGCTCCAGTCACTCCAGGGCAGGGCTCCAAAGAGAGTTGCAGGTGCAGGCAGTTAGAAGCGGAAGTGCACAGAAGCTCAAAAGGGGTGGACAGAAATGGTAAAAGGCAACCAGTGGGGTGATGTGCTGACAGTGCCTCCTACGTCCTGCTCCCTTCCCCGAGGACCTCTCATTTGCAGTTTCCTGGAGGCAGGTGACAGACACTCATTCAGCTCTTGGTGTTCTCCTTCCTCTGCCCCCAGGCATTTGACAAAACCTCTAGTGTCTCTGCAGAGGTATCTATCTACTCCCTTCAGGGGTTCCTCTTGGACAGTATCACGTGGCCCGTGCCTGCTCTCTCTTTCTTGTAAAGTTCCCTCTGGTACCCAGGAAACACTGACTGGTGGCCTTCTGTCCTGGCATCTCTGGCAGTGCAGGCCACCCTACGCAGCCTGCTCTCCTTTGGCTTGGCTGTCAGCTGCGAGCCAGCCTTGTCCTCCATCTTGGGCTTATTCACGGAGGCGCCAGACAGCTGTCCACCATGACCCCATACTACAGGGGGGCACCCCCCAGTGAATTCCCCCATGGCTCTTTCTGAAGGAATCCACAAAAACCCTATTCCCATAGTCAACTCTTAGCTCTTTTATATGAGAATCTTGTTACGTTGTTTTTTTTGACCATCTCCTTTATAAATTCTGCAGATGCTCTACCACCTCTTTTGCCTGAGGGTAAACCTCCATTTCTTACATCCTGTTACACTTCTTGGTTTGACCTGCTGTAGGAAGAATGTTTGGGTGAGTCCACAAATGGACATGGCACACTGGCTGTATGCTGCGCCTTGGGGAAGCTGGAAGAATCAGAGCAGGTGCCTGCTGTCTTAAGGGGCTCACAGTCGGCCCAGGAAGCATCACCTTCCTAGCCTTTAACCAGCTTTGACAAGCCAGACTGGCAGGAAGCTCTTTGAACACATAACAGAGCCCGAGACTTTCATATTTCTCCCTCCGTTTGAAGGGAGGGGAGTGGGCACCCCACAAAAATCTTCAAATCTCCCAAATGAGTGCATGAGAGAAGCTGGGTCTTTTGGTTTTGAAATCAGTATTATTTTTTGTTCCTGGAGGTAAAGATACTAATAGAAGAGAGTCTCAGTGTCCTTAGAGACCAACCCGTGAGGAGTCCCAGAGATGCTTCTGCATCTCGTTTCTGGTGGATTTATAATGTCCATATTTCCTCAGAAAGGATATTTGGAGCAGCCCTCACCCCCTACCAGGCTCATCCAAGCTGAGGAATGTGGGGGAGGACAGCCAGACACTACAGTGGTGTTTAACAGTGAGGTAGGGGGAGGCTGGTGAGGGCTTGGACCGCACACACAATCTGTTCTCCAAGGGATCCTGGGGGCCTGTGTTCCCTGTAGCTGGGTGACCCTTGGCCAACACCACTAGGTGGCCAATGGTTCTCTGTTCATCTGGAGCCAACATCAGGCCCCTGGAAATGGCAAGGAGAAATAGCTCCAAGATAAACTGTGAGGGAAAACCCAGGTCTCACTAGAGCTGTCCGGGTGAGGTTGTAGGGGGCAGAGGAGAGCGAGCAGAAAGACAAAACCCTGGGGAGGGACAGGGAGGCAGAGATGTCATTATTAAAGTCTAAATAACATGCAAATAGCTTCATGGCTATTTCTTAAAACCACATTTTATTTGAAACTCACAAACCTCTGGTTCTAATGGTTACATTGGTTGATATTTTGCAAAGGAGACTAAATTCTCCAGTAATGGTATTTCTCAGTTGCTGTAATCATATTTTCATTCAGGGTAACAAAAAGGCAGATAGCTCACAGTGGCGATGGCCAGTGGGCTTCTCGAAACCTAGAAAATTCAAGAGCATGAGTGAATGACCTTCCGGAAAACAATATTGCAGCACGTGGGAGGACAATGCTTCCCTCTTAGTCCAAGTTTCTTTGTTCCTCCCTCCCTGCCCTTCCTCATTCATTCATCAAACATTTATTGAGCATCTACTATGCACCAGCTGGGACACACAGATAAACAAGACAGAAGGAGTCCACACATATCCGGTACAGGAGCTAAGAAGTTGCATTCCGTCATTTATTTGTTCAATAAACATTCATGTGATATCTGATATTTGAGTCTCTGCTCTAGGCATTGGGAATATAGGGGTGAACAAGAGAGATATTGCCTTTGCCTCTGTACAGGTAAGAATGCGGGTGGGGAGAGATGTCAAACAAAGAAGTTCATAAAATAAAAATATAATGAAATAGTTTGAAGGGGCTTGGTGGTCTAGTCCACCTAGGTATCTTTCCTCATTGGCGTGATTTTCATGAATATGTCCAACCCTATGAACTATGGAAATGCACATTTATGTGCTAGAATAATTGCAGGTGTGTGTGCAACAAGCAGAGTGTTCATTTCCTCTTTCATTCATTCTCAAGAGGGGGCAGTTTCCTACCAGAAGCACAAACCTCAAGTTAATGTCTTGTACCATCGTTGGCCACTCTTCCTGATCACCAAGAAGGCCCAAAGGGTCAGTGGGGTGGGGGACAGCAGATGTAATGTGCTGTTTAACTGGGGCTCTTCAAGGCTGCATTGTTGGAAAACCAAAGCCTGGCTGGGGAGGGGGCAGTGGATTGCAGCCACAGCTGGGACTCCTGCTCTCACGGATTTCAGTGGTTTTTGTTATATTCCCAGTGACTGCAGTCCTTGCCTTGAAACCTGAGCTCTACACCTGCTGGGCCAAGGTTCTGACATTTTATGTTAGAAGTAAGATAGGAAGAGCCACTACATTATTTGTTCTTAGCGGCACAATGATTTGACCTGTATGTGCAGGAGGCTGCCACCCCCAGCTCTTTCCAAGCACCCTGTAGAAGCAAACAGAGGTCTCTAAGACCCCATGCTTATGCTCACCTCCCACAATCCTGGCATTGCAGACAGAGCAGGCCTGGAGCCCCAAAGACTGCATGACTGTAGCTCTTTAGACAAGCTTCTTCCATCTTCCTCTGTAAACAATGCGATCTCGCAGGGTTTTATGAGCATTTAATGATACATGCCTCATAAAAGTATTTTATAGTCAGTAAGGCACTGAACTTATTGCTGTTCTTGGTTCTAGTAGTAATGAGGTCCTTGGTTCTCACTTCTGCAAATATAGAATCCTTGGGAAATTTGTGGCAGATTATGTCTTCCAAAGATGGCATAACAAGATCTCCTATCCCATGTGTGTTTTCTCAAGGGGAGCTTACCACCCCCCACTCAAGAAGGGTGGCCTATTTCTTCATCCCCTTGACTCTGGGTTGACCCCATGACTGCTTGGACCAATGGAATATGGCAGAGTGACACTGAGTCAGCGCTGGGTGTGGCCCTTAGCCAGCCTGGCAATGTCTGTTTCCCACCCCTTGGAGCCAGCTGCCACATAAGAAGTGTGGCTCTCCTGAGGCCACTAGATAATGTGCCCCATGCAGAGAGAGAAAGCCAAGGAACCGAAAGGATTAGGAGGCATGACAGGAGGAAGCCATCCTGGAAGTGAACGTCCCAGCCCCTGCTTCCTAAATTCCCAACTGAATTCCTGAATTCCCAACCCACTGAATATGTAAGAACATAATGGCTGTATTAAGACACTCACATTTGGAAGCAGTTGATAACCCGGCAAGAGAAAACCGTAATAGTCCTTTGTTTCTATTCCAGGTTTGTGCATCTTTCCCGGGGCCTTGTTAATTGTGTTGAGTGGAGAAAAGCACAGGCTTTTCCAGCCCAGGTGGTCTGGGGTGTGAATCTTGAGTCAGCCACCTCTTAGCTGTGTGTGTTCATGTCACACTTTGAACTCCAGCTTTCTTATCTGTTACAGGCCCTTGTAAGGGTTCCCAGAGTTGTGCTGAGGCTGCAGTGAGCTGATCTGACCAGAAGTGGCTTGCAGCGTGCCTGGCCCTTAGCACACTGTCAGGCGAACGCTGGGAATCAAAGAACCTTCCCAAGTTCCATGGCTCACCTGCCGGCAGTCCTGCAGCCCTGGTGAGGCTAGTTCCCAGCAGTCCTCGGGGCTGATCTATTCCGGGACCGGCTTGCAGGTTGGGCAGGGGAAAGGCTGCATATTGTGGAGGCTTTGCAGGTAGCGCATGACCTCTCCATACCTACTGCATGCGCCGGAGCCCTCAGTAACCTCGGTTATCTCTTTTAATACTACTCTCTTCATCCCTCTCTCCATTTTACAGATGGGGAAACTGAGGCTCAGAGAGGCTCTAAAGGACCTACGTAGCACAGACAGAGCCAAGATGAGTCAAAATTCTGGACACCGGATCCAATATGAGGCAATCACTTAGGATTTTTGACTTCAGCACAGGTGGAGAAGATGAGAGTATCCAAGAGGCGTAGGATTTTAATTTTAAAGCACTGCAACGCAGTAATTCCTTGAATAACATGAAAAATATTGAATTTCTTCAAAGCTGTGAACACCAGAAGTTTACTCCCTCCAATTGATTGTTCTTGGCAAAATAGGCTTTAATGGCATCTTATTCCTTCTGTTTCCAGTTGGAGATTCTTCTCTTTTGAGCATGTGTTTTCCTCTGTTCTGGAAGTTTTTCTTGACAGAAGCAGAGAGGTTTTTGACAAACAACTTTAATATTCTTTGTGTCTGTTTGCTGGCTCTAATAATCCTGCAAGTTTACAAGGTCACTGTTAAGATTAAATCTGAGTCATCGGAGGCAGATGTTGACACATCATTATTTAAATCCTGAGCTGCTGAAGGACTCTCATCCCCATGAGCTATGACTCACTGTCCAAATGAACACCCCAAATTCCACAGAGCCTGCTGAACAGGGACTCTGGACTCCATTAGGGAAACAAGCTGGCTTTGTCACTTGCCTCCTCTGTGTGATGAGAAAGCCCTACTTTCTGTTGCAGAAGTGTGGTGTGTATAGAGAATGAGTGTGTCTCTGAAGATCTGGGCTCTTACCTTGTCTCGACCACTTGTTGTGGGCTTTATCTTTTCACCTGTTCTCCATAGCCCTTCCTGTAATTTGTGCTCACACCTTTATTTATTTACGCAGTAAAACCTATGATCTTAAGCGTCCAGCTCCATGAAATTTTACAAACATACTCCAAGTGCGCATCACCCAGGTCAAGACATGGAATATTTTCACCACCCCAGAAAGCCCCCTGGTGTCCCTTCCCAATCAATAACCCCTCAAATTCCCACTGTTCTGATTTCTGACACCATGGATTAGTTGCGTCTTTTTTAGAATTAGACGTAAAAGGAATCGAACGTCAGGTATTTTTTGTGTCTGGTGTTTTTGCTCAGCAAAATGCCTGGGAGATTTATCCATGGTGCCGCATGTATCAGTAATTTGTTCCTTTTAATTGTTGGGTGGTGTTCCATCATATGGACGTGCCACAATTTGTTTACCCATTTTCCCGTTCGTGCCCCTCCCCGCTGGCTGTCTCCACACTGGCTGTTACAAATACAGTTGCAGTAGCTATTCTTGTACAGACTTTTTCGAAGACTTGTGTTTTCATTTCTCTTGAGTTAGAGATACCTTAGATACCTTAGATACCTCTAATCCCTTAGAAATGGGATTGCTGAGTCAGAGGATAGGCATATCTTCAGCTCTGTCCGATGCTGCCAATCAGTTCTTACACTGTACTCTCAATCTTTTAAATTTTGGCCCTTCTGGAGGGTGTCTAGTGGCATCTCAGTTTAGTTTTGAGTTGCATTTTCTCAACGAACAATGATATGAGCACTTCTGTGTATGCTTATTGACCACTCATATATCTTTTATTTTTTGTGAGGCATCTCTCTAAATATTTTGCCCATGGGGGGAAAATGTGACTTTATTGGTAGAATTGATTAATAAAAATATTATCTGGGGAATGGATTGCAGAACGCAGATTAGAGAAATTGCTGAGTTAGTCATTGAGGGCAGCAGTGAAAGCAATGGGTATGACTGTCACCTTCTTCCCGGGATCCAACCCATGACTGACGCAAAGCTTGAAGCATGTGATTAGTCGCCTTATTTAGCACAAAGAGTTGGTAGGGATAACTCTGGTAATAATCTCAGGGTTTTACACACACACGTGCATACACACATACACACACACACAGCATTGTGGAAGGACGATGAGCTCGAAGGTCAGACAGATTGTATTCCTATTCTGGGACCTTGGGAAACCAGATATAAAGAGGGTGTGGTCACATGGCTCTATTTTATGTCTGCCTCTTGTAGGCAGGAGGGGCAATTCATAAGTAGAGGAGTAGAGTGCAAGCAACCCTCTGGATTCGGTTCCTGCAGCTTGGGCTAGAGATATGCAGTGTCGTGGCCACAGTTCCAGAAGAGAGGAGTTCCACCTCTGTGAGGCTAGTTATATTGATGGGCTTGGGGGAGAGAGAATTTTTATGCAACTACATGGCAATGGGAGCTCCTTGGTGCTACTAGGAAGCCTGTAGACCCAGAAATAGGGCTGGTAACAACCCGCTCTTCGGTGGTGATAACCCAGTTCCTGCTGTCCTTGCTCTTTGTTAAGTCACCAAGAACGGGGGGGTGGGGAGAGGAAATGAGCCTCAGGCAGTTTAGATTTGTCTCTCATCAAGAGGTACTTTAATCTCTCTGAATCCCTGTTTTCCCATCTGTAAGATGGACATAATAATATCTATTTTGAAGCATACTGTGAAGGCTAGAAAGAATTATGTAAAGTAGAAGCACAATGCTGAGGATATAGTAAGAGCTCAACAAGTATCGATTTTCTTCATTTCAGGGGAAGAAAATAAAACACTTGCTGCCAATAGTCAAGTTTTAATGCACAAGGGCATTGGGGCTGCTTAGTTGGTGACGGCTCTATGGCTGGGGCCAATTGCTCTCCCTTGACATCACCCTTCCTTATCTAAAATCTAGAAGGAAGTTCTTATGATCATGGCCTCTGGGGATCGTAATTAGCACATGGTGAGGGACAGATGCATTCCTCACTTCCCCTTATTTGCTATGTGCAACTTTCAAGTAAGACTTTTGGTACGTAGTTGCCGGATGTCAGGGGAGGATGCAATTGGGTTAAAGTTGTATATTCCGGCACCAAAACATTGGACTCTTAGAGGCATCTAGAGCTTGTGTGACCTAATTCATGGAGGTATGCATTATGAAATACCAGATATTCTTAATGGAAAAATAAGAGTTTTAAGAAAAACATCAAAAGCTTCCTTTTTAAAATTCCTTTAACAAAAGCTGACTGTTTATTACAGGCTGTGAGTTGCTATGGGAACAGAGGGTGCTGAATTTGAGAAGAATTGAAGTAGATACTCTAACACGGACAGGCATAGCTTATATACACTTAGAAAAAAAAATACTGCGTTTTAGAAACAGGGTTGAGACATCATGTGGAGTGGTTTACAGGTCAAGAAAACATCCTGAGTGTCTGTGTCCGACTGGCCTCTGTCTTCTAGGGTCACCCATTTAATCCCTGATGGCATTTTTTTTCTTAATCATTGTTGAATCTATTATCTTATTTATTCATTCATTCTTCAATAAGTAGCTTTTGATACATACATACCCACACTGTGAGGGATATTCACAGAAAACCATGTGGTCTCTCAGAGTGATTTCATGAGAACAGTAGCACATCTGGGTCACTGGCTGACTTTTGCCTCTGAATTAGTCTGCATTTCATTACTGTATTCAGTGATTTCAACACGGGAGAAGTTTAATACAAAGAATTATTAAACTATGATAAGATAGTATGTATAATGATGGAAAAATAACTCTAACAGGTAGGCATGGAGTGACAAGGATGGAAGGGGGTGTTCAGACCTCACTGAAGAAGGTCTGTGTGCAGTGCGCTGGATGGTGGAGAACATGGCTGTTGTGGGAGTCAGAACTCATCCGCAGTAACTGGGCAAACAGTGACAGCCCTATGGGGTGTGAGCCGAGGCTCAGAGTTCGGAGTGCAGAGGGAGCTGGGGAGGTGCCACCATGGGGAGGAGGCTGTGGCTGCACAGTGTCTGCAACCAGAGGGCTGCAGGAAGGTGATCTCTGGGCCGAGGTGGAGGCTGGGAGATCCCTGGGGATCTGCCTATTTTGGACGTGAATTTGGGGCAGATTGCCATTAGATGTCCCATCCACGTGCACCGCTGATGACACAGAAAGTGTAAGTGGAGTTAAGAAAAGCAAAAACAGAGCAAACCTGATCAGGAAGAGAAGCCCCTGCCTCCTTGCGATGTCCCATCAGCGCCCTCTACTGACAAACCTTAGCATTGTGCTCACTGTAAAGGAGAAATGCTTCCAGGCCAGGCCAGTGTCTCAGAGCAGGTATTGAAGGGTGAATTTGGAGCTGAGAGGTGATCATTCAATAACTGGCCCACCATCTTGGTTGGGTTTATCTTGTAGAAACACCGAAACTATTTGACTTTCACAACCATCCCCAAAGAGGCTTCATGGGCTGCAAAGCTGGAATGTTGTACAAAGGGTTCCAGAGAACAAATCCTTCAGAAAGGATGACACTCCCCTTGTCCCTCCAGGAAGAAGACCTGGGATGCAAGCCTGGCTTGGTAGCGGTCACTTGGACTCAGCCCTTCCCTGCTGAAAGGTAGTTTATATCCATTTGATTTATAGACCCGGAATCACAAGGGCATGAATTTGTCCCCAATTCTGCCACTCAGCAGCTGAATGACTTTGGACCTTCTGCAGTGATGTCCTCGATAGTTTAGATACCAGTGTGTGACTAATGGTGCTCTAGGATTGGCCTCCAAAGTGACAGCTTCCCCTGTCACATCATAGGCTCAGCCACCATTCCCTAAAGTAGAAGTCGACATGCTTTTCCTGGAATTGGCCAGGAGGGAAATATTTTAGACTTTTCAGGCCATATGGTGTCTGTGGCAACTATCCACCTCTGTCTTTGTGGTGCAAAACACAGACAACAAGCGCACGAATGGGCATAGCTCTGTGTGGGGAGGGATGTCCAGCATGGGATCTAACAGTGTGGGGACCAGTATGAATGCTCTGGTTCCTGTGCTAGACTGGTCTCCCCCTTTCCGGAGGAAATTTCATCGCAGGTCTTTTTGCCCTACTATGGGTCTTGGCTGGAGTCCCTGAAGACATCCTAATGAATAGTCATCTTTGAATCTGAAGCATCAGGGGTTGGGGTTCTGGTTACTTCCTACCTAGAATGTCCCAGTGTTCTTATTCAAACTTAGCTTATGGGGTTGGGCTCTGTAAACCCAGTAAGGTGTCAACTTTCGCTAAGTTACTCAGAACACAAGATGTTGTTAGACCGTCCTTGCTGTGGTGTGCCATGGGACAAAGAAGATCCATTTCCCTGTCTTAGGATCAGCAATGACAGTACAACATCAACAAACCATCCATGGCTGTGTTGTTTTATTGTTGCTATAGTTACTGAAGGCAAAATCTTGTCCCTATAGGCAAAAATCATCTGTTATTGTCACCTATGAATTTTCTTGGCTAGAGGAGATACAGCAAATCTGAATATATCAGATAATGAATTTTAAGGAAAAGTAGGGGCCAACAGAGTGAAACATTAAACTAATTGCCCTAGTGGTGGTGGTGGGTGAAGCTCCCCAGACATACATCTGCCCACGTGTCTTTATCCTGGGCTGTTCTGTGAGCCCCGACGGCTGCTCACCCACCCCACCAGCTCATGTGATACGGGAGCCACCACACCCTGGCATTTACCTGTGCCTTTTTTTTAGTTCTATTTAAATTCTGGGGCAGAAGTGTTGATGCTGAGATATTTATGCCTTTTTGATAACTGCTGCTTTAAGCTGCTTCTGTGACAGACAAATTCTAATTAAACCATATAATAAGTTGCAGAAACACAATGGTTCTCAGTGCTTTTCCTGTGGCATGTCACATCTGAAAAAGCCACATCCTGTAACTTGCAGATACATTTTTAGGAACTGTCCTTGTGAAGTTGCACTGGCTGTGTCTCCAGAGATGTTGGTTAGGCTAACACTCTCCCTCTGTATCCCCCTCTTTTTTTTTTTCCTTAGTGGAAACTATCTTTAGGCAGTAAATTAATTGTAGGGAAGTTTAGGTCAAAGAGATTTGTATTTCATTGCAGGAAATTCTGCCCTTGGCTTAGGAATGTTACAACAGACAATTCAGTGGCTGAGTTGGGATTCGAACCCTGGTCTTTCTGTCACCATACATTCCAGGAAATAAAAGGCAAATGAAGAAAAACCCCCAGACAACAATAACAATAACAAAAACAACCCCAAGGAGATTGATTTTGGGTGTAAGACTTGATTTGGATTTGTGGAATGGAGGGTCATTACAGTGGGATATTTGGTAAATAACTGTAAATGGCTTGAAAGGTGGGTAACAGGTGCAGAGTGGAAACTTAATTGTGAGAGTCTCCTGTTTGTGGCTTTAAAAATTTTTTTTAATCTAACACCCTCTGTTTAGCCTTGTTAAGTAGTATTTTTTATAGATTGCAGTGGAAGAAGCACTAAGCGGGGAGTCAAGACAAGCTTTCTATACCGAGTTTTGCCTTTAGACTTGCTGTGCACCTTTGGGAAAGCCACTTAACCTCTCTGATTCCAGAATTGAGCCAAAACATCTGAATTTATTGGGAGTGGTGGGCCTTCAGGCCAACCTGGACTTGTTCACACGACAGACACAGGGTTCCAAGACAGAGGATGGAAGCAGCTTGGTCTCAGTGCCTCTTCGGTCACTTTCCATTGGTCAAAGCAAGTCACAAGGTCAGCCCAGTGGAAGGAGCTACAGTGACATGGTGAAAAGGTAAGGAGAGAGGCAGGAGAATTATGGCAAGCCATCCACAGTGGGTTAGTTTTTGTTCTGGGATCTTCCAGGGGAAGAAAGGATTAATATGATGTGGTGATCTGGGTGTGTGGTGTGGGTGTGTGTGACCTTAGGTAAGAGGAGAGGCAGGTGGAAACACGGGAGAAGGAATCAAGACTTAGAAGCGGGGTGGCCTTGGACAAAATACTTAGCCTGCTGGAACCTCAGTTTTTATCTGAAGGCTCTCAAAACTTTATTAAGCCTGTTCTAGTCTAAGCACTGGAGCCACAGATAGGGGGGAAAAAAAAGGCGATCCTTGAGGGTTTCCATAGTTGCATGTGTCAGCGATTTAGGAAGTGAGGGATGTTAGTGCCAGCCACTGTGGTCAGTAAAGTTTCCTCTGGTAGAGAATACACCAGGTTTGGGCCCAGCTCCTGGGCTCTTGTTTCACTGAAGGAACTCTGAGGAGCAGCAGATGAACTCTCTGAGGCAGGTGCTTCCCTATGGGAAATCTTCCCTGGTTAGCTAAGCTTTTCAATTGCTTGACCCCTTTGGGCGCCGTGGGTTGGTAAAGGCTTCAGGTACATCTATATTTCTGCTCACTTGTCCTGGTTGATTTTCAACTTTGTTTTCTAGCTGTGAAAAACATATGTACGGATGGCAGTAATTGGGAATTTAATAATTTTTTGATGTTTCTTTTGGTGCTTGGGAAATCCACTGAGACTGATATATATTTTTTCAGTGTTTCCCCGTTCTGTGCTAAAACTCTGTGCTAAAATTGTACATGAATTTTATTTTCTCCTTTTCTTTCTTTCCCATTTTTTTCAAGCACAAAGCAGGCTAACTTTGAAGTCAAGTTTCCTTTTTAGAGAGTGCACGCATTGGTTCCTTATTTTCTACTTTTGTTTTTATTGCTATAGTGTTCTTTATTACTTTTTCCCAAGTCATTTCAGAAATAAAAAAAGATGTGGGAATAAAACTACCAGAGTCAGAGATTCAAACAATCTGAGCGTTGTCTCCCCTTGAGAGTCGCTCTATGGCTGTGGTGGGATTCTAGCGCTTTTTTACCTGATGCTATTTGATTATTGGGATATCAAAACTTTATCAGCTCCATTGCTTGACTCCCCAAAGCTTGAGAGTAACAGAGGAATTGCAAATAGTGCTGTTATCGCGAGTTGCAACTCCATCTTCAAGGGAAGTAGTACAAAGGAATGGAAGGTTTTTGGAGGGAGTGTGAAGACATCTGGATGCTGGGCTTAATTCTCCAACTAAGGAGGGTTGGCCTTGGAAAACCTGCTTCACCTCGCTGGGCTTTGCTTTCTCCACCTTAAGATGAGGCTTCTTACTTAGTCACTGCAAGATGTTTTCATTTTATTTTATTTTAATTAACTAATATATTTTAAAAGATTTTATTTATTTGAGAGACAGCAAAAGCGAGGGAGATCACAGAGGGAGAGGGAGAAGCAGACTCGCCGCTGAGCAGGGAGCCCGATGTGGGGCTTGATCCCAGGACCCCGAGATCATGACCTGAACTGAAGGCAGATGCTTAACTGACTGAGCCACCCAGTCGCCCCAAGATGTTTTCATTTTAGATCCAAAAGGAATCTCTTATCACTCGCTTCATGGATCTTAGGTGAAGAAATAGTTAGGGTTCTATGGGGTCTTATCATAAGTAAATTCTACTTGTAAAAAGATTTTGAAAAAGTTGTAAATAATACATACCTTCTCCCTCCCTAAAGCTCAATTATTCTTCCTTTGATGAAACTCTAGGTGCTGGGATCCCAGGCCGGGAACTGCTGAGGGCTTGCCTCTCTCTCTCACTTGTTGTGGGGTGTTGTGGTTTTTAGTTAGAAAGCAAGACTCTGATGATGGTTAGAATCTGGTCTTACAGAGCCAGCAGGAGATCCGGGATGCACAGAGGTGAGAGAGCAGAGGTCAAAGTTGTCTTTCAGCCTTGGCAGCCTTTAAACTCCAGTCTTTACTTTTATGTGGGTCTGGATGTGTTTGTTGGGTATAGTAGCAAATTGGTCTTTCTTTGGGTCCAAAATCTCCGCTTGCCCATTGGTAACATAAGTGGCGTCACCCTTGGGGCGCCTGGCTGGCTCAGTTGTTAAGCATCTGCCTTCAGCTCAGGTCATGATCCCAGGGCCCTGGGATCGAGCCCCGCATTGGGCTCCCTGCTCGGGGGGAAGCCTGTTTCTCTCTCTCCCACTCCCCCTGCTTGTGTTACCTCTCTCCCTGTCTCTCTCTGTCAAATAAATAAATAAAATCTTAAAAAAATAAGTGGCATCACCCCATTAGGGACAATCTCTGTGAGTTTTGGGGTGAGACAACTCATCTCCACTCCTCAGTGTAACTTTTTGCTTAAGTCCAAAACATAAGTGACAAGCGGAATTTAAGAGGTATGGAGCAGGGTGGGGCAGAGTATCAGGCAATTAGTTATGTTTTCTTAGTTGTCTGGAGAGGGAGGAACATGGTTACCACACTTTCCGGGAGAATTCCACAAGATGATTGTGGGCAGGACATGCTCTCTGTGCTTGGACCTCCTACCCTCCTTACATAATTGTTGCTCAGGATGTCTTGGCTTGTCCATGGGTTCCTACTATGGAGGGAGATCAGAACTTGTGTCCGAAAGTGCAGGAGGCATAATGTCACATGCTCTTGCCCTTACTACGGATACTACTATAACCATGCCTATTACTGTTAACCAACATTTATGAAGTACTTTCTAGGTGCCAGGAAATGTATGTCTACATTTATCATATCACTTAATATTGAAAACAACCCTTTGTGGTAGGTAGCGTTTTTATCCTCATTTGGCCAGTGTGGAAATTGAGGCAACAGGCTTCTTTTGCCTCCCAGCTGTTGAGTGGTAGAAATGTAGGAATTTGGAGTGAGCCAGTTAGCCTCTAGGGTCTTTCTCCTAAATACTGTGCTGTGCCATCTCCACAAACACATATGGCCATCCGGGTCTGACCACCGAGATCACAGGAATTAAAACGCTTCCAGCTGGTTCATATTCCTGCCACTAGTCCAAACCCCTTTCAGGTGGCTTTGGTCAGAGCGGTAGATGTGGAGGGTCACAGATACTGTGGAAGATTTGAGGGTAGAATCTTTAAGCACCAACGAGAGTATGGTATTGGAGAACGTATATTGCAAACTTCCTTCCTATTATCCACAGGCTCCATGTTCCACTCTGCCTCATCTCTACCTTAATTTCTTTTTCTTTTTTTCAAAGATTTATTTATTTATTTGAGAGAGAGCGAGTGTGTGCGTATGAGTGAGGGGAGGGGCAGAGGGAGAGGGAGAGGGAGAGGCAGACTCTCCCGCTGAGCAGGGAGCCCGATGCAGGGCTTGATCCCAGGACCCTGAGATCATGACCCGAGCCAAAGTCAGACGCTTATCTGACTGAGCCACCCAGGCACCCCTCTACCTTAATTTCTTAACAATCTCCCCTTGTTCTGTTAACTTCAGTAATGTCAAAAATCTTGTAGTTCCCTGAGCTCATCATGCTCGCCTGCTGCCTGAGATGCTGGCCTCCTTCACTATCCTTCACATCCTAACGTTGTCACTATCTTCCAGACTGACCAGATGCCCTGCTGGGCATTCTCTTGACATCCTTCTAGGTTCTTCTTGGTTTCCTGGATCTGCTTACTCTCTGTTGAACGTGACACACACGGGGCATTTATCATGGTGAATCAAAATGATTTGTTTCATGGGGCGCCTGTGTGGCTCAGTCAGTGAAACATCTGACTCTTGGTTTCAGCTCAGGTCATGATCTTGCGGTTGTGGGATCAAGCCCTGCTTTGGGCTCCATGCTCAGTGCAGGGTCTGCTTCAGATTCTCTCTCCCTCTCTCTGCCCCTCTCCACCCCTCCCCCTGCACTCTCTCTCAAATAAACACAAAAATCTTCAAAATGATTTGTTTCGTGTCTGTTTTCTAAACTTCTCTAGAACAAGGACCGAATACTATTCATCTAGGATCTCTAGGGTACAGCAGGAACATCTTTGGTCTTTGTTTGTCCTATTCCCAGTCTCAAACAAGTCTGGCTAATGCTCTCTTTTCTGAGTGAATAGTTAGCTTTCAATGCTTTTTTATTCACTCGAACCATGCGAAATTGCTGTTTTTGTAAGTCGAAATTGCCTGAATACCAGCATTCCAAATGTACATTTTCCGCATGTGTACATGCCCATGAGCATTTTCATCCTCTTCCTTTCCTGGGTTCCCCACCCTTCTGCTCATACACACCAGGGTTTATCCCACCCATCATAAACACATCTTTTCCTTATTTGGGCACTGCCTTCCCTTGAGTCCTAAACTTTCTGAAAGAGAGGTCCACACCCAGGGTTTCCATGTCCACACCACCTGCTCATACTTCAGTATTTTCCGTCTGACCCTCCTTCTCTTCTACTCTCCTGAAGTTGCATCAGCCAAAGGCTCCTCCTGTTCTTTGTCTTCATTGACCTTCCTGCAGCTTGAAAACACCCGCTTTACGAAAACACCTCTCACCTTCATGACTCCCATGACAAAGAACCCTCCTGCCTCCTCCTGGCCCCATGGTTGACTCTTTTCCCCATACCTGACTCTAAATATTCATCTCCTTCTATATCCTGCCCCTGGATTTCCTCTTCTGTCTTCTCCTCTCCCTTGGGAACCTCCCACACTTCCACGGGTTCATCTACCATCCTGGAACAGACGAGTTGCTCATCTGCATATCCAGCTGGAACATGGGCTCCAGGCTCAGCGTTTTCTCTGGCCTCTGTGCATCAATAGGACCCAAATAGGACCCATCACCTTTCTCCACAAATCACCTTCTCTTCCTCTGTTATTTCTCTCTCAAATGTTTTTGCTGGTCGACCTCTGGAACGTTTCTACCATTCCTTCCCCCTTGACTGTTAGTTTCGGCATTGTCACTTTGCACCACGCTCGCCCGGCACCGTGCTCGCCCGTGTCAGTGGAAACAGTCCCTGGCCGACTGGACTTAACCATTTTTGCATTTCCACAGTGACTAGCACTGTGCCCACACTAAATAGGGCTTCAGTATATATATGTTGAGTTAAAAGAAATTAATCTTTTAAATTCCAGGTACAACCTGTCACAGTGTAGAAACTAGAAGAAAGAAAAGAAACATCGCTCATAAATCCACCCTTCCCAGCTCACTATTATGATCACTTTGGTATAGTCTCTCCTATTTGGTCTATTTCCCCACTCCTATTTTTTTACCTATGGTTTACAACGTTGTCATTGTTACCCCAGAAGTCCCCCCAGAGCAGCAGAGTTTCTCAGCAGTTATGCAAAGGGCTACACTGTAGCTGTAATGTTGCTTACCAAGTATTCCAACTGGCAGGGTGGTACTGTCCCATGCCCTGCAGTTAAGCGAGGACCTGTGACCGGTTCTGGCCAACCATCAATTCATCGTTGATCCCCACAGCACTCTTTCCATGGTTATTCCGTCCACCTTGGTCCTTGAGTGAGATGATCACACAAGAGAGCCTCCAAGTGACCCACGATGAACACAGAGTAGGGTTGACTAAAAAGCTTTATTTTAAGCCATTAAGATTTTGGGTTTCTCTGTTACTATAGCAAATCTTTGCTCAGTCTGAGATGTAGATTGCAACTTCTGGGAGCTCGAGAAAGTCTGAGAGATTCTCTGGTTTAACACCATCATTTTACAGATAGAGAAACTGAGACTCAGACGAGGGAAATGCCTTAACTCACAAAGAGTCAGTATTGGCGCTGGACTAGAGCCCAGGTCTGCCATCTCCTTGAACACTTTTCTCTGTTCAGCAGCATTCTGGGCTCTGCATGAGGCCCGCCTCGCGTGATGCTGCCCTGCTTTTTTCTCGTTCTGCTTGGCGGTAACATTTCTGCTGCAGAGTGTGTGGGGCCAGGCTGTCCCCAGAGTCTGGGTCACTGGCCTGCTCTAATTTTGTACCTTGACAGGTCGTTTGAGAGAGCCTGGGTGGGGGCCCTTTTGGAGCCTTCTGCAAAATGCCATGGCACAGGCGCCCACATCAGCACCACGGCAGCTGTAAGAATGCTTCCTTCTCCAGATGATAGCCCCGAGTATTATGCAACAGCATCTTTGTTCAAGTGAAAGTTCAATGATTCTAGTTTGGAATTATCCAATGGTGATGAAATTCTCATACTCAAAGGTATGAGGATAATTAGGGCTCTTGTTAATCATTCTGTATCCCTCTCCCCAGCCCCCCCCCCCGCAACGAGATTCACACAGATTAATTACTGCCTGCTATAAATAAACACAGAGAAAAGCAATCTGCCTAGGAGAGGCAGAGGGTAACTCATTTAATACATCACAGCTTTCCGCACACCTGTTCTCCCTTCGCTGTTGCCACGGAAACCACACTTTATAAGAGAAGCTATGCATAATTAGCATGGATGGAGGTCTGTATCAATCAGAATAATTTGGAAGAATACTAAAAACCCAAAGGAGCAGGCAAAACTACTTGTCTCAGTAGGAAGGAATCAGATCTCCACTGTGTGGTAAATGAGGAGGCAGTTACAGTAGGAAATCAGCAAAATTAGCAATTCTGGGTCAGCTGAAAAACAGGGAGACAGTTTTACTCCACCAGAGAGAAAGAAAACTTTGTCATCGACTTTGACTTTTTTTTTTTCTTTTCAGGGCTATTTAGAGCCACACAAAGGAAATACCAAGCCAAACAAATAAACACATAAATTAACTTCAAGGAAGTGGGGCTCGGATGACAGGAGCTGCATCTCTGAGGGCTCTGCACATCTGGGGAGCCCCTGCTGCAATGTTAGGCAGTGAGGCTGGGGTTCCAGACTCCAGCTGTGGGAGGGGCAGGTCACTGAGTTGCGGTTCCTCCAAAGAACAGTGAGCAGCTTTCAATCAAGGTATGGGATTTTATGAGTGCTTGGACTCCTCAAATTTCTTTTTAGCAGTGGAAAGGACTTCAGAAATAATGTGGTTTAGTGCTCTAGCTTTCAGAGGAAGAATGGGAATCACAGAGAGTTGCAACTTGCCTGAGGTTTCAAAGCCAGATGGTGGCCAATCTTGAACCAGGACTGAGCTCTCAGGTTCTCACTGTGTACTGTTTGCCAAGACCACTGATCAGACCACCACTGGCTTAGTCATCTTGGTTGGAAATTCCCAGGTCTTCCATTACCGTCGGGATGAAACTAGCACCTAGTACAAGAAGTCATCCAGACTTTAGCTTTTTCAGTCTTTGACAGTTTCCTCTCCCGTGTTGACATACAAATTCATTCATTCATTCATTCATTGATGCAGCATTCATTAGGTAAATGAGATGATATTAAGTTCTTTTGAGATAACAGACCTACAAAACTGCCTGTGAACTCTGAATTTCCAGAGCTCTTACTGGATCACTATTTATGTAAATTAATATTCACTCATTTAACATTGATGTATTGAGTACCTACAATGAGCCAACTCTATTCTAGGTTTCTAGGTGCTGGACCACAGCCATAAGGAAGGCATGGAAATCTCTGCCCTCATAGAACTTCCATTCTAGAGGGGAGAGATAAGACCTAAAATTTGAAAACAAATAAGATAATTTTGTATAGTGGTAAGTCAGTGAAAAAAAAAATAAGGCAAGGTAAATGGGCCAGGATTTTATCCTAATTGCAGTGAGCAGCAAAGGACTTAAGCAGGGGGTGAAGTGATCTGAATCACCAGTACCTTTCCTTGTTCCCCCAAGGCTCGATTTGAGGTCACCACTCTGGGGGACGCTTGGGTCTGTGCCTAGAAACTTGCATTGCCTTCAGAGCAGGCTTTAGGTAAATGGTAAAGGGGACATGGCTTGGGTGTGTGACTTTCCCTTCTTTCACCTTTTTTTGGTTGCTCATTCTGTGCTTTATCTCTTTGCAGTTTTGCTAATAACTAAAATAATAAAAGTGAGACTAATAACAGCAGTGAAAAGGCAATAGTACACTTTTATAAAATGAATCCTCACCATATGCCTGGCATTACGCAAATTGCTATGTGGTATTTAGATCATTAAATCCTCAAAACACGGAAACTATCATTAAGTTGATTTTGCAGACAAGAAAACTAAAGGTAGAGATTAAGTAGTTTTTCCAAGGTCAAATACTTAATTTAATGGTGGTACTAGGATTTGAAACAAAAATGTGTCCGTTCTCAGAGTCTATGCTGTTAACCTTTATGCTAATTTGATAAATCAATCCTGTCATATGTTAATAGAAAAGGTTTAAATCCTACACCTCCCACATTAGGGAAGTGGGAAGAAGGAAGCCCCAACACATTGTATCTACTATGTGCAGAGAGGTATGTTAGACACAATAATCTCCTTTAGCCTTCACAACTGCCACCTCAAATCCTCTCTAGAATTAATAATACTTGCAACACTGTTGCCAGAAAGGTATCACATAGGTAGCCCACCTTCAGGAAGAAGAAAAGCAGGTTCAGAGATACTCAATAACTTGACTGGGGGCTGCTGGGATTTGGCCCCAGCCTGCGGTACTTCTAGGAGATCAGGGCAACAGAGGCTTAGCGTGGGCTTACCTGGGAATTTGGCTGTGCCACAGTGGTTGTCAAGGATGCCCTCAAGATAGCCTGGCAGAGGGCCTGGAGTGACTTACCCCCTGGGTGGGTTGTCTTTGGTCATTAGCAGCTTTATCTGGGGTTTTTTTAAAAGGGGTTCTGGGCATGAGAGTATAGTGAGATCTGCGGGCACAACCCCTAATCCCTGCAAGAAACTCAGGTGTCATGGTGAGTGTGGCTGGAGGACTCCCTGCCCATGGTGGACAGGATTCCCAGGAGCCATGGTGCACAGTTCACATATGGGCTGTGAAGAGTGGGGATAGCTCCAGGCAGGGCCCTGAATCTCTGCCTCTATAGGTATCAGTTACTTCTGCCTATTTCTAGGTGATGTGCCCTGCTGGAGTCCAAGCTGCCAGAAGGTTCTTCTGATGATGTGAGTGCATGGTGCAAATAGGGCCTTTATGGTTGGTATGAAAATGTTTAACTGGATGTGAAATCTATTCACATTGTCCCAAGAAATTTAAATAGTACATTTGTCAGTGAAAGAAAAGGGAGTGATCTTAGATTGCTAAAACATAATTTCAACTGTTATAACTGTTGTCAATAATTGTGAGAAATAGTTTTGCATCGTTCTTCATCATTTGTGTGAACTTGCATAACTCCCTATATGAACAAAGATTTTTATCATCGTTGACCATCAAGAATTTGAAACAAGCATCACTAAATTGCCTTGATCAGGAATTGAGCATAGCCCTTTCATGCCTAAAAAGTCTTGGAAGTTTATTTATATACATTCATACTTAGTATCTTCTATGACACTTCATATTTTAATTTTTTTATATTTATATAATAAGGCATTGATTTCCCCCCAAGTCCCATATAAATGTATGCCATCCACCAAACTCCTCAGGTTTATTCTAGGGTGCCAAATGGCTTCATTTTTCATTTGTGCCATGGTGTGAAATAAATTGGGAGGTATTGTAGGTCAATCTGCTTAAAAGCTTCCTGCTGGAGAAGGTCTGGCTGGATTAATTAGGATGAAAGTACAAGCTCAGGGTCAGGGGTACTAGGTCAACACCAAAGAAAGAGAGCAATCAGGAGTCAAAGTCAATTTAGGGTCAGGTAGATGGAGTTCAGGGCTGGGGGAAAGGCACTTGGCAAGCAGAACTCAATTCAGGACTGAACTGGGCAAACACAAGAACTTGAAGTCCATGGTGAATGAGGATGCTGACCATGGGTTCTTGGCCAGGAAGAATTGAGGAGGATGTCATTTTAACCCCTGGTGCAATTGGCAGAGGTGGAATCTTGGGGAGAAGATGGAGTGGCCAGATTGGTGGCTGGAGGATGACTGAGAGACTCACTGTCACGGAAGGCCCTAAGCTGAGGCAAGAATTTGTGAGTGCCATCACAGTTGTGGTGGCCAGCAAGGACTAAATACAGTTTGCAAAGAAGCAATGTGAACGTGAGCTTGCCAGATACTATGAGTAGGAGGGAGCTCCTGTTGTGTACCTGGTGAATAAGACAGAGCTGGTTTGGCTCTCAGGGTCTTGAGTCCAGGGATGGTTGTAAGATTAAATTCTCCAGGCAGCTAAGAAGACTCCTTTCAGTCCCATCAGTGTGGTGGACCTAAAGATGCATCCTGGAGATCTGTGATGTGGCTGAAAAGGCTAAAGTGGAGCATAGGTGAGCAGCTGTGTGTAACAGCAGTGAGTTCTGTCACAACTGGGCTTGTGGAGAAGCCACCCCAAGCCCCTTCACCCACAGTATGTACCTGAGCAGGCCTCTGTCCCAGTCTGTGCAGTTGCATGGGCAATGGGGTGGTGGGTGTCCCCTCACGGATGGCCTACGGCACAACTTAATAGTCTGTATCAGCTAGCCTTTGCTGCATAACAAACCTGAACTTCTTCGCTTAAAACAATAAACTTTTTTTTTTTTTTTAAACTCACAGTCCTGTGAGGGTTGTTATTCTGACCCAGCCTGGGCTTTCTGGGTTTGCACATGAGTCTATGGTCAATTGGTGGGTCAGCTGGGGCCTGGCTGGTTTTATATGGTCTCATTTACACATGGGTGGCTCTTAGCTGGGACAATAGGGGTGATCATACTCTAGGAGGCTAGCCTGGGCTCGTTTAAGTGGTGGCAAGAAGAGCAAGAGAACAAGCTTCCCTGAGAAAGGGCTTTTCAAGTCTCTACTTGCACCACATTTGCTTTGTCTCATCTGCTGAAACAAGTCCCATGCCTGGACCCACAACCTGTGTGGGAGGGGAAGCTCTTACCCAAAGGTTATGCGAACAAACTGGGTCATTACTGCCAATAATCAATAATGCATCATCTCAGTTCATGTTTGCAAAGAAGGGTTTATGTAGGAGGCAGTGCATGTTCTACTCTGTATCAGGATGGCTCAGAGAAGGGGTCCAAGCAAGTACTGAGTTCTGGCTAATGTAGGCAACTTGTAAAGTCTTTTCTCAAACTCCCATTTCTCTATGTTTTAACTTCTGATTTGGGGCACTTTGGTATTCTCTCTACTCCCTCTGGGCTAGTTTGTTCCTTCTAGAATGTACTCTCCTAATACTGCTTGTGCCCAGAAGTCAGTCACTTCTCTAAGCAGACTTCATCCCTTACAGATTTAAAATTTATGTATTGTCCTTTCCTTTTACAATCAATAGAGTATTTGTCAAAAATGATGATGATGTGACCTACGGTGAAGTAGGGTAAAGAGTTTTCTCTGGAATGTTTATATATACAGGAATTGTGCTGGACCTGCTAATCTTAGTGTTTAAACAGTTTCTTTGGAAAAATGATTATCCTATCCCTGAAACTGGAATGAATATTTCATTATGGATGCCAACTTTAATAGGATTTTTATAGCAACAAAGTATATCTTGAACCCAAGTGTTCCTCTTTATTCCAGAATCTTAACAATAGTTACTTTGGTCAAGGTTTAGCACCAAAGATCGATTTTCTGTTTATTCCTTTGGCTTTCATATTGATTGTATATTTAGACTCTTGTACTGAATATGGTTACTTATATATGTGTACATGAATAAAATATGTTTAATAAGCATGCATAAAATGTATGAACTTGAAAACTGTTCCCTGGTGGAACATAATAGTCTTGGTTGAAATATCTGAGTGACTTCCAGAAGAAATCATTAGTTCCACTCCAGTGTATTTTTTTCCTGCATAGGAGGTCACACTACACACAACAATGATTCCCAATTTTTTTTGTTGTTCTACAATTCCCCCAAGAATTCTAGTAACCGTTATATATGGCACAGAACAAATTAAAAAATGTTGGTTCCTAGAGGGGCAGACAAGTCTTTTGGTTCTATTATGTTATTATGGTGGAAGACCTTTAAAATGAAGAAATATGGCGCTGTGGGAGATTGCAAAAATGCTCCATCTTATCTACTTTAATCTGTGTCTGTGCCCTTCACAAAGTGACTTTGCAACTCCTGTTATCAAGAGATAAAGTTAATTTCCCTGCCTCTGAATCTGGGCTGGCCTTGTGATTTGCTTTGCTAGTAGAATTTGGTGGAAATGACTGTTGTGGTTTTGAACGTAGACCTCAAGAGGTCTTGTGCATTCACCTCTCTCTCTCGGGATTGCATCCTCTACCAGTGGGATCATGCCAAGCTAGCTTCCTGGAGGGTGAGAGATAATGTGTACCAGAACCAAGTCAGTCCAAATGTCTCAGATAAGGCCTCCAGAGACCAACAAAACTTTCCTTGGCAGGTGACTGCAGATACATGAGTAAGCCCAGCTGAGACTAGCTAAGTTTGGTCAGATCTGCAGAACCACTCATCTAAGCTAGAAACTCATGAGCAATAATAAATACTTGTTTTAAACCACTAAGTGGTAGGGTGGTTTGTTATGTAGCAATAACTAACTGAGACAGATAAGATCATAAGAAAGTGAGCTTCCTGAGGGAAGGGTTCACATCTGATTCTCTAGTAGTTATGAGTTCTAGCACACAATAGGTGTTTATTATCAAATGTGTATTAAATTTACAAGTCCCATGTGATTTGTTTGGATTCCTGGGTTGGAGGTCTTTCTGGTGGCACAGCTAGAAGGATGGTATCACAGACCATGGGATTTCTTTAGGAGAGGAAAGGATTCTGTAGCAGAGATGCTAATTGTTCCATAATATCTACTCTTAATTCTTCCTCCTTAGTTCTAGACCCCTAGATTTTAATTGGGCATATGACTTCCAGGAATAAAGATTACATTTTCTGGCCTCTTTCATAGCTATCCATATAAGTACATTCTGGTCAATGTGGTGGAAGTGAAAGGGAGGGAGTACACATTTTTCCTCCTCCCTCACTCTTGCTGGTTGGGAGGCAGATGTACAACCATGCTGGAAAAGGGGGTAGAAAACATATGCTGAGGGTCCCACAGCAGCAATATGGATCTTGGGTCCCTGATGCCTTTATGAAAATTTCTGCCATCAATGTTTTTAATTATTCACTCCCCTTTACCTGTAGGAGAATCATTTACTCTCATTCATTGCCATGTGATTCACAGTACCTCCCTATAGACATCTCGGCTCTCTTTTTAGGCCCGAGTATGTGACTTGTTTTGGGCAATGAGATATGAGCAGAGTGATGTATGCCACATCCAATCAGAAGCTCTAAAAGCCAATGCACATTTCTCTAATTCTCTTGCTCTTTCTTTCTGTCACAAGACAGCATGTCCCAAATAGGGGTCCTGGCAGAAAAAAACATATGGAGCCAGGTCATAGCAGCCAATCGACTACTGTGTGAGTGAGAAATACATCCATATGGCTGTAAGATTTGGAGAATGGATTTGGAGAAGACTTATCTTTGGACTTCTTTTATATGAAAGAGAAATTAACATCTGCCTTGAGACACTATTTTGTGTTTTCTGTCCCTCAGGGCTAAATTGAATTGTAACTAATTCTACCTTTTATCATATTCCAGAGTAAGAACGATATGACCATTCACAAATTTACTCAGCATGTAGGTTAAGGTCGGTGCTGTGCAAGGTCCTGGAGATACAATGGTGATCAAAAAGGACCCAGTCCTTGTCCTCATGGTGCTAATTGTCTACTAAGGAACACAGACATAGAGTCAGAAAAACAATTAGAGAAAATTTCAGGGAGTATAAAAGAGTATAGTAGGGTTACCTGTTTTAGATTGGGAAGTTAGGGAAGATTTTGTGGAAATGGTATTTTAGTTGAATTCAAAGGAGGAAAAAGAATGAGCTAGGCTAAGAGTTGAGGTAGATGGAGAGAACAGCACTCTAGGCAGAAGAAACAACAGGTGTAAAGGTCCTGAGATAGAAAAGAGCTTTGTGTATTTGAGGGATGAAAGAAGTCAGGCTATACGGTGAATGAACAAGGAGGAAAACAGGCAGGTGAGGCTGGAGAATGTGGCAGAGGCCAGATTGCTTGGAGCCTTATAAGCCATTCCAAGTATTTTAGTCTTTATTTTTATAGCATTGGGGAACTGTTGAACGTAGTCTAATATGATTTATGATTTAAGATCACTTGGTTGGCTGTGTGGAAAGTAAACTGAAGGAGAACATGTGACTCTGGGAGACCAGTGTGGGGATCCCTTATGGAGTATATATGAATGTATACATTGTTTTACCTTTTACATTTAGATCTCTAATCCACCCGGAATTGATTTTCTCTGTAGTTGGGGTCAAGATTTACTTTGTTCCCCATATGGATATCCACTTGACCCTGCACCATTTGTTGAAAAGATCTTTTCCCCACCGCTTTCCTATGATACCTCTGTTATAGACCTGTTTCTAGACTATTTATTGTTGTATGTTTCTAGACTATTTTGTTCCATTGGTCTATTTTCCATACTTGCACAAATACCACTCTATCTCCATTTTTGTAGCTTCATGGTAAATCTTGATAATCAGTGTATAAATTCTCCATCTTTGTTCTTCTTCAAGACTATCTTGGCTATTTTTGGTCCTTTGTTTTTTCATATAAATTTTAGAATCGGTTTGTCAATTTTCATACACACACACAAATTTTGATAAGGATGGTATTAGATCCATAGATCATTTTGGAGGAAATTGAAATCTTACAATCTTGAAGCTTCTAATCCACAAGCATGGTATATACCTCCATTTCTTTAGGACTTCTTTAATTTCTCTCAGTAATGTTTATACTTTTCTGTTAAAGGTCTCACATATATTTCTTTAGATTTTTTCCTAGGTATTTAATGTTTTTGGTACTATTGAAAACAGTATCTCTTAAAATTTTATTTTTAATTGTTTGTTGTTGGCATAAATAAATGCAATTGAATATTGACCTTTACTCTAGTAATCTTGCTAAATTCATTTAGTAATTCTAAAGTTTATAGATAATTCTTCAGGTATACAACCATAGCACTTGTGAACAATGACCATATTATTTCTTCCATTTTAATATTTATGCATTTTATTTCTTTCTCTTGTATTCTTGAGCTGGTTAAAATCTTCAGTACAATCTTGAATAGAAAATGAGTGGCAAGGATCCTTGCCTTATTTCCAAGCAGTGGGGAGAGCTCTGTGGCCAGCCGTGACCCCCTGACTTCATTTTCTTGAGTGCTATGGAATATGAAAGGAACAAAGGGAGAGAAAGGGAAGGGGAGAAAGAGACAAGTGGAGGAACGGGAAAGGAAGAAAAGCCCCGAGACCAGACAGGGCAAGCCTCCAGCACCATGATGGCTGAGGAAGAACAGGACTTTGAAGAAAGAGAAATGACAATGTTAGGCAAATAGCCTAAAGTCACCTCCAAGGCTATAGGGGTTGCTGGCCGGCTCAGAAAGGCCCATGGATGCTTCCTGTTTGGTCAACGCAGTGATCAATTTAATAATACTATTCTGACTTTGCATGCCTGTATGTGGGGCACGTGCACCCTCGTGGGCTCTCAGCAGGCCACTCCACACATCTGCATTATTTACCTGGCCCCCTACGGTGCTTGAGATTTTACCCAACGATACATCTTCAGCATCCAAAGGGCAGTTAAAAACAATCTGGAGGGTATGTGCTACGGTGAGCGCTGTGAATTGTGCAAGACTGTTGAATCACAGATCTGTACTTCTGAAACAAATAACACAACATATTTTAAGAAAAAAGAAAAAGAAGAAGATAACAGGAGAGGAAGAAAAGGGGAGTATGTCAGACGGGGAGACGAACCATGAGAGATGATGGACTCTGAAAAACAAACTGAGGGTTCTAGAGGGGAGGGGGGTAGGGGGATGGGTTAGCCTGGTGATGGGTATTTAGGAGGGCACGTTCTGCATGGAGCACTGGGTGTTATGAACAAACAATGAATCATGGAACACTGCATCAAAAACTAATGATGTAATATATGGTGATTAACATAACAATAAAAAAATAAAAAAAAACAATCTGGAATGCGTATTCCACAGTGATGCCAGGGAACTGTGTTTTCATTGGGTTGTGAAATTATATTGTGTTTGTGTGTGGAACTGAGGACTTGGATTTTTTATGGCTTTTGAGCTTTTGTTGAAGTGATTGCCCTCAAAAGGGACAAGTGCACTGAAATACCAATGCGAATTGAGTTACATGGAGGTGTTGCCCCTGCCTTGGAAGGATATTCCTCATTCTTCATTCCACCATTTATCTGGTTCCGAATTGTTCACTCAGTCATTACTGTGGAGCAATCGGGCTGTGCAGGTACTGGTACTGGGCTGTCAGAGTTGTGCTGGTAATTGTTTAACAACTGGCTTTCTAAATAATAGTCCTGACTTTGGGCATTTGCCAATTTCTGTTCTATAAACACTCTCATCCTGGCTGAATTCAAGCTACCAACATTGTAACAATGAACATGGAGTTGGGAAGAGGTACTAGCCATGTCACATACTCTGGATCAAAGAGATTTTGCCAAAATTGCCTTTGAGGATTCTTACCTACGATGCATTTTACTGAAGTTCCCTTGGTTACTGCTCTGTATCCCTGTTGATGCATTTTGGTTCCCAGTGATAACCACTTTACCCTTGAGATGATAAAGTGGTTAAAAATCAACAGCACACCATACTTCTTTCCAAAGCACGCTTCATTACCAACCTAACACCTCTGGCAAAACACCTGGGAAATTTCCCAGATACACAGTTTTCTCTGTTGGGACCTGATGCACACACATCCATGCACTTGTTTCACATCCCTAAATAAGAAAGACTAGGGGTTAGGACAAGACTAGGAATGGACTATTTCATTTAATATTGACCACCTGCTGTCTGCATAGTTCTTTTGTTGGAGATGCTAATACTGTGTTGAGAAAGCAATGAGTTGCAGTCTGGCTGGAGAGATAAGACTCGTGCATGTGGTCCAGGTAATTGACAATGTAAGACAGTGTAGACCAAATGGCAAAATGAGGGATTTCAGGCACTGGACATTCCCTGAGGTCCCAGGGCAGGTTGACTAGGGAGGTGCAGTATGTGTGGCAGGCCTCATGGATGAGGTAGACAGGTTTCTTAGATGTTGGGCTCCACCCTGCTCTTATCCTCGCTACTTCATCCTTATAATGGTGGGAAAGAGCACCCTGCCAAAGACTGAGAGACATCAGGAGGGGCAGAAGGGGCATGCTGAGGACTGGTGGAGGCTCAGGTGGGCAGTGAGATAGGAGGGGCCCACATATTGGAGTCACTTCAGGGCCAAGCTGAGGACTGTGAATTTGAACCTACCGTGAATGGGTATGGCTTTAGGGATTTTAGAGGACAGCCCCAATACTGGAACCTTAAGCTTTAGTAAGATTAGTCATGTGTACTGTGTAGTGACTGGATTTGGCCAGGCAGAGAGAGGAGCATGGAGATCCAAGCACCCCAGGTGGGGGTAAATGTGGCCTGAGCAGTGTGGTGGCCATGGATGGACAGATAGGGAGGGGTGGACTGCACCAAGGAAGGTACAAACGGGGTCTGGGGCTGATGTCAGGGCTGAATAAAATATAAGAGCTCAATTTGCTCCCTTTTTATGCATGGTAATGGGAACGTTAGTACTGCCACTTGGAGAAATGGACCAGATAGAAGGGCTTCCGCCTGACTAGGATGGGGCTGATGCCTTCAGTTTGGAGCCTCTTATCTGTGTGCCAAGAACAGACCACCCTCAGAGGATCTGTTCAGTGGGTGGTTGGCAGTAGAGGGTTATGATAAAGAGATATGCATAGCAACTTACTTTTTTATATTAAGTTTTGCATTTTGGAAGTAAGTAGCCGTAGAACATACATACACTAACATACTATCAGCTGGGGTGGGGACAGTGGGATTTATGTGAACATTAGGCAAAGCCATGAGATCAAACCATCCCAAGCCTTCTACCAATGAGGTACAATCACCTGGTTTCTAACTAATCTCAAATGTTTTCCTGAGACATGAGCATATGTTTTCCTGAGACGGGAGCATATGTGAAAATACTGTCCATAATGAATTGGGGTGGGGGACAGAAAGCCAGAGCCCCATCTTTCTATCTTTCCTATGAGCTCTAAATGCTTTGTTAATCTAACTGGTTTGGGATGTTTTGAGGTTCTGACAGTCAGAATGAAGAACTCTTTAATTATCACCTTTGAGAGTCAAGACAAGGTTGCTCAACATTAAACACTACATTATCTCAAAAAAAAAAAAAAAAAGCGGGACTGGAGGCAGCTGGCTGACAGTGATCGGCACAGGCACCTGAATGGACACCGACCTTGTCTGTCACTAGAATCTGATTGCCAAGTGACAGTATGCAATCAAAAAGGGCCAGGACAGCAATTATTTGCAAACCTCTTGTCCATTGCTAATTATGTGTCAGAAACAGTGCTGAATCGTTTCCATTCATTCTCTTGCTTATTCTTCACTAAAACCACCACCGTGGAGTGCAGCACACCGGCTATGGAAGAAGGACAGTTGAAGAGAGGGAAAGGTTCCAAGTGGGGAGGCTGTTTGCAGGAACGGGGTTACATGGTGGAGAGGGCTAGCTGTATGACCTCGGGACCCCAACTTCACCTCTCGGAGAATCCATTTTCTCAGCTGTAAAATAAGGATCATAATAATCAACCCTATGTTCTATTATTTGTTGCCGCATGACCAACTGCTCACAGTTTAATGTCCCTAAAGGCGAATGCTCATTTGTTTTACTTGTGAATCTGTAGTTTGGGCAGGACCAGTGGGGACAACTTGTGTGTGTCCCAGGAGGCCTGGGACCTGTTGGAATGGCTTGAAGGGTGGCCACCGGCCGGCCATCCCTCTCTCAGGGCCTCTCTGTGTGGTCTCCCCGTGTGCTCTCTCCATCATGTGGCTCACACTTCCAATGGCCAGTGTCCTAGGCAACAGAAAGTGGAGGCTGCTGGCCTATTAGGTCCGAGGCCTGGAAGCTGACACAGCTATACTTCCGTGGTCTTCTATTGGTCAAAATACTTCTAGATTCAGGGGAAGGAGACCCCACCTGTCAATGAAGCGGGCCTCTTTAACTGCTGGTTCACGGAATCGTTGGGGATTAAATAAGATAATGAACATGAAGTTCTTGGCATATCCCCTGGAACATCGTAAGAGCCCAATAAATGGGAGCTGTTGTCTTTATTAGAGGTAGTGTCAGAATTATCAGAGCGAGATTAGGGATTGAAAAAAGGTGATCTGACAGAGACAGTGGGGGTCTTGTTTTCATGGCTGTGGGGTGGTGGGGCAGCCTGTGTGCAGGAGGTAAGGAGTGAGTGGGTGGTGGCTCCAGGAAGGCAGCACATGGGCTTGAGAAGTTCAAATGCAGAAGGACAGAGAGAAATTGGGTTAGTTGTGGGTGGGCAGGGGAGAGGGGCAGTCAGAGGATTGTTCTCCCAGGGGGATGGCTCAGGTGTTGGGGTGGCGCGGAGTGGGGAGACATGCGTGTGTGAAGGACGAGGAGATGGAGAAAAAGGTGTTTGGAGGAGGAAGAGGAGGTGAAGCAGAGAGACCGAGAGAAAATGTGTGGGTGTGTGTGTAATTTTAAAGGCCAAATTTATTCTAGGCAAGCTATTTATTTAAGATTTGCATGCAAATGAAAACAACCAGAATATAAGCTCCTTAGAGGACGGACTTTGAGGGGGAGAAGGGTTTATAGTCCTCATTTCAGGCTGGAAAGCACGCAGCCTTTCCTGCCAGGCAAAGGGCAAAGCTTAAACTGGGAGGGGGTCTGGATGTGTGGAGATGGAAGCGTTATGTTTTCAATGTCAGTGGTTGGGGATGTCAACTATACACTTCAGAGTGGAGGGTGACACACAACGGGGATACTATGAAGCCAAGGCTGCATCAAGAGGAGTTCTGGGGACACCTGGGGGGCTCAGTTGGTTAGGCGTCTGCCTTTGGCTCGGGTCATGATGCCAGGGTCCTGGGATTGAGTCCCATGTCGGGCTCCTTGCTCTGCAGGGAGCCTGCTTCTCCCTCTCCCTCTGCCGCTCCCTCTGCTTGTGCTCTCTTTCTCTCTGTCAAATGAGTAAAGTCTTAAAAAAAAAAAAAATGAAGAATAGTTCTGGAGGCCCTGAGAATGAAAATGTTTATGGTTCTTAACCTCATGTGGTTTATTAAAAAGCCAAAAATTAAATTATAAAATTAGTGTTAAGAAGTCAAGCAAGGTTCTGATTTTTCCTATGATGCTTTGATGCTTCATGAAAGAAGATTAAATAGAAACTGTGAATGTTTTCAGAAATGGTGTTTTGGGGCCCTTGCTTTGTGGGAGACTTACATCTGGGCTTGGCTGGCCTGGAGAGTACCCTGGAAGTGTGTGTAAGACCTGCTGTCCCCAAAGCTAGCCCTTGTGGAAGCCACTGGCCCTGAGATTCCTCCCTTGCAGACAGTTTTTTTGGGTGAGGATTTCCCCCAAGTCCCCAGCCCCCTTGGCCGGACCTGGGTCTTGCCCAGCTGCCTGCTAACTTGTTTGAATATGCCTGAGGATTGATCTCTGGGTGATTTCCTTTGTTTCTGACCTGGGCTCCATCTGGGTTTGGAAGTTTTGTTTTTTTAAAGATTTTATTTATTTATTTGTCAGAGAGAGAGAGCACAGGCAGAGGGAAAGAGAAACAGGCTCCTCACTGAGCAGGGAGCCCGATGCGGGGCTCGATCCCAGGACCCTGGGATCATGACCTGAGCTGAAGGCAGACGCTTAAGGACTGAGCCACCCAGGCGCCCCTAGGATTCGGAAGTGTTTGACTGGTTTGTCCCGTGCTGCATCTCCAGAGCCTAGCCTCCTGGCTGCACACAACACTCACCCACGTGTCGCACAGACGTAAGAACGCAGGGGGCACCGTAAGGGAGACAGGTACCCGGGGAGCACGGAGAGCCAAACTTGGGCATTCACAAATTTGTAAATGGCTCTGTGGGGCAAGACTGAAGGGGTTCAGATAATTGATGGCCCATTCCTTAAAAAATGATTTCCATGTCCCAAGGATGAAACATAGGGGAAAGGGTTAGTTCCACGGATCCTGGGTAGGTCTTTTTTTTCTCCCTCACGAAGACTGACAAGTTTATATTTCTGTTTGAAATGCAGAGTGAAACTGTGTACGGCCCTTTAAAGAAGTAGAATGCATTTACTTCCGCACAAGCCATATGGGACTTTGGAGTGGGTGTTCATGGTGCCAAAATAAACCCTTGGATTCGCAGCCATGAGCAGCGAGGCTGGAGCAAAGTTTCTCTTTCACCTTAGAAAACCTGAATTTATTTTAAACAATATAAAACCAGTGGATGCTTATTACAGAAAATTGGGAAAACACAGAAAGGACTTGTTGAGTGAACTTTGCAGAACCTCAGTGGGGTGCTGGTTGATGGCCACAGGGATGACCCTGGGAGACTGGAACCTTGAGGACACTTCTGGGGCAGCTCTGAGTACGGGGCTGTCTTCTGAAGGCTGCTGGCTCCGTGTGGGGCTTGGGGCGAAGTCCGTGCTACCAGCCTGTCCCTGTAACTTTACATTATAGTATCTGAGTTCCTCCGATCCCCCCAAAAGACTTGGTCTCTCCTGGGGGGCTAAAAGGCAGACTTGTGTTCTGCAAAGATCATCTATTTTCTCCAACACCAGCAGCTTCTGGAGGGCTTGCAGGGACCACAGGGGAGCACAGGGGCATAATCAACCTCGAAGACCAACACGACTTACTCTTTTCTTTAAGTCCTTAGGGGTGCTCCACACTGGGCCCTGTGCTGGGGACGCAGTGGTGAGTGAATGAGTGTGATGCTTGTCCCCATGGACGGTTTAGTTTATGGCAGCTTTATTTATGCATATCCTCATGCTTGACTGCAGGCATGTGGGCCTGGGGACATAGGACCCCAGGAAGGGCCGCGACCCCCATCTAGTCCTGCCCAGCTCAATCCTTTGGGGAGGAGTCCTTGTCACCTTCACTGACCCACTCCAGAATCACTAGAGGTTTTCTTGGTTGTCCTCTTTACTTTGCTCCTTGATGTGGATGCTCCTTCTGGGGTTTGAAGGGAGCATCATAGAGTCTTTGCAGAGGCGGGTAATGGAGTCCGCTGTTCTTTCCCAGCTAGTGATGAGTGAGGGAGGTGGGTGATGGAGGCCAGTATCCTGGGTCTGCCTGTGTCTGAGCCACTCCCCCCGCCAGACCCTGTATCTGCCAGGTGATTCTCTCTCCACCACAAAGTCAGTGTCCTCATTGTACCTCCTCATCCCCTCTCACAAAGCTTGAATCCGGAAGCTTCCAGAGCACACACAAAAGGGGCTAGTAACAGCTTGAGCTAGTACCCTAACCATGGGATTTACATCACCAGAAAGATCCAAGCCTTAATCAGAGGAACTGACACCAACACTGGCGTCTCAGACCGTGCTTAGGAGAGGATTTGGGGGGAATAGTTTGTAGGAAAACCCTGCATGTAAAATGGGGAGGCCCACAGGATAGGTATTGCTTACCACACACAAATTGCCTCAGAAATTCAGCCCGGAGGAGGCACTTCAAGGATCTCCTGAGTTCCTTGCCTCCTTCACAGCGCACACTGCAGCCAGGGCTGTGACCGACACCAATCTCAGCGAAGATTTCCTTAAATAGCTCTCTCTCCAAGATTCTGCTTCATCCATACAAACCACTAAAATACATACAAACGCCACCATTTTGGCATGTAAGTCTTACTTTACTCATTGTCTCATGCCTAGAATGAATTAAGAACTGTTTTGTCCATTTATGTTTTCTGAAGAGTTTTGAGACAGACAGCTCCTGGTTTACTATCGAGTGCTGTGTGGCAGTGCGCTGATCGCCGGAGAAGGAAGGGGCATTTGTGGTGAATCTCAGGTTCTGCTTGTTCAGAACAGCTGTGACTTCAAATATTCTGTCCCAACAAGTCAAACCCACAGGTTTTGAATTTTGGTTTTGAAAATATATCTTCGTGGCTGGGAGGCAGTTAGTTTTTTTTGTAGGGACAAGGACTTTATTCCAGTTTCAGGCTCCCCAGGGGAAATTAGAAGCAGTACCACTTCCATTCCAGAAATTGCTGTGAGATTTCATGCAGGGAAAGTGAGACTTGCCCTTTTCATTTATTATTTTTTCTTCTATAGTTACTGCATTTTTTCCCTAAAGGCCAGGGGCTTTGGTGAGGCTGTGCTGCAGTAATGGTTCTATTCAGATGCTGACTTAAGAAATGAAATAAGATTCAAATTTCTTTGGGAAGGAAGCTTCCTCTCTCGGTCAGCATGTCAGCTCTTACTTGAACGTGGGCTCTTTCGTTGTGGTAGTGGCTGGTATTGGCAGTGGGGCTGACCTCGGGCAATCAGTAGATCTGTTCCTAAACTCTATGTTGTGTTCCACTTTGGATGCCATTTTGGAAATTCTGTGAGTCTGTCAGGCCTTTGAATATTCTCCACATCTTGTTTTGTTTTTCCCTTTGCAAAGTGATTATATAAATATTAATTATATAAATTATTGTAAAAACAATAAAAGTTTAAGAAAGATAATGTAATTTTTTTCAAAAAATAAAGAAATAAAAATAATAATACAATTACTGTTACCAAATATTATCATCATTTTTATATATGTCCTTCTAGTCATTTTTATGTGTGTGACTTTTTGTTAGCTTTCAAAACACAGTTATATTCCCTATGGTAAATGCAATTTTCATTTTAACCTTTTTACTAAACGTTATAACATAATTAGCAATTAATATTTGTTATCGACGATTCTTGATTACTAGTCATTACTTACTTAGTGTTCCTCTACAGACAGTCGTTCACATTGCTTCCATTATTATAAAGATCCTGTAGTGAATGTCTTTGTGCCCACCATTTTATGACATTTAAGATCATTTTTAGAAGGGTATATTCCTGGAGCTCAAAATTTGATATTCTGTGGGTTATAGGTGCTTTACTGGGGCTTTAAGCATTTTTTTAAGAAGTCCATGTTTAATAATTTGTAATTCCTGCTTAAAAAGTTTTTTTAGGGCACCAGGGTGGTTCAGATGGTTAAGCGTCTGCCTTTGGCTTAGGTCATGATCCCAGGGTCCTGAGATCGAGCCCTGCATCAGGCTCTCTGTTTGATGGAGAGCCTGCTTCTCCCTCTTCTTCTACTGCTCTCCCTGCTTGTGCTCTCTCACTCTCTCTGTAAAATAAATAAATAAAATGTTAAAAAAATGTTTTTTTTTTTAGACTAAGAATCACAGTGACATAGAACTCCATGACTGAATATGTCAAGACCTTGATTGTCCATTCATTCTTGTGCTAGAAAAATTCCTTCTGAGGAGAGCCCTTTCTTGGCCAGGTGGCTCTTCCTCTAGATATCCCCAAGCCCTCCTGCATGTCAACTGATGTCAATGCACAGGACTCTCTCTCAACAGACAGCTTTGCTCTCCAGCTATTTGGCAGAGAATGTAATTGCGAATTCTGCAGGCCAACTCCTGTCAAAGGTCTGGTGTGGAGAGTAACCTTCAGAGGTTTGCTTGGAGTGTATTATTATGGACTGAATGTTTGTGTCCCTCCAAAATTCATAAATTGAAACCCTAAGTCCCGATGTGATGATATTTGGAGGTAGGGCCTTTGGGAGGTTATTACAATTAGATGAGGTTATGGGAGTGGAGTCCCCATGATGGGTTTAGTGCCCATAGAAGAAGAGAAAGAGAAGCCAGACCCCTTTCTCTCTGCTATGTGGGGACACAGTGAGAAGGCAACCATCTACAAGCCAGGAAGAGGGAAGAGTGCCCTCTCCAAGAACCAAATGTGTCAGCACCTTGCTCTCAGACTTTCCAGGCCTCCAGAGCTGTGAGAAATAAATGTTTGTTGGTTAAGCCACCCAGTCTTGGTATTTTGTTAGAACAGCCTGAGGCAACTACGGCAGATCCAGGCCTTCCACTCCTTTAGGCCTCCATTTTGCCTTTGGATCTAGCTGGACCAGACCTATCAGAGCTTAGACCAACATACTCTGGGCTCTTTAAAATGACTTTTTATGAATTGGGTTTGGAATATTGCTCTCAGCTTCCTTGGGGGAGGGGATGCTCTAGAAACTGGCAGGACAGGAGTGTGTTCTCTTAGCTCTCTATACCACCTCACACAGAGCTCTTCACAGGGTTTCTTCTAGGTCAGAGTCCCAGAAGCAGCTTCACTGCTTCTCAGGCGCCATCTTGTTTTTCATTGATCATAGACAGCGCTGCTGAATTAGCCAGAGTTCTTCCCAAAGCCAAACTGTCAGTTCATCCTCAGCAGTAGTATAAAATCTCTGCAGTCTGGATTACCCAGCAGGCAGTTCAAACACATGATTAGGTGCCCCAAACATTTACTTTTTCATTTTCAATATACCTATGGAGAATTTTACTGTTAGGAAATCTAGGGAGAAAGCTATTTTAATTTCAGTGCGGATGTATATTTTGTGTTTGGTCTAGTATTGCTTTTGTTAAATTGCTTACATGGGGATGGAGACCTCTAAAGGCCTAATCTGTCTTGACCTTATGGGCACTCTTTTGGACTCACCTTAGCTCTGCCTTTATATTGTCTTTATTTTGCCACACATTGTTTATTTATGTAGCTTGATTTGCTGAGTAATAAGCAATTTTGTAAGCTCTGTCCAGTAATTTTGGGAATTAGATGAGATATAAGCATATCTCATGAAGAAAAATGTAATTTATTGGGTGAAAAATGTGAATGTTTTTGAGGCTGTTAATACATACTGCCGAACGAACTTTGCTTTCCATTAGTACTTCCTAGGATTGTCATCGATTTTTTCCCTGGATTTTAGGCTGGGGCTAATGTGAAAAGCCACTGAGTACCAGTGAGCAGGTATTGGTGGGTCTTAACAAACTCTTAGCAATGAAGTGACTGGGTCAGTATTCACTTGACTGGAAGGCACAGTGAATACAAGACTAATTTTTTTTTTTTTTTAATCCAAATCCTTTTCCCCTCTGTGGCAGGTTGGATTCTCTTGGAAGCCAACCCTGAAACAGCATGCAGGACACTTCTTAGGATCTTGGGATCCATATCTGTAGAAGGGAAGGGAAGGAGACAGGACCAGGCAGAGAGAGAAGCTGGGCTGTGATGCAGTCTTGATGGAGTCCTCAAGATGGTTGCACAGGGAGCTCTGAAGCTAGGCTGGCCCTTCCAAGTTGTCCCAAATTGGGATGAAAAGGTCCTAGAGGATCAGTCAATGGAGCTAGCTGCTCACAGAAGCAGGTGTGACCCTGGGCAAGGCAATGGCCAAAACGGCTGACAGCTGAGGGCAGTCTGCCAAAAGTACTCCAAGCAGGTGGGGGAATGCATTGGTTAGTCCTACAGGGGGATCTGGACAGTGTATCACAGTGTCCAGAACTGTCTCTTTGGCAATGGAAGCCTTCCGGCATCACCTGGTTTGGGGTATTGCTAGGCCTGTGGGTGTTTTTTCGCAAGTGAATTTAGCCTGCATTTGTGAGTATTTTCCCTGTTGTCAGTGCTTGGTACCATTGCCACCTGCGATTTAGGAAATCTGCATCGTGATTAGCCTTCTAATTTTATAATTACCTTTCCAGAATAATAACCCCATCCAGGTGTTTTGTAACACAAAACAGCAAGGGAAATTAATTTCAATTAGAAGGGGAGAAATACAAATTGAAGTGAAGTTGGGGAAAGAAAAAGCCCCAACATGCATTTCTTTGAGTGTATTTCATTTTAAACCTGCAATGCGACTGAACCATTGGCAGCGGTGCCCTTTCAATACCGACATTTTCAAAATACATGATTATGGAATTTGGAGCTGTTCTGGCTGCCCAACACACATCTGGATATAAAAGAGGTGGAGGGAGAGAGAGAGAGAAGGGGGTGGAGAGGGCAAGAGCCTCAAAGGAGGTAATAGAGACACAAAGAAATATTCTTCTTTTATGTTTTCACACTTAACTTTTTTCTTGGCATGAGAACATGAGCCTTGTAAAAATGATTTCAAGTCAATTTCTGGCATTTGAAAGGATATGGAGGGAACTGAAGGTGAATGGGGACGCCTGAGCTTTTATTGGAGAATTATAAGGGGTTTTCTTGTTGTCGCCACATCCTTTGGATCTTGGATCTTATTTTCTCTGGCTGGCATGGCAGAGTTTAAGAGGAGGTTGCTTACCATTGGCTATGGGGAACCCTTCCCTTGGGGATATGGCAAAACTGACAGGCAGCAAGACAGAGATAAGCTCATAAAGAAAAAGGGAGCAGGGAAGGATTTTCTCAGGTTTCTTAGCCAAGACCCATGTCACCAAGCGCAGCTGGTCCTGGGGCTCCTGGAAAGGAAGTGTGGCATGGGTAGCATGCGAAGGCTTTGGCTCCTGCTTAATATTCCAGACAAGTTGACCTATTTGTACCTGGAGTGCTCAGGAAACTCAGCACGGCCAAGACCAGTTGGAGATGTTCTTTTAAACTGTTAAGTCTCTGGGAGGCTTGCCACACTATCTCCAAAACAATTACACAGCCTTCTTTTCCTGAGAGAATTTTTCTAACTTTCTGGTTTTGGTCTGAGACAAGAAACTGAAAACTGTTTCTCAGATTGATTCTTCTGGATCTACCCCAAATGTTCTATTATAATATTAGTTCACCCGTCACGAGGGATGAGCTGACACGGGAAAGTGGCATTAAGGGTACAAGGAGCTTGGGGTCTCTAACCTTCCATGGTTAATACTGACAGCTGGAGAGTGGTCTGTCTGGAAAAACACGCATGTGTAAGTCATACAGGGGAAGACCCCCATTAGCGAAGATTTTCCGCTGACATGAGCTTCCTCATGCTTTTGAAGTGGGCAGGAGTCCCCCTGTGTCTGTAGAGAGTCCTACATTTTTGATTCTTGCTATTATTACTTTAGGAATTTAAGATGATAGATTTGCCTTTTTAGAGCTCTTTACATTCCTATGCATCGATCTGTATAACGGGGGCACTGGGTACCTTTAGTGCTATTAGTACGCTGTAAGTATTTTCTAGGAAGAGAGGGCATAGGAAACCTGTGGACTGTGTTTACATCACCTGTAATTTTTGTGACTCTTTCCTGACTTACCACTCATAGGCACGTGAGAAAGGATGAAATCTATTTTTCTAGTCACTCAGCATATCCATCATTGTCAGTCATGATTTAATCGAATTTAAAGACTTATGCTTCTAGGGGTTTATTTCAACTTTTTTTTTTTAATGAACAAAGTGATTAATTAAACTAGCCTTATTCTAAAATCTAGATTAATACTTCCTTTCATACATCACCTTGCATTTTCATCTTAATTCATTTATTCAAAAAATATTTTTGAATATTTACTATTTATTGGGACCTCTATATATGCCTTGAACTTGCCATACACTTGGGACTTCAGACTCCCATGGCATCCAGTAGACTTAGAACCTCTACAGCTGCTAGTTACAAATTCCCCAGGAACAGGATTTTGAATAACAATGGTCTCCTTGCTCAGTTGGGAATTTTCTAGCATTTTCCTAGACCAGTGTCAGGTGGCACAAGAGAGGAGCTGTCCTTAGAATATGTCACCTCACTTCTGGTGATATTGTGAAGTTATTGCATCAAGACCAAAGAGATTTCTCCTATCAGCAACACCTTAGCTGTCACTTGCTTTATGATTTCACATCCATCCCTTGTGATGTATGGTCTCTGAAGGAGGACACACTGAGTTCATCTGACTGACTAACTGAGCAAACAGCAGCCCAGAGAGGTTAAGAACCCTGCTGAAGATCACACAGTGGGGAATGAAGACCTCTGATCTCCCAGCCTTGTGTGTGGGGTAGCTCACACTCTTCTTCCTCAGAATTAATTTTGTAACAACTTCTAGAAATGACAAGTTACCGGAATTTTTCTATTTTATGTTACTCTTACTTGGTCATTTTCTCCCTTCTTATATCTTCTTGAGTTTTTCTTCTTCTATCTTTAGTTGCACAATGGAGCTCATAAATTTGGAACCTTCCTTCATTTCTAATATACACATTTAAGAATATAAAACTCTCATTTACATACTATGTTAGCCAACTTCCGTAACAGTATTTTGACATGCAGGATTTTGTCATCATTTTTTTCTGAAGATTTTATTATGTACATTATGATTTGTCCTTTGACCCTTAATATACTTAAAAGTGTGTTTTAAAAGTCCAAACATATGGGTTATTTGGGGTTATCTTTGTGTCATTGATTTCTAATTTAATTACATTGTAGTCAGAGATCATGGCCTCTATGTTTTTTATTCTCTGGAATTTATAGCAAACTGCTTTACAAACTTTTATGTGATCTATTTTTATAAATGTTTCATGCTGCTTAAAAAGAATATGTATTCTCTAACTGTAGGAAATAGAGTTTTATATAGAGTCATTAGATCAAGTATTTTAATTGTGTTCTATATCTTCACTATTTTTTATTTGCTTAATTTGATACTGAGGAATGCATATTAAAACTCCTATTATGACCGTGGATTTGCTAATTTTTCTTTGCAATTCTGTAAATGTGTGCTTCATATATTTGGAAGCTGTGTTACTAGCAAAAAATACAGAGTTTAGACACTGGAGTCAGGCTGCCTGGGTTTGAATCATGGCTTTGTACCTTGGGAAGGTGATTTATTTCCTGTAATTCGGTATTCTTATCTGTAAAATGGGCTATGCTGTGAAGATCACTGTGAAGATTAAATAAATTAATATCTGTAAAAAGCACCAAGAACAGTGTCTGACACATAGTAAGTGCTTCACAAGTATGAGTTATTATTCTTATTGGTGAATTGCTCCTTCTCTCTTTATATAAGGGTAGTATATCTCTATCTACATGGATATATATCTATGTCTGTATTTTTTGTTTAGTCTTCCTTTTATGATATTCATGATGCTACACCAGGCTTTCCCCCTTCCCGCTTAGTTGGATATGCCCAGAATATCTTTTTTCATCCATGTGCTTCTAACATTTATATGTCATTATGTTTCAGGTGAATCTTTGATAAATAGCATATGGCTAGATTTATAAATATTCAATATGAGAACTTCTGTTTTTCTTTAAATTAATACATTAAGTCCAATTAATTCATATGGTTATGAATGGGTTTGAAGTTATATCTACCATCTTATTTAATGTTTCCTATTTACCATGCTTTTTCTCTGCATTTTTTTCTTTCCTACTGTCTCTTAGGTTAATAAAATATTCTTTATCGCCCTTTTTTAGCTTCAGCCATGTTTGAAATTTATTCACTCTATTTCTATTCTTTTATTGGTTAGATTTTAATTTTTAAGATGCATGGTTAATTAAAACAACAACTACAACAACAACCTTATCTTGAATAATTCAAGATCTTTAGAACATTTTAATTCTGATTTTTCCTGTTTTCATACCTATGTTTCTTTTTTATAGTATTTTAGTTCTACCTGTCTTGGATCCAACAAAATAAGTCATTATTGTTATTAATTTTACTTTTCATTCATATGAATGAAAATTCATATTGGCATTTGCCTCTCTAGATTTTTTTAAGAGCACATAAATATGCTCTTTCTTTTCTTTTCTTGCATTATTTCCTTTAATATATATTTCTGTTATGACAGGTGAATTTTCACTTCCTTGGTTTTTGTCTGATAATGACTATTTCCCCCTCTTCCTTGAGTCATGTATTAGCTGCATATAGAACTTTAGGTCATTAGATGGGATGATATTTATTTTCCCTTAGTCCTTTAAAGGTATTGGTCTATTGTGTTCTTTTCTTCTATTGTCACTGGTGAGAAGTTAGCTATCAGTTTCCTGTTGATGTTATAGATAATCTATTTTTTTCTCAAGTTCCTTTTATGGTGCTTCTTTTTGACTTTGATGTTCTGGGGTTCCACTAAATAGGCCTAGAGCTAGTGTTTAAAAATTTATAATTTTTAGATCTTAGGATACCTTAACTGAAGATTCATGTCTTTCATTAATTCTGGAAGAGTCTCATCCATTATCTTTTGGAATATTACTTTTCTCTTTTTTAAAAGTTCTGTTTGACATTTTCCACCTCTCTGTCTCATTAATTTCATCTCTCTTCTCCAATTAATTAAATTTTCAGTTGTGTTTGTTGATCTTGTACAGTGAAATTTTAATTTCTGAAAGTTCATTTGCCAATTCTTTTTCACATTTTTCTGTTGTTTTCCATATGATTTTCTTTTATGTTTTTAATCATTTTAAAGATAATCGATAATCTAGGAGTCTTCTAACATTGTTTTTTTTTCACAAGTTCTATTATGCTCATTTTTGGTATACACAGGGTCACTGTCATAGTGAGTAGTGAGTGTGGTTTGTAATTTTGAACTGTGAGCTCATCTTCAGCAGAGATTTTTTTTCCTTACTTTTTCTTTCTTTTTTCGTGTGGAAAATCCATGTGTGCTGGATTGTGAGAGAGTTACTACTGAGTGGGTTTTCATTTGATTGAGCTAGTCTTCTCTTTTATGAAGATGATAACTTTTCCATCATCTGGTGGTTAGGGAACAATTTCTGTTTTGCTCTTCACCTTCTTTGGATCCAAAGTCATATCTGCCATTCCTATGGAACTATTAAGATACATGTTCTATAGTGCTTATGTTCATTCTGGCATTCTTCTGGAGTGTCATGATATTAGCACATGGCTTTATTTTGCCCCTTTGCTTTTAGCTACAAGGAATTTCTCTTTTCTTTTAATCTAAGCAATGTATTTAATTTTTTTCTTTTACTCTACTATTTCTGTGTGGTTGTACTGATTAGAGCTGGGAGAGGGTTGTGTTAGCCCAGTCTACCATGTTTCCAGAACCCAAAGTCCTGAAATTTATATTTTAGTATAGAAGCATTAAAAATAGAAATAGTAAAAAACTAGAGGAGAAATGATAAATTAAAGAAAATAGTTATAATATACATGCTATAAGATATTAATATCTTTAATAGAAAAAAGAAACCTATAAGTCAATGATAAAAGGTGAACAATGGAAGAACAAATTGGATGATTTTAAGAAAAGTATGAAAAAACTCAACCTTTGTGGTAATTAAACAAATACAAATTCAAATAATGAAATATTTTATTTTGGGTATATTGAAAAACTAAATATATTATGTCAAGGATTGTTTAAAATGTGAGATATGAGCACACTTAAAAACTGTTGATGGTGGTACTGAGTAATTTTTTGGAAGGAAAATTGGTCAATATGAATGAAAAGTCTCAACTTTTAGAGTGATCTTTGGCACTACCACTTCTAGGACTTTTTATTAATGAGCTACTTGGGTATGCATATGAAGTTTTATGTATTAAGTATTATTAATAATGGCTAGTAATTAAAACTCATTAAATGTCTAAGTAAGAAATTCATGGTATACCCATACAATGAAATATAACAATTAATTAAAATAAGAACAGAAAAATATTCACTAAAATTAAAAACATTTAACATAATTTTTAATTAAAACTGGATGACAAAGTAAGAGATCTAGTAGAATCCACATTCCTCTTTATTTATTTATATTTATGTGTTCTTAAAAAAATCTAGAGAGGCAAATGCCAATATATTAACTTGGTATTGGTAGGGTGGGTGATTCTTATTTCTTTTTCTATTTTTAAAAGCCTGTACTTCACATACTGCTTCTATAATTGAATGAAGTTAATCATTACAGTATATCCATAGAATGAATTTTTTTGTGGCTATTAAAATCTGTGATTATGTGATAAGAATATGTGATGCTTAGAAAATAATATTGACATAAAGCAAAGCAGGATACAATGAATAGGTGATTGGGATTGAGGGGTACAAATTTGTAGTTATACAATTAATAAGTCATGGAGATGAAAAGTACAGCATAGGAAACATACTCAACAATGTGATAACATATGGTAACAAGTGGCGACTACACTTACAGTAAAAAAAAAAAAAACCTAGTAAGCTTTCTATATGATAGAGTATATGAAAATGCATATATGCACGTGGAATGAAATATTACATATATTAATATTATTTGCTAAATTAATCATTAATATTAATATGGTTAATGTTAGATAGTAGGTATATTGGTGGCTTTTCTTTCTTTAGTTTTGAACAATGCCCAATTTGAACAATACTTGTATAAATCATGAACTGAGAGAAGGGGGAGAGACCAGTAATCCTGTGACAGAGGGGCCAGAGTAGGAAGACAGGGCTGTGAGTTTGTCTCCCAGGAAATCTCATCCTTCCTGGAAGTTCTGTAAACTTAAAGGGTTCAAGCTTTTTATAATTTCCATTTGTGAATGAATGAGATTAGTCTTCTTAGAGAATATTTGGAATGAGAGTTGCAAGGACATCTGAAAAGTGTAAAAAAAACCCCTGTTTTTTTAAATGCCTTGGTAAATTCACCTTACCCCAAAGGTTGGTGGAAGCCGTGAAGGGGGTAGTAACTCAGGTAGGTGGCCCAGGGTATTGTTGCTCTGGGGTTTGTTCAGATCGGCTCTGGAGGGCCCAGGGGGGACAGGAGGGCTCTGGGCAGAGCAGAACACTGGAATTTAAATAAAAACATAATTAGATTGCATATTCAACTTTTATTCTTTCTGAGCTGGCAACTGTTCCGAGGTCTGAGAATTCTGAGAATGTAGGTGACTTGAGGGCTCCACAAAGTTGGCAAGTGTAAGACTGGACAGAGCTTCTGTGAGAGAGACTGGGGAAGGCTCTCTACCTATCAGGCTGGTGAATTTATTCACCCTGGCAGATCTCTACCCACAGACATGGTTAATTCACCCAGTTTTGGGGGCTGTGTGGTGGAATGAGGGCTGTGGGAAGGGCCCACCTTGGTGAACCCTTTGAACCATGAGACGTGTTTTTAAAAAAGCTGAAATTTCTAACCTATGAGCATTTCTTTTTTTTTTTTTTTAAGATTTTATTTATTTATTTGACAGAAAGAGACACAGCAAGAGAGGGAACACAAACAGTGGGAGTGGGAGAGGGAGAAGCAGGGAGCCTGATGTGGGGCTCGATCCCAAAACCCTGGGATCATGACCTGAGCCAAAGGCAGTTGCTTAACAACTGAGCCACCCAGGTGTCCCAACCTGTGAGTGTTTCTAATAGTTGGTAAAGAGCTTCCAGGCTTCCTTTAATGATTACAGTAGAACTCGTTTGACACGAGTACATTTACCTTTTGAATTCAAATGATGTTCTTTATCTGCTTACAAATGAGAATGTTCTTAAACATTTGTCTGGCAACTTTATGTTTTAGAACACTCCTTATAAATGATCAGAAATCACAGAAGAGAAACTTACTCTGCCCCAGTTGAAAGGTCAGTAGTTGTAGAGGCTGGTACGCTCAACAGGAGATTGGCAGAGAGCTGCCCCCAGCTTGGGACCCCTGTGGGCATGCAGAGCTCTGGTGGGAGCAGTTCGCAGCAGGGATGCTCATGGAAGCAGACAGAGTGGGAATCAGCCCCAGCAGGGCACAGGCAGAAGCTACCAGGAAACAAGCAGAAGCAGGTTGCCACTGTGGGTCTTGAGGGACTCTCTGGACCTCCTGGTGCTCTCAGGATATCCATCTCTGGTCACAAAGCTTCTAACACGTACTGTTAAGAGTATATTCTCTTCTTTACCAACAAGCACTACAAGGAAAGTAAAAGTCTTCCTATTCAAGGCAGCAGAAGGCATAAGAAATATTCAATATTAGTAAACTGATGAGCATTTACAGAGTGTCTTTGAAGTTCTCATTTGTATTTTCTCCACACTGAAATTGTGCTTTAGACAAAATCATGTTGGTTATGCAGAATTAAGAAGTGGATACACCCACGTGTTTGGCACACATGGGGTTTTCATTTTGCAATCTGTTTAATCTTTTTGCATATTCCAAGGGGGCACACTGTAGGGAGTACATGTGTATCTTCAACTTCAGTCAAGTTATAAAAAAAAAAAAAATCTAGGTCCAGAGTTTGAAAATATAGGATTAAAAATACTTGAAAAAAAATCAGGATAACAAATTGATGAGGAAAGGAAGTGTTGGTTTTTCCTTTTAATTTTCTTGCAAAGTTTGTAGAATTCCTAAGGCCTAATTCAAAGTATTCCCCATGTTACAGTGAAGGCTCTAGGACCACATATCATTCTATTTCACATGAAACTGAAAATTACATTTCAATTAAAGGTTTATGTTTTGTTATTTGGTGACACCTCGCTCATCACAGACACATCATCCGTGATTTGGTAACTTAAAATAAAGATGTAAAATTTTTCCTTGGAAATTATTAGTGGCCTGTGGCATCACTTAATGGGAAGGAAAAATAGCAAATTACCAAATGATTTGAAGACATTCTGTTTCTCCCATTCATGCATTTATTTATTTTACTTATTTTATTCTCTTTAGTCTCATTTTCCTAATTCCATTCTCTGTCCATAAAAAAAATTCCCAGATTTTACAGTATATCCTTTTGTCTGTTGCCACACCCTCTATTCTCTGCATTATTGTTTTATGCACTTGTATTTTAAGTTTATGTAAGTGGTGCTTTGGACTAGATCTCAATCTGTTCCTTGCTTTTCTCACTAAGGCCGTTTTTAAAAGCCCCACCTGTATCTGCCATTTACATTCTATCTGTTGCTGCTAATGTTGTGTTTTACTGCATGGAACTCTTCCCTTTGTTGTACCTCTTACCCACTGTGGCAATGATGGACGCTCAGGTGGCCTCCCACTCCCTGGAGTATTTTGATATTATGGACCTTTGTGGGAGAATTTATCCAGATGCCAAGTTTTTCTAGTCTTAACTGAGGTGAAATGATATTTTACTGTATTTATATTCTCCGATGATTGAGTTTGAACATCACTTCAACAACAGTATTTTGAATTTCCTTTTGTATAAATCACCTCATTCATATTTCTGTCCATTTCTCTGCTGGGATTGCTATCTTTTTCTTTTTCTTTGCAAATATTCCCTGTATATATATTAGTCCCTGGTCAGTTTGGACAGTACAAGTTTCTTCTCCCAATCTACTGTCAAGTTTATCCACAGTGTTCTTTGTGGACCAGAAAGAATTCATGTTTAAAGCAAGGCAAATTCATGATTTTTTAATAATTTTTTGCCTTGTGGTTTGTACACTTGGGGTTTATTTAAGAAGGCCTATCCTTTAGGTGACAAAGTATTCTATTTTTAATCTATTAACTTCATAATTTTATCTTTCACAATTCAGTACTCATCCACATGGCATCCATTTTTGGATGTGGTGTTATATAGAATCCCAGTTTTTTTTTCTATAATAATAAGTCCAGGGTGCCTGGCTGGCTCAGTTGGTTAAGTGACTGCCTTTGGCTCAGGTCATGATCCCGGAGTCTTGGGATTGAGTCCCACGTAGGGCTCCCTGCTCAGCAGGGAGTCTGCTTCTCCCTGTGACCCTACCCCCTCTTTGGCTCTCTCTCTCACTCTCTCTCTCAAATAAAAAAAATTAAAATAATAAGTCCATTTTACCAATACCACCTCTTAAGCGATCTCTTCTTTTCTCACTGATTTATGGTGTCACCTTTATTAAGTGCGGAGTGTGTGTGTATATACTTGTCCCAGAGATACACTTGCTCCATTTTTATTTGTCTACTTTTTCTCTAACATGAGCTGTATTTTGTAATTATAGCTTTAGTAAATTCTCAATCTTTTTCTTTCTTCTTTTTCAAAGTTGATTTAGCTTTCTCATGGACTTCTCTTCTTTCATAGAGTCGATTGAGGTGAGTAAGTAACTTAAAAAATCAAATATAATTTGTATTGTGATTACAGAGATTTTATAAATTATTTGGTAGAGAATTGACATGCTTAAAATGTGAGCCTATTCAAAACTGTGGAATGTGACTTCATTTCTGTAACTCTTTTTCCTTTATGAAAACTTGAAAATCTTGAAAATTTCTTCCATAGTGAATTGTTAGTAAAAATCTCTAGATGTTTTATGCTTTTTGTTGCTATTGTGAAGGTTATCTTATTTTTTTATTATATTTTTTAGTTGATTACTAAGTTAGAAAGAAATTGTTTTGACTTAAAGAAATTTTTTAAACTTTTTTCTTTTTTAAGTAACCTGTACCTCCAACATTGGCTTGAACTCACAACCCCAAGGTCAAGAGTTGCGGACTCTGCAGACTGAACCAGCCAGGTGCCCTGATTTTTACTTTTGTAAGTTGATCTTGTATCCAGCAACCTTGGTCAACTGTGTTACTGTTGCTTTTTCTTTTTTTCTTTCTTCTTCTTCTTCTTTTTTTTTAAGATTTTATTTATTTATTTGACACACAGAGAGACACAGCTAGAGAGGGAACACAAGCAGAGGGAGTGGGAGAGGGAGAAGCAGGCTTCCTGTGGAGCAGGGAGCCCGATGTGGGGCTCGATCCCAGGATGCTGGGATCATGACCTAAGCCGAAGGCAGACGACGCTTAACGACTGAGCCACCCAGGCCCCCCACTGTTGCTTTTTCTATGCCAGTGATCACATCACGCACAGATAATTAGTGTTTGTCTCTTTCCTTCTGATCTTAACATGTTACTCCCTCCCCACCTTGACTTCCAGTACTACGTGTCAAGGCTTCCAGTATTATGTGAAACAATAATAGAGATAGTGAGCATACTTGAAATGCATTTCTGTCTACTCATAGTTCTCTTCTCTTTCTGGTTTGCTAGGAGACTTAATTTTCCAGAAATAGTTACTGAGCTTTATTAAATTCTTTTCGTATGTCAACTGAGACAATTGTATATTTTTCTTTCCCTTTTAGTCTATTAATGAGGTCAATTTTGTTGCTGGTGTTTCTGATGTTGAATTATCCTTTTACGCCTGGAATAAACCATACTTGAGCTTGATGTAATATTTTAAAAACTAAGGGTGTCTTTGAGCCTCAGCTTCTATATGACTTTTTTGGTAAAGCTTGCTTTCTTTCTTTCTTTCTTCCTTTCTTTTTCTTTCTTCCTTCCTTCCTTCCTTCCTTCCTTCCTTTCTTTCTTTCTTTCTTTCTTTCTTTCTTTCTTTCTTTCTTTCTTTCTTTCTTTCTTTCTTTCTTTCCTTCTTTCTTTCTTTCTTTCTTTCTTTCTTTCTTCTTCCTTCCTTCCTCCCTCCCTCCCTTCCTTCCTTCCTTCTTTCTTCCTTCCTTCCTTCCTTCTTTCTTTCTTTCCTTCTTTCTTCCTTCCTTCTTTCTTCTTTTTTCTTTCTTTCTTTCTTTCTTTCTTTCTTTCTTTCTTTCTTTCTTTCTTTCTTTCTTTCTTTCTTTCTTCTTTCTTCTTCTTCCTTCCTTCCTTCCTTCCTTCTTTCTTTCTTCTTTCTTCCTTTCTCTCTCTCCTTCCTTCCTCCCTTTTCCCCAATTTTTATTTAAATTCTATTTAGTTAACATACAGTGCAATATTGGTTTCAGGAGTACAATTCAGTGATTCATCACCCACATACAACACCCAGTGCTTATCACATCAAGTTCCCTTCTTAATACCCATACCCATGCCGCCCATCACCCATCCACCTCCCTCCATCACCCCTTGGTTTATTCTTTGTCTTTAAGAGTCTTTTATGGTTTGTTTCCTTCTCTTCCCCACCCCAATATGTTCATCCATTTTGTTTTTATTTATTTTTTATTATTTATTTATTTTATTTTTAAAAAGATTTTATTTATTTATTTGACAGAGAGATGCACAGTGAGAGAAGGAACATAAGGAGGGGGAGTGGGAGAGGGAGAAGAAGGCTTCCCATGGAGCAGGGAGCCCGATGTGGGGCTGGATCCCAGGACCCTGGGATCATGACCTGAGCCTAAGGCAGATGCTTAATGACTGAGCTGCCCAGGTGCCCCCCTTTTTGTTGAATGAAGTGAAATGATATGGTATTTGTCTTTCTCTGAATGACTTATTTCCCTTAGTGCAATACCCTCTAGTTCTATCCACGTTGTTGCAAATGGCAAGATTTCATTCTTTTTTATGGCTGAGTAATATTCCTCTGTGTGTGTGTGTGTGTGTGTGTGTGTGTGTGTGTGTGTGTGTGTATTTTGCTTCCCCACCCCCACCCTATGTTTTCCCAGAGCCTGTTGTTGCATCACTGCTATGGACTTACAGTGCTCTTCCTCATTGCTGTTCCTCTCTTCACACCATTGATGAGGAAATTGCTCAGGTCTCATCTTTTAAAATAGTTATTTGGAGGTATAATTTACATACCATAAAAGTCACCTGTTATAAGTTTACAATTCAGTGTTTTTAAGTAAATTTATAGAATTTATGCAAACATCAACAGACCAATTTTAGAACATTTCCCCCTAAAATTCTCCCTGTGCCAATTTGCAGTCAGTTTCTCCACCTGCGTCCAGCTTCAGACAACCACGTTATCTAATGTGTCTGTCTCTATATGTTTGTCTTTTCTGGACATTTCATATAAATGGAAACAAGTAATATGATTTCTTTTCTGTTGGTCTTCTTTCACTCAGCATAATGATTTTGAGGTTTATCTGTATATTAAGATGAATCAATAGTTTGGTCATTTTTATTTCTGAATACAATTCCATAGTATGGATATGTCACAATTTGTTTATTCATTTAGTAGTTGATGAATATTTGAAATGTTTCCAGGGGTGCCTGGGTGGCTCAGTCGGTTAAGTGTCTGCCTTCAGCTCAGGTCATGATCCCAGGGTCCGGGGATTGAGCCCTGCATCAGGCTGCCTGCTCAGCGGGGAGTTTGCTTCTCCCTCTCCCTCTTCCTCTGTCTCTCCCCCTGCTTCTGCTCTCTCTCTCTCATTCTCTCTCTCAAATAAATAAAATCTTAAAAAAAAGAAATTCTTCCAGCTTTTTAGCTGTTATGAATAATGCTGTTATGAACATTTGTATACAAGTCTTTGTGTGGACTTATGTTTTTATTTCTCTTGGGTAGATTCCTACTAGGAGTAGAATTGTATCATTTTACATCTCCACCAGCAACATATGAAGGTGCTTGTCCCTCTACATCCTCATTACCGCTTTTTTTTTTTTTTGATTGTAGAAATCCTAGTGAGTGTGTAGTGGTATTTAATTGTGGTTTTAATTTCCAGTTCCTCAATGAGTAAAGATATTCAGCATCTTTTCATGTAATTATTAGTCATTTGCATATCTTTTGTGACATATTTTCAAATCTTTTCCCGTTTTTATTTATTTATATATTTTTAAAGATTTTATTTATTTATTTGCCAGAGAGAGAGAGCAAGCACAAGCAGGGGGAGTGGTGGGCAGAGGGAGAAGCAGACTCTCTGGTGAGCAAGGAGCCTGATGCAGGACTTGATCCCAGGACCCTGGGATCATGACCTGATCCAAAGGCAGACACTTAACCGAATGAGCCACGCAGGTGCCCCTCTTTTTCTTTTTTTAAACTAGATTGTCTTCTTGTTATTGAGCTTTTCTCCCAGGTTGTGGCTTGTCTTTTCATTCACTTAGGGGTGTCTTTTGAAGTGGAAAAGTTTTAAATTTTTAAAAAGTCTAATATATATTTTTTTTCTTTTTTGAGATTGCATTTGGTATTATGTCCAAGAACTCATTGCCTAACTGAAGGTCATGAAGATTTCTCCTAATTTTTTTGAGGTTCTTGGATCTGTAGGTTAATGCTTTTAATTAAATTTGAGAAGTTTTGGCCATTATTTTATCAAAAACTTCTCTACCCATTTCTCTTTTCTCCTCCTTCTTCTTCGTCCTTTTTTATTTTTATATTTTGCAGTTTTATTGAGTTTCTCTTTTTTCTTTTTAAGGGATTCCTATCACACCTGTACTACGGTGCCTGATGTAGTCCCATAGGTCTCTGAGACTTGATTTTTCTTCGGTCTTTGTTATCTGTCTTCTTTAGATTGAATAATTGCTATTCTCTCTTCAAATTTACCAATTCCTTCTTCTTCCAACTCATATCTGCTGTTTACCCTTCTGGTAAATTTTTACCTTTATTATTGTATTCTTTACCTCTAGAATTTTTATTTGGTTCTTTTAAAATACTTTCTATACATTTATTGAGATTCTCTACATTTGGTTTATTGTCATATTTTTCTTTAGTTTTTTAAACACAATTTCCTTTCATTCTTTGATATACTTATAATAACTACTTTGCAATTTTTGCCTGCTAAATCCAACATTGGGGATAATCAGAGGCAATGTCTCTTGTCTGCTGTTTCCCTGCATATGGGTCACACTTTTCTATTTCTTTTTATATCTCACATTTTTTTGGTCAAAAACTTGAAATTTTAGATAATATATTGTAGCAAGTCTGGATTCTGATTTTAACCCCCAGAGGGTTTTTGTTTGTTTAGTAACTTTCCTATGAAATGGGTCTCTCTTGTGGTGTGTGGCTGCTAATATCTGCTTACTTAAAAAAATAAAAAATAAAAAAAAGATAAAAGTGTATATATATGTGTGTGTATATAATATATATTGTATATAAATATATAAAAGTAAAATAAATACATACATAGGCACACATACACTTTTCATAGGGCTCTCTCTGGTCTTTCCTGCACGTGAGTACCAACTCCAGGTCAGCCAGAGAGCCATATGGAAAGGTTATCAGGTGACTCCAGGAGAGTCTCAATTCTTGTGTTTCCCTCTTAAATTTGTGGCTAGTTCTTCAGTCTAATGTTTGTTCCAAATAAGACCTATCTCAGACTGTTGTGATGATTGGTTTTCCTTGTTTGTTCACCACTGAGGTTTATACTTATCATACACTGAGTATTAGATTTTCCCCTTTAGCTCCAACTCAAGTCACCCCTTTGTGGCAGTGGAGATGCTGGTCACACACAGCCTGGTCTAGCTGTTAGAACTCCTATACTAACTGATCTGAGAGGTGAGGGTGGGTTGATGGGATCAGCCCCAGGCATATAGGCTGAGGAATTCCTACTGTTTTTACCCAAAGTTTGTCATTTTTTATGAATAAATCTCAGTTTGTTAGATGCCTTTGGTTGATTTCCAGAGTCCTGAGAGAGCTGTTTTGGTAATACTATCCAGTATTTCAGTTGCTTCCAGGGAGGCGATTTGGTGACCTCCTCCTCCTGTCATGCCAGAGGTCCCAACTTACCTCAATTGTTTTTCTATCCACAAATTATTTTCTTATTCATTACACAGTTTTCAATCTATGATAATTGACCTCTTATATTTAAATGTGATTTGCTTTAAAGGTAAATTCCAGGCAAAGGTCTTAGGTTGATAGTTGGCCTTCAGAGAAAAAATAACAGTTGAACCTCTCTTAACCAACCCCTACTAAATCAATTCACTACATTAACTGTTGTAATTATATAATTTAATTAGTATTATGTAAACCAATGAACATTGAGTATGAAAAGAGGGCTATTTCTGTGAAAACAAAATCACATGCTTTGAAAAGACTCAATAAATGTGAGTTGCTAAAACATTGCTGTTGAATTAGGAATGCGTAGGATGACTATCAATGATTGCAGAGAAATAGAAAGATATGGAATGATTTTTGCATTCAGATTACCTCTTAATTGTCCTTAAATTTTTACTTTGCTTTAAAGAAATAGAAACTAGAAATTATACATGGTGAGTTACGAATGTGGTTTTTGAAGAAAGATGAACACGAACTTTTATCAATGTTCTAACATCAAAGAAAACATCTTGACCCTCCATAATAAGTTAGAAAAATAAAACATGTTTATATTTTAAGTTACAATAAACTATGATGTTATGCATTGCTTTTGATTAACCAAATTATTATCAGTTCCAATAAAAAAAGAAAGTGGTTTCTCTACTCTTTCATTACTCTAGGCACCTGGGGAGACCTTGGATAGGCTGGCTGCCGGCTGCTTGCCTGGGATGCTCCCCCAGACTCTGCAGTTGGCCTCTTGAGTTAGCTCAAGGCACACCCCACCATCTCCCACTCCATAGTGGAGGGAAAGGAGTAGAAGTTTGGGTGGGGACCACGGCTAGTGTAGAAGCCATTGTGCATGTCAGGAAATCTTTAGAGAGTTGAACAGAGAGCTTCAAGCTCTTTTGTCTGTTTGGGAACTCTTGGGACTTCCATGTTGATAGTGCTTTGATGGAGTCTGAGGCTGCTACTGTTGAGAACTATGCCCATCCTGGGAAGACTTAGGAGTGAGCAGCTTTATACATTAGGGAGAATTAATATCATTTCCTTGACTTTGTCTATTAGGGTCAAGATTAGTTGGTGGTTGAAGATTTAGAGACAGACTAACCAAGAATCTGCATCCAGAACACTGAAGAAGCTCTTTGAGTGACATGGGGCATGTGGTCTAGCTCAACACACCAAGGCAGTGCCTTTAGATGGGAGTTCAAGGCTGAAAACCTGTGGTAATGCATTCACCCAGAATATTATTTTCTCTTCCTCTTTCTCTCAGGCACCTGGAATAACCCTCAAATGTTTGGCGGTCATGTAATTGGGTCATGTATATAATAAATCGTGCATCTGGATTCCATATCAAATATTTCCCACTACCAAGGAGACAGACAGGACTATCCTGTCCTCCACTGTATGCACCAGTATGTATTCATCCCAAGTTTCACTTACTCAGCTAATCTGAAGACACATTCATACTGAAAAGTTAGGAAAGATTGTCCTAACATTTTGTTAAAAGGGATAACATGAATGTGGGATTTTAGGCACTGATGTTAGTTGATGGGGAAGAAAATTTTAGGTCTGTAAGACTTTTAGTGCTACCCAAACCATATTAAGAGGAAGCTTCTCAGTTTCTTTTTAAAGATTTATTTATTTATTTGAGGGAAAGAGAGAGAGAGAGAGCATGATCAGGGAAAGGGGCAGAGGGAGAGAGAGAATCTCAAGCAGACTCCCCGCTGAATGTGGAGCCTTGTGCAGGGCGTGATCCCACCACCCAGAGATCATGACCTGAGTTGTAATCAAGAGTCAGAAGCTTAACTGACTGAGTCACCCAGGCGCTCCAGGAAGCTGCTCAGTTTGCATAGACTTTAGACTGGGCAGATAGCTACGGTGATCACCATACAAGGTGTGAGGCTCAGAGGAAGCAGGTAAAGTTGCAATGATTTTGATAATCTGGTTATCTTGATAATCGATTGAAAGATCATAGAAAACTTTTTATGTGTTCTCCAAAAGCATTGTGTTCATTGAAATCTATATATATGCATCTATTAAAAAAACAAGCATGGAAAAGGCAGAATTTTAGAATTCTTTGCCCTATATAAAGTCTCATGGCTTAGTTGAAATAAGCTTGGTGCTTTTTATTCACTTGTTGAATCTGGATTGAGGTCTTGATTTTCGGTCTTTTGTCAACAGTGAGGAAAGCAATGAAGCTCTGCATGAAAAGTGACCTTAGAAAGACAATGCAGACACTCTTCCTCCAGAGGCACTCAACTTGGGAGAAAAATCTTAATAATGGTGCTGAGATCCTGGAGGACTTAAGGTTTTGAAAAGGGTGGAGGCTTGGCATGTACTTGTTAGAGACCCAGGGGCTGAGAGGCTACAGGGTTTCTACTGAGGACTAGAGCAGGGCCTCTCTGTATCTTGGGGCAGAGAGGGAAAGAGAAATGGCTTGACTCACCTTCTCCTCCTTTCTGCCTCCTTCTCTTTCTTATCCTCCCAACCCTTCCTTTGTAGGCTTTTTGTACCATTACCTGATGAGGAGGGAGAGCATACAGCCAGCAGAAGAGAGGGAGGTCCTGGAGGTTCATTTGGAATGGGTTTCCCTCCCTCTCTCAGAAGATGGAAGACTTCCCTTAAAGAAAACAATGCCATTCCCCTACTCTGGCCCTACCTTGTCTGAAACCTGCTTTATCCCAAATAGAACCCCATGGCTTTATTTGTTTCCTTTCTGGTTTGCTATTGATAGAAAGCATTTCTATTCTCTCTCACTCTCTCTCTTTCTCGCTCTCTCTCTAGCTCTGTCTCCCTCTTTGTTTTTCTCTCTTTAGCTTCTAGCTCCTCTGGTCCTGCTGAGAGAACATAATACCGCCTTATTTGTGACTCTGCAGTGATTTCCATGGCAACAGACCCATGGCCCAGGTATGAGTCTGTGCCTTCACCGTAGGACTGTGCAGGAGAAAAGGCCATTATTAAAACAGAGTGTAGGGGCACCTGGGTGGCTCATTTGTTAAGTGTCTGCCTTCGGCTCAGGTCATGATCCCAGGGTCCTGGGATCGAGCCCCGCATCGGGCTCCCTGCTCGGCGGGAAGCCTGCTTCTCCCTCTCCCACTCCCACTCCCCCTGCTTGTGTTCCCTCTCTCACTGTGTCTCTCTCTGTCAAATAAATAAATAAAATCTTTAAAACAAAAAACAGAGTGTCAGCAGGTTTCCTCCCACAGCCCTTGCCCAGAGAGGAATTTCTGCAGGAGTCAAAGGAGGGACACATGAATCAAAAGGGGGGTTCCCAGCTTGCTCAAATTTCCCCAGTGTAAATGAAATGCCTGCAGCCCAGCACACATTCATGTGTGCGCACGCACACACATATGCATACCCTACTTCTCTTTCTCGCCCTCAGCCATGGAGCAGTTTTCCCTTTGAAGGGAATCAGCTCCAATGCTGTGGCCTGAAACAAAGGCTGGGGTTTGAAACCAGAGATGGGCTTGGCAGCTGTATAAAATGGGGTTGGGGGGAGAGAATTGGGACAAGAGCAAAGACAGGAGCAGATAAAAGGTTATGAGGTCAGTGATGTGGGAAAGAGGAAGAAATCTCAGAGCCCCTGACCCAACAACAAACAGGAGAGAGAGAGGGAGAACAGAGGTTTCTTTCGACTGGGGACTTCCTGAAACAGCTCATAAGTGCACATTATTGGGCTGTGTGACTTATACACGATGAAACCATGTAAGATGGCCTGGGAGCCTGATACCTCTCCTCACTAGTCTCTCTCTTTTTTCTATCCCTTTCCTCAGATCTTTGTTTTTTGTTCTATTCCACTTTAGTCTGGGTCAGGGGAATGCCATTTTGGGTAGTTGCTAGAACAATCCTAGTCAAATTCCCTCTTCCTGCCTCTCCTTTCCCTCCCGTCAGAGTTCTTGAAACCAGATAAAGAGACAAGGGAAGGGGTCTCTAGCCCGCCACTCATGAAAAATGTCTGCTCATTGAAAATAAATGGAACTTGCTGCAATCTGGAGCCAAGAGGGTATTCCGGTTTTTGCTGCAACCAGGATGAGTTAATCTTTATTAAGCAGATGTACAGAGGACCAGCTTGTCTCCACAACATCTCCATGGCCATCCGCTCCCCATTTCTTTTATTGATCTGCCTGTCTAAATGAGTACTTCTAAACTCGGTGGGAGTTTTCCAATTAGATAAAAGGCAATTCATGTCGCCTGCTGCCTCCGCACTGCACTAACAGCCCCAAACCAAGAGAGCAGATTCAAGACTTCTTAGCAGAACAACCTGCTTTAATCAAGACGACCCCCTCCCAAGCACCCTCGTCTGCAGGACATTTCTCTTAATATGCAAGGGCTTTCTTTATTGGAGGTGGAGAAAAATGAGTTGCTTTTCCAAGAGTGGGGTTTCAAGGTGAGCTGTGTAGTTAATGGAGAAGACACATGGCCCACTCTCTGGGCTGGTGTTTTAGAAAAAGCAGCTTAGCAATTATTTTTGGGTCAAGCAATGACTTGAGGATTTTCAGATCTCTGTGTGGGGTGGGGTGTGGGGCGGTCCTCCTGTCCCTAGATGAGTCAGAGCTTGGGAAGCATAGTATTCTGAGGGCTCTACCTTCCATCAGTAAGGCCAGAGTGGGGTCAGAGGGGTGGTGCCCCAGAGGTGAATGCTTCCATCCCAAGATGTACACCACCATCAATTGATGAATATAGAGGGCCCCAAACCTGGACATCAGCAGGGGCCCCCCATGGCCATTGCAGCCGGTCCAAGCCTTCTGCCTGAAGTTCAAGGTGGTTTTTTGCAAGACAGCTCCATTTCTCCTGCCTCTTAACACTTTCTATTCCGACCTGACTCATCTTCCACATAGCTGGGCCACCACGCTTTCTGATTTTTGGTCCTCTTTTTCTTCTTACTTTAAAAAGCTGCCATCAGCTGAGGAAAGGCAGACTTTTCAGCTACCATCTTTCTCCTTCCTCTAGATTCCTGTACTGTCAGTATTGTCTTGCTTATTGCTTAGTCAGTAATTAGAGCTACTAGCCTTTATTGAAGGCTCACCACGTGTCAGACACCACGCATCATGCACCAGCAATTAACAAAGTCAAACCTCACAGTGTTACTATGTAGTTGGTGCTATGACCACCCCGTTTTACTGATGAGGAAATGAGGCTAAACACCTTGCTTGAGGCACAAAGGTATTTAGATCCATACGTGTGTGATTACAGAATTCTTAGGTTTTAGCATGCATAGTCAAAGATAAATAGTAATCATGATGCTAATGAAAATAAACTGTTTTTGCAGCCACATGGCACAGTCAAGTTAGTACAAGGTATAGCTTAGCAGCCATGATCTTTGACCCTGGGACCTTCTCAGGTAGAATGACTTGGGAAACCATTTCCTTTTGTCTCTAAAGCACCAGCACACATTCACTGGAGCCCGGAACAGCAATCCTGTAGCTACTGTGAGCACAAATCTCTGGGACAGGGCCTCTGGGGACCTCATTTGGTAGGGACCAGAGAAGGCCTACTTGGGCTATGTTTGGCAAAGGACTGACTCCCCTTCTGTGTTGTAGCTTTTAAAGGGAAAGTCTTGGGTCATTAGGTTTTCTTATAGCTTTCCCTTGCTCAAGGAACTTGGGTCAAATTGCTCTGGGATGGGATCAGGGGACATTTACAAATACTGCCCTCAAAAGTGGTCCTGTCTGCCAACCTTAAACCAGTGTTTTGGAAAGACCCCAGGCCCTTCAGTGCAGGTTTCTCTTCCCTCTAGACAAATTCCCTCTCTTATTTATATTTCTCTCAATGACACGAGACATTTTTGTTCTTTCTCTCTTTTTAAGAGTCTTCATTCTGGAGTTCTAGAGTTCACACACCCGTCCCAAAATTACCCTTTGCCATTCTTCCTGGGAGGGCAGAGAGGTTTTATGCAAATAAGATTGTGGCAGTTAGTGCAGGTAGGTCAGACCTACCAAGTCTAATGGGAGACCTTTTGAGGATTTTGAAGACCTGTGACGATTAGTTATACACTCACCTCAAGTTTATTGTCTTGTTTGGCTTGACAGAACCTTGAAAGTGGGGCAAGGAGCCAGGCTCTTTTGTAGCCACCACGGTCCTGAGCACTGGGCCGTGCATGGAGAGGACAATAACCACCGTCCCCGTCGGTGCACTGTGAACCCAGAGCAAAGCTGAAGGCTGAGGTATGCAGTGTGGTAGGAGGTCATCAGGAGTGAGATGACTACTTTGCCATTGAGCCTCACACCCTTCCCTCCATTCCTGCTCCTGGCTCAGCACTCAAATATCCAGAACAGCCATGCTGTCTAGATCCCGTGGAGGAAGTGGGGTGTCTCCTCAGTTCCCTCCTCCCTTCTCTCTGCCTCTGCCAGGCTCAGCAGAGTCTCAGAGGAGAAGCACAGCTTGAGTCCTGCTTGCCCCTGATAATCACACTGTCAGGGTCAGTAGGGCAGAGCGGTGAGAAACGAGACACCTTCTGAATACTGAATTTCTGGGTCTTGACTCCTCAGCGGTGGCACCTTCTCTCCCGTTGGGCAGTCACAGCATCATTTCAGCTGCACTGGGCGGGGTGGGGGGTGGTCAGAGCCAGAGAATGATGGAGCTGCATTGCTCAGGAGCCTCGGGCACCTGCTGCTCAGAATCTTTATGAATCCCCTGCAAAGAAGGCTGTGGAAAGAGGCACTTGACCTTCCCTCCTGGAAGAGAGAAGAGCTGGGGACTAGTGTCGGAATGAGTGCCCATTCTAGCTAGAGGGGTTCACCTCTGCTCTTGGGAACAAAAGGAAATATTTGAAGTCTCAATAAAGCTTCTGTTCATTATCAAACCCCAGCAGGACTTTATGATAATTTTTATAACTTCATTCAAAACTCTGGGTGCTTTGAAGGTTAATAACGCCTGTTTATCAAAACTCGCCTTCAAGGAACTTGGGGAGCTTTGTAGACATTATCTAATTCAGCAACACCACAGGATGAGGGAACAGGAGACAAGGAGGGGATGAACAGACACGATTATTCCAATTTAGGAGAACTGGTAATATGAATAGCTCCAGCAGGGAGTTTAAGTGAGTTTTAGAAAATCACAAAACAAGTATTGCGCGAGCCATCCAGAAAGTGGTCTCTTTACGTCCCCTCAGACTCCCAGCTGGTGCCACTGTGACCTGGGGCAGCTGGACCTCTGTGGCTCACCATCCTCATTGTAAAATGGGACAAGAAATTCTACTTCTTGGTGTTGTGGTGGTATTTAGTAAGGTAAAGGGGTAAAGAAGGCAGTGTACCACTTGGCCCATCATTAATGCTTGGTGAATTTTGTGCCCCCTCCCGCCTCCCCTCCTTAGGGAGCCATAGGCTATCGTCCTGGTGGACTGGTGGGAGGGGGGTGGTGAGCTGCGTGTCTTGTACTCTGCTGAATGTGACAAAGGGTAGGGATAGCGGAGGTTGTCTGGGCATGACAGGATGGTGATCATTTCTCTTTTCTAGAAACTCTGACATCCAGAGTCTACAAACTGGTTTTTGTGAGAAGACTGACCCTCCCTCCCCCACATCTGGAACAAAAGGAGAACACATTCCTGAATGAAAGTGAAATAGAGATTTGAAGCAGTTTTAATGTTAATTAGTGATGAAAAAAATGTCTCTGCCCCTTGTCTTTGCGGGGGGGTTGAGTCGTTTGTGGAGGTTTACATTTCTCAGCCAGTGATACCAATCTTCCCTTTGGCTCCCACTGGAAGAGGAAACCTCTGTGAGAAGGCCCTTGGCCTGTGCCTGGTTTGGAGCACTCCAGAGTGGTAGCAGATTCCCAATTTTAGGGCAGGGCGTGGCTTGAGAGATTTTTCTCTCAAGACCCACAAATAAGGGTAAGTGTTGCCAGCGAAGCTCTTTAGCAGCCATGGCCTTTAGGGACTTAAAGTCATACGGAGAAGAGGAAAGGAAGCACTTCTACAACCAAAGGATCCTTAGGGGCTCTACAGGGGTCCTCTTAACTGATCAGTGTGGGGAGCCAGGGTGTGCACCCCTCTTACCCAGGGTCCCCCACTGCACATTCCAAACAAGACTTGGGTAAGGAAGAGAAGGAGCCTTCTGTAAGTTCCTCTGTCAGATCCCAACACATTTTAGGCCCTGCCCATCCTTGAGAATCTATGGGATGACTATGAGAGGCAGAAGCTGTTGACTTGCAGCCAGAGGCCTGAGGTCTGTGGTCCCTTTTGGTCTCCCTCCCTGAGCTCATCTATCTTTGGCACCCTGGAGCTGTGAGGGTTGTGCTAGACATCTTGTCATTGATGGTGTCACTTGGATTTACCACCTCTTGTCCTACATCTTAGAGCAAGTGACTTTTGTACTTACATGGCTTGCACATGTCAGCTAGTGAAAAGACAAAGGCAGACGATGCCAGGGCAGAAGAGATGGTGGAGCATCAGCAGGTGGGTCTGGAGATAAAAAGATGTGACTAGGAAGTAGCTGTCATGTTGCTTAATCTCAGGGACAAACTGTCATCTAAAAAGAGTGCAGGATATTTCCCTCAGTCCCAGTGAGCCACCCTCGGCAGCGAGACCATCTCATGGACACCCCATTCTAAGCACGGGGTAGATGCAAAAAAGGTAAGCATAATTCTGTTTGCTGATAACCATGCCCTTCCTCCTCCCTGTAGGCTAGAATTAATACTGAAAGTTTTGAAGAGGAAGCAAATTTCCTCTGCATTCTCTAGCTTCATGCTGAAGTCACACAGATTGCTCTGCTATCTCTTGAGACATATTTGGTCCTGGGTATTACCTGGAGAGTGCTGAAAGCTGCCTTCCCTGGCTCTGAGCTGACACAGTGGAGCCAGGCTGAAAGCTGTCCTGGGACACTTGCCCTGGATGACTCAACTCCAGTCATTTTAAGTCTTAGCATAAATGTTTCAGAAGTGTGCGTGTGTGTTTTCTGCACTAGATTTATATGCTCAGTGATGTAACACCTCAGCCCGTGATCTAGTATTGCTGTTGCAATTGAGTGTATAATTCTCCACTTGTAGATGGACTTTGTTTTCATTGTTCTCCTCAGCTTTCATTGGGGAGCATTTCATGGAATAGCGTGAAGTGCAGGTGTTAGCAGGACCCATGCAGCAATGAGGAGGGAAATCCAAAGTTACCATCCAACAAAGAGATGGCATCTCAGATTGGGGATTGAGATGAGGCAGAGTGATGAGATCTTGGTTCGTAGTTTAATGGGCACCAAGTTAGGCTAAATTTAGTAGAGTGAATTGGAGAACATATGAAACGGGGGAGAAAAGCCACATGTGGTTCAAGACCATTTCTGAGAGGGCCCTGGCAAAGTGTTGGCCAGTGGGTGTGGCCAAGATTCGTTGTCAGGCCCCTGGTCCACAGTCTGACTGGCCAGGGAGAATGACCCAAGTCATATCTGTCTGCCAACTGCTTTGCTAGACCCTGGGCTGCCATGTAGGGACATGTGTGCTCTCCGTGGCTACGAGGCCATTGGCTGGTCCTGGGGGAGAGACATTTCTAAGGCAGACACATGCAAGGACTCCCCTCTTCCCCCTAGTTCTTGATTGCTTTCCAAAGAGCTGGACGCCTTTTTGTTTCCTGAGAAGTTTCTGTGCATTCACTTGTTCATTTATTTATCCAACGCTCTTTGGAAGCCAGGTACTGGACAGAGTACTGGCAATAGAGCCACAAACAAACACAGTCCTGCTGAGGGCTTTGGTGCCTGGTTGGGGAGACAGGCAAATCTATAGGTGCTTCCCACATGAGGGTGCTAATTCCTAGGATAGGTGTTTGCACACATGAAGAGAAGAATTTAAGTCAGACTCTGTGTGTGTATGTGTTTTCCAAGAAAGTTTTCCACAGAGAGGTAATGAGTCTCAAAGGGCAAGATGGAGTTAAAAGGAGGTTGGAAGCTGAAGGTAGGGATAGAACGAAGAGTGAAAGCAAAGAGAATAAAGCAAATCTGCATGGCAGCACAAGAGCATGTTATCCAAATGAGCAAAGCTTTGAGCCTTTGAAGACGATCTTAAGCATTTCTGGGGGCAAAGAAGGAGCAACAGAAGCTGGTAACCCATCACTGAACCCGTGAGAGGAGCGGGCATAAAGAGGCTTTTCTTGGCCTACTCCAAAGACAGAGGTAAGTCCACAATAAAGTTGCTAGATCTAGCAAATAAAAATGCAAAATGCCCAGTTAAATTTGAATTTTAGGTGAACTACAAATAATTTTTTTAAAAGATTTATTTATTTATTTGAGAGAGCGAGAATGAGAGAGAGAGAGTACATGAGGGGGGGTGGTCAGAGGGAGAAGCAGACTCCCTGCTGAGCAGGGAGCCCAATGTGGGACTCTATCCCAGGACCCTGGGATCATGACCTGAGCCGAAGGTAGTTGCTTAACCAACTGAGCCACCCAGGCAGGCACCCAAAATAATTTTTTTAGTATAAGTATGTCCTATGCAATATCTGAGATATAGCATAAAAAATGATCCTTTGCTTAACTGAAATTCAAATTTAACTGAGTTCCTTGTATTTTATCTGGCAATGTAAACTACAGGCACTTAGACCTAAGGAGTTTGAAGAGGTCCCAAGGGCTTGGATGTCCCGAGGGTGAGCTACTTGGCAAGATAAGTTCTCGGAGGTTTTCTGAGGTTCTCTTTTCCAATCCTGAAGGAAAATTTGCAATTTTTATTCTTATAGCACAAATGAAACCATGCTATGTTACACAATTTGTATGGCTAATTCATTCATATATTCCCCTTTAATTCAGTCAACAAATACTGAATATGCCTCTGGGCTCCAGGCCAGGCACAGTGTATACAACGTGAGCAAACACAGAATCGGGGCGATTCTTTAGATGTTTTCTCATACTTTCAACAGATTTATCACATTTCTGGCTGTTGTCCTATTTTCCCTGCCTGAACCAAGGAGAACACTTACTTTCTCTCTCCTCATCCCCCTCCACTCTTACTGACCCCAGATTGTTTCCCACTGCCCTGCTCCTGCCTGCAATCCTGTGATGAATGGCTTAGATGCTTTGATCTCAAAGCTCGGGGTATATCAGAATCACCCAGAGGGTTTGCTAAACCATGGTTTGGGGTGGGGACCAAGAATTTACTTTTCTAACATGTTCCTACATAAGGCCAATGGTGAGAACAAGGGTCTTAGATGATGGGGTTCCTACAAGGTTCTGGGAGAGGAATCACTCTCTCTGCCCCAGGGATGTCTCTGGCCTGTCAACCTCATGTCTCTCCCTCTGGATTCCCTAGAGCTGAGGGTGAAGTAGGCTATTCTGATATTTAGCAGCTCCCAGGAACTCTTTTGGGAGTAGGATTTCCTGGTTAACCAGTAGAAGTATTAGAGAAGAAGTCTTTCTGGGAAGGGACATTTTTAAAAATCTTATAAATAAACATTAAAATTATATATGTTATAAAATTTGATTGTGGAACATGTAAAAAACTAAGATAAAAATGTTCATAATTCTATTGGTATAGTTCCTCCACATATTTTATATACTCACGTATAAATGTATTTCTATATTTCATTCATTTATTCATTCATGCACTTGCTCGACCAACATTTATTGGGTGCTTCCTCTGTGCCAGGTGCTGCCCTGGGCACTAGGGTTATAGTAATGGGGGGAAAGGCCCCAAAGATCCCCACCCTCATGGCAGAAACAGACCATATGCAAGAATATAAGTAAAATATATAATATTTTAGATAGAGATAAATACTGAGGATAAAAAAGTTAAATCAGAAAAGGAGGATATGAAATGTCAGGGGGGAGAGCTTGGGATGATGAGGGAATTTGTTTCTGAGGTGATTTTTAAGTTGAGAGCTACAGGAGGTAAGGGTCTTGGGTAAGAGGATTCTAGGCAAGGCAAAGGCCTTGAAGAGGGTCTATACCTGGTGTGTCTGAGGAACAGCAGGAGGGCAGGGTGGCTGGCTGGACAACAGTGGGGGAGCAGGCTGAGGGGTAAGGCATCAGATCACACAGGCCTTTATGCATCATAGTGAGGGCTTTGGCTTTTCTCTGCATGAGGGGGGACCAGTGGAACAGAGAAGCGGTACCATTCCATTATTCAATTTCCTTAACAGGAACCCCTCTAGCAGCTGTGTTGAGGATTGACCTTAGGGGGACAAAGTTAGATCAAGGAGACCAGTCAGGAAGCTACTGCATTATTCTAGGCAAGGTACAAGAGTGGTTTGGACCAGGATGGTGATGATGGGAATAATGAGAAGTCATCCAATTCTGGATTATATTTTGAAGGTAGATCCAGAAGGATTTGCTGCTGGACTGGAGAATGAGGGAAAGAGAGGAATCAGGAGCAAGAAGCTGGAAGAGTAGAGTCAGGCATTATGGCCAGGGAGAGACTGCAAAGGGACCTGGCTTTGGAGTGAATCTCAGGAGCTCAGTGTGTTTCAAACGGAGTTTGTGATGCCAATTAGACATTATAAGGAAACGTCGGGCAGGAAATTGGATGTATGAGTCTGGACCTGGGGAGAGAGACCTGGCTAGAGATGTGAAGCTGGGGTTGTCAAGATAGAGGGGGTATTTAAGGTAGTCTGGCATCCCGCCTAGATCCCCTTGTTGGACAGGTGAACACCTCCCAAATTTCTGTGAGTGTTGCTGCTAATGGCTTACAGCTGCCCCCTCTTCTGGAAAACTGTCTCTGCTGATGTGGCCACCTCATTTGGTAGAGAAGGAACCCACCCTCCCCAGCCCCACCCAGGAATAGTCTGCAGTGAATGATTAGCCAGCTGTAACACAATTCATGCTCTAGAGCTTTCCATGGGGTCAGGCTGGAGCTTGTCTCAAGCTGAGAGCACAGACACCCTTTCTTCCCCTGACCCCTCTGCTCCTCACTCCCTACTGGTTTCTCTCCAGAGCACCCTTTCAATAAACTACACCCCCAAGTCTCTCTCCCAGGCTTTTCTAGGGAACTTAATCTAAGGAAAGAATTCCTTTAAGTTCCTGGAGCGTGGGGATGTTTGTGCTCCATGCCTGTGCAAGCCATTCTTCTGGAAGTGTCTGGGCTTTTCGGGTTGCATATTATCTGACTGCATGATGAGTCAGGATGGATTTGAGATGCCACTGGCCTCCCAACACCCTATCTTAGCAATGCAAGCCTTGTTGTGGGTACAGGCGGGAGGGCGGGCTGGTCCTGGGGGGGAGGTGAGTCATTATTTCTGCCTCCGTGCATTCTAATCATATTTCCTTCTGTCAAACCGGGCAGCACTTTCCATCTTACTGCAGAGTCTCTGCTTTCCTTCCACTCGGATCAGAAACAAATCAGCATGATCAAACCTGGCAGTAGATCATTTAGAGATTTTCATCTCTATTAGTAGCCAAGGGTTGGCAGCATCTTTTGCATTTGTGTGCGAATACACGTGTGCATTTTGCTTTTAAATAGTGGATAGCACTGCCTCCTATTTTGAAATGCTGTATGCTTTGCACTTTTAATTTTCAAGAATAATTGAGGTCAGGGAGAAGGATGAATCAGCACTGAACAAAGTTCTATGAATTCTAGCTAGGGAGTGATTCAGGTATCTGTTTGATCTTTTCTACTTTTCTTTCAAATTGAAGTATTACAGGACATACCCTGAAGTGCCCTGAAATGAAGTAGACAACTGTAGGTATTTTTAAGTATGTGGATGTCCATGTGGCCACTACCCAGATCAAGATATAGAACATTTTCAACAACGTAGAATGTTCCTTTTGCAACTTCCCTGTCAGTCCTTGTCTCTACCCTAAGCGACCACTATTCTCATTTCTATCACCATAGATTACTTTTCCTGTTCTTGAACTTTATATAAATGGAATCATACAGTCTGTAGTCTTGAGCATCTGACTTCCTTGATCTATTATTTTGTCAGTAAAATTCATCCATGTGAGTTGTATATTGCAGTAGCTTGTTCTTTAAGAATTTCCACGTAGTAGTCCATTGTGTGAGTGTACCACAACTTATCACTTCTAATCCTACTGGATTGCTTCCGATTTCTGGCTACCTGATATTATCAAAACTGTCTTAGTGTCTATAAACTTATTTAATACACTCTTCCCACAAAAAGGCTGCACACTATACAGGATAGGGTTTTGTATCCTTATCTTCACTGTATAGATGAGGACGCTTTAGAGGGAGTTTCAGGGACTTAGCTAATGTCACACAGCCATGTGGGGACAGAGCTAGGACTAGAACTTTGGTCTCTCCATTGCTGGTCCAGTGACTTTTCCCAGATCCTTGCTAGCATTGCCACTGAAATTCTTGACATGCAGAGCCCAAGTTAGAGGACCTCTCCACCCCTGGGCTGGTAATAAAAACTGCCCTCCTGATTGCTGAGACCCTGCTGAGGCACCTCATTTAGCTGGAACCCGTTCATGTTTGAACAAGTGCAGTTTCCCCAGTAGCCCTTCAGCATAGACAGATGCACTCGACAGTCGGGTAGCAGCAACAATTAAGTCTCTTTCAAAAGGAAGCAGCTGAATTCCCCACTTGACAGTGCCTGGCAACTAAGCAGTAATAGCAAAAACTTATGCCTGTCAGGCATGGGCAAGGAGCAAGAACATGCGGCGTGGATGTCACCTGTAAGGACACGTGGGCTTAGATGTTGTCATTGCAATGGCCCCCACTCCAGGAGGTTTGGCAAAATCGACAGCATGCAGCCCACTCCCTCCTGCCGGCTCTCAGGAGCAGGTGCTGGTGGGGGGAAGGTGTCAGGATTTAGGGAGAAGGATGAAAAGAAGGCCTCAGAACAGACAGTGCCCTGAGCATCGCTTCTGGTGATTTCTGAGCTGAGTGCCTGGAGAAGGAGCCGCTTTCATTCTCACTCTGCCACATGCTTGGCAGATCACGGCCACGCTGGGCTCCTGCAGGGCGGAGGCAGCCCACTGATAATGGGCTCCGCTGTCTATGGTTGCCCCCTCTGCCCTTGTCCGGTCCTAATTGTTCTCCTGTTTTCCCATTATCTCTATTGCCTTCCCGCTCATTTTTCTTTTCTCTCTTTATTCTTGATTTGCTTTTTAAAGCAAGGACTCGTCTTTTGCAGAACGTACGGGATTTACGGAGTGCTGCTGGCACAAACAGGGCCCCTCGTCTTCATGGTCAACATGCAGATTAAGCAAGCAGAAGCTCTGAGTTTAAGTAAGGCAACTAACTCATCCAGTTTTCCTGGGATTCTTCCGGTTTTAGCAATCACCCAAAGTCCGGGGTCCCGGGAGCCCCGTCCCTCCTGGGCAAACAGGGACAGTTGGTCACATGAAGGTTCAACGACTTGCCTAAGGTTATAAGCCAGGAAGTCCAGGGTTGAGATTCGAACTCCGGTCTCTCTGGTTTCCACAGGTTCCCACAGTGGTGTTCTTCTGGCTCTCTGATGTTGAATTTCCTAGGCGTTAGTTTAAAATGATTTAGAAATGGGGAGCCATGGGAGGCTCAGTCGGTTGTGTCCGACTCTTGATTTCAGCTCAGGTTATGATCTCAGGGGGGTGAGATCGAGCCCCACGTTGGGCTCCGTGCTGGGTGTGGTCCCCCTCCACCTCCCTCTCCCTCTCTAAAAAAATAAACGTATAAATAAAATGATTTCGAAGGTACTTTGAAGGATTGGCTTGGCAGCCTAAGACATGCATGCCAGAGCTGCCTCTGAGAGGGGCACAGGCAATGCAGGAGATGCTGGGGAACAGTCTGGAGGTTAGAACAGTCTGATTTGTAGACAGCCTCAGACGCTCCCCTGCCCCCCCGCCAGCCTGCCTGCATGGTCCAGCTGATTTAGGCTGAGAACAGGAAAGCCTATGTATTTAGGTACTGCTGATGAAAAGACAGTGATAGAAGTACTTGCAATCACTGCTCTTCCTCATCTTTCTGATCTTGAGTCAATTTGGGAGTTTGTGAGGTCTGAGAAAGTGGGATAGCCAGCAATGCATGTGACATGGTGACCCGTTTGACTATGGCCTGCAAGCTGCTAGGTTCCTAATTTTTGGCTAGTTTTTGGGGGAAGTTATCTGGGTTCAAATGGGTCTCAAAGCTTCCCCCCAAGTTTGTGGTATCCGTGAGCAGCCCCACCCTGACAGGGCTCCGTCATCTGGAGTGCACCCTAACCCTCCAGCTCACCAGGGCACGACCAGTATTCCTACCCCACCGCCCCAAGGCTAGGGCACTTCTGTGGACAACTTCATTTTCTTTGACCCAACTTATTTATATTACTTAATCAAACAGTATTTAACCAATTACCTAAATTAAACTTTCTCTATTAGATTTTACTGTTTGGTACAAAATTATGTGATTCATTTTCTCTTTGAAGCCAAAACAAGCTTATTACCTGATCTTGTACTTTTTCTGTATGGCCCCAGGGATGCACAACAATTCTCGGCAAAGAGGTAGTCTCCCTCCCACCCACTCAGGCTGACGTCTGCTTTTCTTTTCTGCCACCCAACCAATATTAGATCATTCAAACAGAATTTAAGGGAACACCTTCTAGATACATTTAGGCACAGAGTGGAACAGGGGATTGAGCCAAGATCTTAAATTCATGGACAAGTCAATGAAGATATGTGTCATCTTTGTTTGGAGGTTGCCGGCTCATGGAAGTGATAACTTTGTCCAGGGAGGGCAAAGTTGTCTGGGAAGAAGGAGGAGGCCAGGAAGGGATTGGTGGATTGTCACCTATGTGCCAAGCACCATACTTATGCCATTGTATTTAATTCTTGTAACAAACCTTCTAAAGTACTAGAATTACACATGAATGGGTAAGTGACTTGTCCCATGTCTCTCACAGTTATTAAGTACCACAACCAGTATCTTATCCAAGTCTTACTCCAAAGCCCACAGTTTTCCTAGAATATTCCAGGAAGGAGAATGAGGAGTTTAGAACAAATTCCTAGAGGATTCTACTATTGGAGGACATTAGGAGTTACCACCATATACCTAAATATATCTCCCTACAGGTTTTCTTTTCAAAATAGGGAAGACCACTTGAGGTACTTAAAACTTATTTTTAGAAAAAAAAAAGGGACTTTTTAAAAATTGTAAAATCCACTAAACAATCAGCTGGTTTATACAAGCCATTTTAAACAAGATGGGAAAGATAGTCAAGAATGTTCCAAACCCAAAGCAAATCAAATTGATTCTTCTAGGTAAAAACAATAATGAATAATGGAATCAACCAGGTGTGAGCGAATTCTACTGCTACTGGCCTAAGGCAAGTTCTTGAACCTCTCTGGGGCAGTTTCTTCATCTGTAAACCCAAAAGAATAAGCCGCATTTTGTTAGTGTGGTAAGGTGTCAACAAATGTTAGTTCCTCCCTTTCTCAGTATTCCTTGCTTCTCAGAAGCAAGTTTTCTAAGTCCCATGAGAGTGTGAAGAGCCATTTGCTAGAACACCAATGGAGGACAGACAATGAACCTATGGAATTTCCTCTAGGGGATAGTTTCTGTACCCTTGACCCACCTGACAGCTAGCTTTCTCTTTGCTTTCCCCTTTCCTGGCTATCTCAGTCCATTACATCACCTCCATAGGAGCTGAACAGAGAAATGATGAGAGACAAATCAACAAATCAATGTTGCTCTATGTTAGCCACCCTGAGGGAAGGTTTGGTGGACAGGAGTTTTATACGTTTGTCTGAACATTTTTTTTAAATTTTATTTTATTATGTTATGTTAGTCACCATTAGTTTTTGATGTAGTGTTCCATGATTCATTGTTTGCGCGTCTGAACATTTTAGACTACGTGGCTTTCCCCTGTAGCCTCCTGTCCTCACCCCTGTCAAGAGCTCTGGGAACTTCCCTGACATCAGTTGGCAGACTTCTCCCCCACAAACTGGGGGATGGAGCCATCTCCACCGGCTGGGTGGCAGGCTCTGATGTGGGGAGGATTTGGCATGGCAGCCATGTACACACCTCCCCACACAGAGGTGGTGGAGACTCTTAGGCCTCTCTGGTGGTTTGGCCTGTGGCTTTCTGGCACTCAACCCTCATTCAACCCTGCCTGTGCCCAGATAGAGTCCAGGGCAGGCTTGGACTCAGATGAAAAGAACAACTAGGGAGGGTGGTCCTGTGGCATGTGCCTTCTGCCCTCACCAGGGTCTCCCTACTCTTTGTTTTATCCCCCGACCATCCTGACTACTTGTGGATCCTGAACAGTCACACCTACCTTGCCCCAAATCCCTCCCACCCCCTTATGCTGCTAGGATCTAGCTCGTTCTTCACAGCTCATCTGGGCATTACCATCCCTAGGGTGGTTTTGTTTCCTCCTTCCTGGTCACCTCTATGTAAGGCAGCTTGCTCTGAGTCTCCTTGGTACAAATCTCACCTTTTCTTGGTTTTCATCACACTGCATTATGAAAGTGTGTTAACTTCCTTAAGGGCTTGAGACTTGTCTCAAGTCACGTGACCGGGCCCACGTTTGCTGCTGTTGTCACATGGCGCCTCCTTTGGTGGCGAGAGTGCTTCTTCTCTGTGTTCTGCACCTGACCCTTACTCTCCTCCCTGCCATGGGCATCCCAGGGCGGTCCTCCTCATCTCTAGGATAGGTTATTGTAGCAGCCTATTATCTACTCCAAACCAGTCACCTGGATGTCCTTCTAGAATGCAAATCTGACTGTGCCCCTCCTCTTAGAGGCTTTTATGGGTCTCCTCATGCCCATAGGAGATTGCATCAGTCTGACTCAGGAATTTATTTGAAAGCTGAGAGGAACACAAGACTGGGTGGGGACCGTAGATAGGGAAGGAAAGGCAGGCAATACAGGGTATGCCAGGGAGCAGATGACCACCAGGGATGACTGGAGCTCAATCCCGCAGAATCCTTGAGAGACTGTAGAAAGTGCCTTAGAATTACCCATGAATGGGGTTATAAACCCAGGTTTTCTCCAGAAACTCCCATTGGTCATTGGCTGAGTCTGCTCCCAGGAGTGTTAATTATCTGACACCGCGGGCTGCCCTGCATAGGGGCCCAGCAAGCTCCACTGGCCAGAGGCTGCCTCCAGGCAAGAGAGTGCAGGTGCATGTAGGAAGAAGCTGTCTGGGGAGCAGGGAGTGATGAGGGTGCTGGCAGGATCCCCTCAGCCTGGCCCGTGAGGCCTTGCATGACCCAGCCACTTCCCACTGTCCAGCTCTTCCACCTGCACCAGTCCTCGTTCTTGGGTAGTCCCACGTTGCCTGCAGGCGCCTGCACACCCTAGCTGCGTTGTTTGTTTTTTGCCTCAATGCTGTTGTTGTGATGTGCCTTCTGTCTTGGATGCCCTTCTTTCATTTCTCCATCTGGTTACCATCTACCTATTTTTCAAAATTCAGCATCGCTTCCTCCAGGAAACCTTTCTTGATTAACCCCTTCCCCAGCCTGATGTAGATGCTGTTTTGCAGCATCTTTCACAGAGCTGCTTCCCTCACCAGACCGAAGGGTCTGTGGCACATCCTCCCCCTGTGATTCCTCTTCAATTCCCTAGTCATGAGTGAGCATGTGGCCTGGTGCATAGTAAATACGTGTTGGACTGAACTATGCATCTGTGCTTAATTGTTTAGCACATGGTTGGGACTCTATACTTGAGTCCTGAATTGAACTCGTTTTTGCCCCACTTTCTCTTTTCATTGGCAGAGGAAGCAAGGGAATAAAACTGACTCCCTCTTATGCCAGGGGAAACGGGCACTTTCTTCTTCTATCCAGAGAGACTGGAGCTGAAAGTGGTGACCAAGGGGAGGCAGAGAAGCCATAAGAGTAGACAGCATTAGGGAAGAGCGCGCGCGCACACACACACACACACACACACACACACACTCGTGCATGCATGCGCAGAGAAATGTGGACAGACATGTCCACACGCAGACAGGGAAAAGAGAGAGGGAGTGCAACAGACAGGAAGGTACTGGACCCACAAGAAAGGGAACAGTGGACCGACGGAGGCAGGAACAGAGGACGAGGAGAAAAGAAGAGAGAGGGAAGGGGAAGAAATAGAGGGTGGGAGAAGGTCCAGTGATGTGCTACCGGGAAGGCAGTGGATGAGAAGCTCTGGAAGGCGGATGTGCATGCGTCAGGGCAGCGGGGACCCAGATGGAGCTGGAGCCGTGAGCTGTGCCACCCCCTTGGAGCCGCGGCGACCCGCACAGGTGTTTGCGGGGGTGTGAGCTGAGGGGGGCTTGGGCCTGCGCCTGGCCGCGCTGAGCCACGTGACCGGGCTCATGTTTGCTGCTGTTGTCACATGGCGCCTCCTTTGGTGGCGAGAGCCATGTGTAGTATCTGCGGGTCCCTCCCTAAACCCTCTTTTAGAGGCTCAAATCCGCTAGGAACGGAGCCGAGCGGCGCAGCGATTCCCACGTGCATGCCTTTGGCCTTGTGCTGTTGAGTAGCGGTGGCTCATGAAAGAATAATGACCCACATCAATTTTTAAAGCTGCTTAATTCTCCTCACAGCCCAGCTGTCGAAAAGTTTACAGAGCAGGCAACATGACTCCCCAGGAGAAGGCCACAAGACTCGACCCGGTGTCAGGTCGGCTGCGGTGGCATCTGGCACCCTGGACTGTTCCCGGGTGGTGTCACCGTGCTGGGGAGGGGACAGATATGGTTCCACCCATCTCTTGGGTCACAGTGCAGGAGCCAAGAGAATAGGCCTTGCAGGAATTCCCTCTGTCCTGAGCTCCCACGTGAACTGGACTCAGGAGCTTGGTGAGAATTCTGAAAAAGGCAAGTTCTTTGATGAAATCCGTTACCAGAGGCATTTTCTTCCCCACGCATGCTTGATAGCCGCTGTGCCAGTTACTAAGCTGAGGACTCTCAGCTCTGAAGCCCATATTCTGCACTCCGCTTGGTGACGCTGGGGACTCGGCAAACCCCATTTCTGCCTTGCCAGCTGGCTCCCTGCTAAGCTTTGCCAGTAGGGGGCAGAAGAGGGAGAAAGGGTTTGTTCGCTGTGGTTTCCCGCTGGATCACCCCAGCGACGCCTCCCCACCCACGCAGCGCTAGCTCCTCCCCGTAGCCTCGCTGAATGCAGAGAGTAGCTTTGCCAGGGCTCAGAGCCAGCATCACGGTACCCCCTTGGAGACACCAGCACCAGCCAGGGGGCGTTCCCTCCTCAGGGGCCTGGGCCCCAATCTCTGTGGGGCTCCTCCTCCAAACTTCGCGGAGTTTTAACAATTCCAACATTTCTCCTGTGTTGCCCCATCCCTAGTAGTTGAACAGGGCGACCGCCTGGCCCGGGTGTTCCTGGGTTTTGGAGTACTAAAAATGCCATTTCCGGGCTACCAGCGCAGTCCCAGGCCAATGAGGAAGGTGAGTCACCCGCTTCCTGCACTTGCTACCTCAGTTACCTCATTACCAATTTTATATTAAGATAACAGTTCTTTACAATAATATTACCCAGTGAGAATGCTGGTGTGATTTCCGTATCGTGACTGGAACTTGATGCATCCTGATGTCTAATGGTTCGGAAGCGGTGTTAAATCAGAGAGCATCCGTTACTTGTGGGAGAAATCCAAAGTGTCCCACTAAGGAGTATTACCTTGTTTTATTGCTGCTATTTTGATCACTACAGCAATAGCAGCAGCTGCTGCTCCCGGTGATAACAATACCTCATATACGTATAGCCTCTCACCAGTCCCAAAACACTCTGGCCAGCTCTCCTCGCTTGTTTTCCACAGCAGCTCTGTGGGGCAAGTGCTAGCAACGCCACAGAATTCACAGAGAAGAGTGACTTGCCCACGGTCACAGCTAGTCACAGATCGCTGAGTGTCAAACTCAGTTTTTAAAAGATTTATTTATTTGATGGAGAGTGCGCGCACGCGAGAGTGCGAGCACACGAGTGGGGGGAGGGCAGAGAGAGAGAGAGAGAGAGAGAGAGAGAGAGAATGCCAGGCAGACCACACTGGGTGCAGAGCCCAGTGCAGGGTTCGATCTCACAGCCCACGAGGTGACGACCTGAGCCAACCCGGAAAGTCCGATGCTTAGCAGACTGCACCACTCAGGCACCCCTCAAACTCATCGTTTTAATCCCAGTTCTTCCTCTTTTCACCTTGTAGCCTTTCTTGAGTTGAATCCAACAGCGGGTGAGCAGTAGTTACCTTCCATTTTCGCCTTTGCTTTTCACCATGGCTGCTCCTGCTCTTGGCCCTTAGGCTTTGAACTTTGTCTATCTCTACTGGCTAAACGGACCCCAGGGAGGCACGGGCCAGGGGAACTTGGTTTTCCAGATCCTCTGTATTCTGCTGGCTGTCTCCTTAAGGCTGGCATGTCTCACATTTCCAGTGAATTTGTATTTAAACTAAAAGCTTTCTAGAACCTTGGACTTAGACCTGGTTCACTTAAAAGGCATTTCCCAGAACACTCTATTTTATTAATACCATAAAACAATCTTGGTTAAATAGTGGGATCATTGCACATTCACAAAACAGCTCCAATCAGAACTGCTTTACTTGGATGGCGACTGAAGTATTCCCGTAAAAGGTGTTGCTGGGTGGCACTGGAGAGGTGTGCCTGGGTTGTGAGGTGCTAGAAAGGCAACTGCAGACATCTATCTACCTTAGTGTCACCCCGCACCACCTGTGTGCTGCCGCTGAGACCAGAGACATGCCTGATGGTGTCCCTGCTCTCAGACTGCTTATAGCATAATTAATGAAACCAGAGCTTTGCTTAAAGATTCTGCAGCAACAGTATAATGCTGCCACCATATCGGAGGGGAAGGAGCACTGTATTTGGAGTTAGAGGACTGGTAGAAGTGAGAAATTTGAGCAAATACCAACCTATGTGATCCTCAGTTTGCTTAGCTTTAAAATGGGGATACTAATAATACTGTCATAGATTAGGGAGTGATTTTGAAAATATTAGGATGCATGCATGGCCAAATCCTACCTTTCCTATCAAACCATATCCACTGGGATATCCCTCATACCATCTCAAGGAAGGTACACCTGAAATAACACAATGGGAATCAAAGTAGTACTTTACTGATTTCTAAGCAGGTACCTCAAACCCTCAATGTAGTTGCCTTGATTGTATATTGCTTAGCGGCCTAATATGGCACACATCTATTATCTCACAGTTTCGGTGGGTCGGAAATTTGGGCTTTGGTTTAGCTGGGCCCCCTGTTTCATGGTCTTTCATGAGGCTATGATCAAAGGGCTGACCAAGGCTGTGTTCTCATCTGAAGGTTTGGCCGGCAGGGGTCTGTTTGGCTCACTTACATGGCTGATGGCAGGATTCAGCTTCTTATATGCTGTTAGACTGAGAGCCTCAGTTCTTTGCTGGCTGCTGGCCCGAGGTCACCCTCAGTTCCTTGTCACATGGACTTCTCCAATATGGCAGCTGGCTTCATCAAAGCCACCAAAGAGCAGAGTCTGTTAGCAATATGGATGTAACACTTATGTAGCCTAATCATGGGAGTAGCGTCTTATCACCTTTGCCATTTTCTGCTGGCTAGAGGCAAGTCACCATTAGGGCAAACCATCCTTACTGGGAGGGGATTACATCATAGTGTAAATGCTAAGCAGTGGCAATCTAAGATGGGGCCATCTTAGAAGTTGCTTACTACAATAGGGCTCTTTGATATAAGCTGGATAAAGAAGATGGCTAGGACTTGGGCTGGGATATGTGGGGACTTCCACATATCCTTCCCTCACCCACTCTATAAAATCTAAATCTTGAGACCCATTCACTGAGGTGTACCTGTAGAGGGAGGTGTAAGCCTTCAAGTGGTCCACTCATCCATCTCTGGCATGTTTGGTGGAAGAAAGAGGTGGACTGGGCAGGTCCACCCCAGGGACCAGGCTAAGACAGGAGGAAGGAGGAAAGGACTGAGCCTGGGATCCCCATTTGCAGCACAGTAACATGTCAAGTGAATGATGTGGGCTCTGATCAGTTAGATTAGCAACTCCCTTACATGATATGGTTGCCAGCAGTGGGAAGAACAGAGGTGGCCTTATAGGAAGAAGGACTGAGCCTTGTCGCCTGGTAGCTGTGAACGCTAAATGGGAGAGTTTATGTGACTGAACCAGGCATGGTAAACCGTATTTTAATATTTAATTTTTAAGTGAGTCATACATATACATAAAATAAGTTCCAGGATAAGAGGTTACTGTGGTCAGAGGAACTAGGAAAGATCTTGTGAGAAAATTAAATATAGGATGCTGATAAACAGAGGGAGGCCAGGTGAGGGAAAAGGTGCTGAGTAGGATGCATTGATTTATTCATTCAACAGTCATGAATCGAGAGCTGACTCTATGCCAGCTCTTAAACTGAAAATGTGGAACTAAAAATAACAGCGTGGACAAATGGAAGAGGCAGATGGATGCAACACATAGCTTAACTATACAATGACCCAAGAAGTAATTAAGGTAGGTACAGAGTTCAGAAGTAGCCTAAAGGAGTAGAGGGGTTAATCACGCTGGAGAGAGGAAGGAGGGAGGAAAGGAGTAAACAACAACAACAATATCATCATCAACAACAACAACACAGAGAAGACCACATGAGTAGGATCCATGATATGTCTTGCAGGTCAAACAAAGCAGGTTTTGGAGGCAATGGATGAGGTTTGTTTGGAGGCGAAGGTTTTGTGCAAGGAAGAAGCAGAGACTGTACATTCTGTACCCAATAACAGTGGTGATGATCAGGGATCTTGTTGCATCTGCCTTCCCTTAGCTGCTAAATCAGTTAGCTATTGCTGTGTAACAAACCAGCCCCAGATGAAGTGGCTTAAAACACCACCATTGCTTTTCTTTTCTTTCCTTTCTTTCCTTTTCTCTTCTTTTTTCTTTCCTTTCCTTTTCTTTTCTTTTTCCTTTCCTTTTCTTCTTTCTTTCTTTCTTTTTAGCTTTATGGAGGTATAATTAATATATAAAAAACATATTGAATATCTACAATTTGATGAGTTTGGACATATCATGCACCCATGATACCATCACTACCACAATCAAGGTAGTAAACATATCCAGAAGTTTAGTTTCTTTGTGTCTCTTTGCTTTTTGTTGTTGTTGTTGTTGTGAGAATCCTTAAGATGACATCATCCTCTTAACAAATTTTTAAGTGCACAACACTGTATTATTAACCATAGGCCCTATGTTGTATGGCAAGTCTCTAGAATTTATTTATCTTACAAAACTGTAACTTTATACCTACTGAAGAACAAATCCCCATTTTCTCCTTCCCCCATCCTCAGGCAACCACCATGCTATTTAACCATTTATTTTCTTATGATTTTGTGGACTGGCTGAACGCAGCTGGGGTGTTCTCCTGCTCTACATGATGTTGGCTGGGGTCAATCCTGTGTCTGCATTCAGCGGGGAGTTTGGCTGGAGCTAGAATGTCCAAGATGGCTTTGCTGACATGTCTGGTGCCTCAGTTCAGGTGTCTAGAATGGCTGGCAGCTGGCTAGGTCTCATTCTCCAGATGGGCCCTCATCATATTTCTACATAGTTGCTGGATTCTCAAAGAGTAAAAATGGAAACTGTCAGGTCTCCTAAGGCCTTGACTCTAGAATTTGTACAACACTGTGTTTGCCATATTCTATTAGTTGAAACAAGTACCAGGGCCAGATTCAAGGTTAGGGGAAGTAGACTCCTTACTGGGAGGAGTGGCACATGTGTACTGGGATGCCATCAGTGCAGACAATCTACCACAGCTGCACACTTGTCCTCATGCTTGATGAAAAAGCAAGATTCAGGGGAACCATGCAGCATTTGAGTTCATTCAAACAAATAGAAGGGATCCCCTCAAGGGTTTGAAGACTCTGTCAGCTCTCAGGGGCTTATGTTCCTACTGAAACCATGACTTTTTGACCAGAAAATCTGCCAGTCCCAGCTCAGGGAAGAAGAAGTAAAAAATAGCACATTTATTTCTCTCTGAAAAGTAAGCCAGAAATGGAATGCCATCAGGATTTGAAAACATTTCTTTAAATTTGATGCACTTAAATCCAAAGGCAGGTAATGAATTTTGCTTCATCAGTAAACCTTCAATCTCCTTGATGAGCATATGCAACAGAAATTGAACACAAAAGGCATAAAATTACCATGGTGATGGCTAATTGTGGTGAATTTGCATATATTAGTTCACAGTAACACAAATAACACTCCAGTAGGCTAAAGTGCCTTCATACAGAAAGTATTGTTCTGTTTAAAATGTTGTGAAAATCACAGTCTGCTCTGATTAAAATAACATTCAAAATATTAGCCAATTAAATATTATTTAATGGTGAATAGGAGAAGAAAATCTTCATTTCCCCCAAAGCTATTTGAGACTCTGGTTTAGAATTATGGTGTGAGGGACTGGAATGTGGTTGGCATGCTCTGTAATTGAGAGATACTGGAAATAGAGTATCGATTTTTGGGGTCCTCTTGTCTTCCTTTCAACAGCTTTTTTTTTTTTTTACCTTGGCATCTTCTTTCCCTGATGCCCAGACACCTCCTCAGTAACTGGTGCTGTGGGAAGCACCACAGGGAAGGCAAAGAGATGGACCCTGCCAGTCAGGGGAAATATGAGGCTGAACTTTACCGTCATACCCAGGAGGCCTCAACATTTGCCAACTTTGGGCAAACAGTTTAGCTCTGTGAGACTTAATTTCCTCATGTGTAAACTGGGAAATGTCTGCACCTTGAGTAAGATAGTGGGTATAAAGCAGCCAGAACATAACAGTTGTTTAATGTCAAAGATATTAGAAAAGACCAGTGCGCGGGAAGTAATGGCAGTGAGGGAGACTCCAGTGGTGCGCTAAACTGTGGTTTGGACTCTGGGTTCTAGAGAAATTCAGAATAGGTGGTTGGGCTTCTGGAGTAAGGGGAGGCTTGGGCTGGTGTAGCCGGGGTAGGCAGAAGGGGCTGAGAAGCTGTTCTTGGGAGTCATCTTATGAGGGAACGCATGGAGGTGGAAATAGGCATGTTGCAGAGCAGTAGGGAGATTTACATGATGTGCATGGAAGACATGGTGACCAGTGCTGGGGTCACATCATGGAAGATGACAAAACCCAGACACAGGAGTGTCCGTAGCAAGTAGGTTTAAGCTCTGAATGCCTTTGGGAAACTAACCATATTCCCAATTATTTTAAGTTTGTGTGATGTAACTTTTACCCCTGCCCAGATTTATTTCATTTTCCCTTTTCCTCTCTTTTTCCAAATTACACTCTTCTCTTTGTTCTACAGTGTGCCGTTTACTTCCAAGTGCAATTAAAGGACTGGGCCAAAAAGCAAATGGAGCACATCTTGCCAAGTCTACCTGCAAAATGCATTGCATTTGCTTAACTGTGACTCAGATTTGGAATGACCTGAAAAGGAAAGGGCAATAGTGTTTGGGTGGTGACAGAACCATCCATTACCTTGCTGGGAGCCAAGATAGGGAGCCAGTAGAACTATTTGAGAAAAGATGAGCCATGAAGCAACAGTGATTCAAGATTAATAATAACTCCTCATTTAGCAGAGTTTGGAACACTCTCACAGCCAGTGAGGTTGTTAAAGAAAATGTTGTTGTCCTTATATTACGCATGAGAGAGCTGAAATGGAAAGAAAAAGAAGGCTTGCCTAAAGTCACACAGCAAGCAAATGGTGGGGTAAATGGAGACTCAGGCGGCTTGTTGTGTTTTTACCCATCAAACACCTCTTCTGCGTCTACTGCTCTTGACTCTTGCTCTGCTCACCCCTGCCCTGGTCCTGTCTTCCAAGACACTTGGTTAGGGATTAAGTATTTGGGAAACTAGTTGGAAGGCTATTTTGGTGACCCAAACGTGAAGGGAGCAGGGGCTGCCTGATTCTAGACCCTCTCCCTCTCTCAGGACCTCTCTGGGCATTGTTTCTCAGTCTCCTGTGGGGCCTCCTTTCTTTGATGCACTCCTTAAACATTGAAATCTCCCATGGTCTCTATTCTCTTCTCACTCTTCACACTCCATCGTGACACCTGTCCCTTTCCACCATGGCTTTTGTTGTCAATTCCAAATTCACATCTGCAGCCACACTCACCCCCCAGATCAAGATCCACTTAAAGACACTCTCTTGACTCACAACTCTCACCCTTTCTCTTTGCCTCTGGAATCACACACTGGACTTTGTTCCTTCCTGCCCCTGAACCCTAAATTCTCCCTTTCCCATGAATCCTTCTCAGTAACAAAGAAAATGCTCAAATTTCTCTGACTGAAAAATTAAAATAAGAAACACCTTTCTCAAATTATCTTTGAACCTACTTCCTTCTGCAACCACAGCCCCATTTTTCCTCGCTCCTTCATGTACAAACTTTTCTAGAGCAATTCTTGTGCTTGCTGTCTCCATTTTCCAACTCCCACCAACACTTCTCAGCTCACTAATCTGGCCCCCACCATAATAAGTCTGGCTAGGACCCCCAGGGACTTCCATATCACTAAATCTAGTGACACTTTCTGTGCTTACCTTATGGGTCTTCTCAGCAGAAGTCAACATGGCAAACTACTCTATTATTCTTGGAACACTCTTACCTTGGCTTCTATGACACAATACTCTTTTGGTGTTCCTTCAACCTCTGTGGAAGTTCTTTCTCTTTTTCCCTTGCTCATCCTCCAATACAAAATGATTAAATGGTTTCACTCATGCCTTCTCTCCTCACTCTATTAATAAACATATACATTCAAATCTTCAGTGACCAGCTATGTAGAGGCAACTCTCACATTTACATATCTAGTCTATATGTTTCTTCAGACCCCCAGATCCTCACAGCCTACTTATTAACAAACTTTTCTCCTTGGATGGGTTCAAGAGTCCTCAAGTATATAACATATCCAAGAGTGAACACATAGTTTTTAATTTCAAATGTGGTGTTCCTCTAATTCCCTATCCTAGTTAATAAATTTAAGTCAGGACTTGTACATGTCTTCCTTGACTATACCTGTCTTGTATACCGTATCTTATCCTAGCCACCATTATCTTCAAAATAGCTCTTAAATCTACCCACTTTGCCCTATTTCCAATGCAACCACTAAGTCATAGCTGTGTCTTGCCTGATTATCCAAAAAATTCCAAATTAGTCTCTTCCTGATTCACTTTTGTCACCCTCAGTTCATTTTTACACTAAACTGAAGTGAACTTTAATCATCTCAGTCTTTGTTAAAAGCCCTTCAATATTTCAAAGGCCTGTTTGCCTAAGTCACAGTCTTTCAGATGGCTCCACTCCACCATTTATCTCTTGGCAGCCTGTGCAGCCTCATCTTGCTCTGTGTCTCTGTTCTTTCCACTCGAGCTCCTTCCTACCTCCTTCCTATGCTTTCTCCTTTGCATAGAATTCTTCCCCAGTCCTCACGTATTTAATTCTTCCTTATCTTTGCACACCCAGCTCACAGGCGGCTCTCACAGAGGTGCCTCCCTGACCCACCATGTATGATCCCCCGTTCACAGGCCTTCATAATTCCAGCTTTGTTCCCTATGTAGCCATTTTCATGGTTTTATTTTACGTTTATGTGATTGTTTGATTAATAATATCCTTCGTATTTGACTGTATGCTCTATCTAAGAGTAAGGGCTGGTGACTGTTTTTACCAATGTTGGCTCCTGGGAGGTAACAGAGTGCCTGATGCATTATAGGCACTTGACAAATGTTTGTTGACTATGAAATATATGCAGGTGGATATTGGTCCTCTTCACATGAATGAATATCTTGAAGGCATGCTTCGAACTGAACTAATCTCTTCTCCCTTAACCTGTGCCCTTCCCTCCTTACTCTGGAATTTCCCATTGAGGTCAATGACCTAGTTATCTACCCAGTCACTCCACTAGAAATCTAAGAATCATCCTTGATTGTTCCATTTCCTACCACACTTAGTCGCTAAATTCTCTCTCAATTTGCTAAGATTCTCTCTCAACATCGCTTGGATGTGCACCCTTCTCTTGAACCCTACCTGTCTTAGTAAAGAAATTCTTTTGCTTGAAATACTGCAACAGCTTCTAATTTGTGTTTCTGACACCAACACTGTCTCCTAATTCCCTTTCCCTTTCAATGTTGGAGTCACTGTTCTAAAATACTCAGAGGCATATTGTTTCCTTCTCAAAGTTTCAATGGTTTCCTGTTTGGATTGAAAGATAAAAGGTAAACTCTTTTGTATTCCTTTCATGCTGATTGTTTCTAACAAGTTCGGTCACCTCTTCCTCTTTGTCCTCTCTCCTCTGTCTCTTTATTCCTGACATAACGAATGCCCTTCCCCTAGTGCTCATGTGTTGCCAGGCTTGCTTGTGCCCACATTTTTGTTCATGTTCTTCATTCTTCCCTGGATGGTCTCCTGGCCCACCTAGCAACTGTTTTCCTGTCCTTCCAGCTTAGCAGCCTGATATCACCTCCTTCTTCTAGGAAGCCTTTCTTGCTCCCCTCCCTTTAGGCAGAATACACACTGCTTCTTTTAAGTCCCCAGAACACATTTTATACACTTGTTCTAAAGTAAGGACCTATATTTGAATTTGGAGTCCCAGGAGAGGGGGTCCATTGCTTTACCTGGGTATCTTCAATGCTTAGCACAGTCATGTGTGGTTGGCACTCAATAAATGATTTTTAAATATATGGATACATTTTCAACAAATGAGGTAATTGTTTGTCAGCCACAGGAACCCACCCACTTAGGCTAATTTATGTAAACAGGATTTATGTTGAGGCTCCTGGGAAATCTCATGAAACCCAACTGAACACAGTGCAGCTAGGCTTAGCAGAGTATTAGAAAGTTGTAAGGCAGTTGTTCTGTTTGTCTTTCTCTGGAACTTCATTCTTTCTTGTCTTTCCCTATCTGCATATCTTCTTTCTTCTCTTGTATACTAGCTTTCTCTGTGAGGCTCTTGGCCTCTGAAGCTCCATAGCTTTGGCTGGCACCCAGCTTTAAGTCATGCATCTGTCCTTGGCACATGCTGTAGTGCCACTGTCTGACTTTCAACAGTCCCTGGGTCTCAGTTCAAATTATCTAGGAAATTTATTGGTTCTTGGCCAGCCAATGGAATGGCTAACTTTGAATTGATTCAATTCACTGTTGCTAAGGGGAAAAAGTCACTTGGCCTGAGGCTGTTGGTTGGAATGGAGTATCTGAAAAGGGATGTGGGAAGGGTAGGTAAACTGACTGACTACTAAAGAAAGGACAAAATCATAGTTTTGTAATTTGCTTATCAGGACCGCTGCAGCTGGGAGTGATGTGAATAGCTGAAGCCATGGACAGTCAGTTTTCCAAGGCTTCCGTCCCCAGGGAGTCTGATGTCTACCTTGGCCCTGTACCAACTCCAGCTTCTTTGTCTCATCTCCAGCCTTAGTGTCTTTCAATCCAGCAAAGCAGCCTCACACATAGGATCTCAAATAGAAACCAACTGGTAACTCAGCAAGGGTATGGCTCAACTTTCAGGTGTTTCATATAGGTTAACTTTTACAAAAGCAATTCTGGGCAAATAGTATGCTTTGTCCTGAAATGGCATCTCTGGAGGGAGTAGCTCTAACTACATGCATTAGAGATTGGGCTTTAGACTCTGGCTGGGTCTTCTATCCTTCAACTCTTTCCCAGGGAATTGCTTTCATGGATTTGCAAGTATCCAGAAGTGGTGTGGAGTAGAAAGACCATAACTGTGAAGTCAGACAGGCTTCTGGTTTGTTTTTATCTATAATCTTTGCATGCTTCCATTTTTTCTTCTCTGATTACCCAATGTAATTTCCTAGGGAACACATTTATAGAGTCGAGTTTCCTATGCTCATTTTGGGCTTATGATGCAAACAAGTCCAGGAATACCTTATTTATTGCCTCCAACCAATAAACTAGTGTATCTTTCAACTCAGGGTGCCCTGAATCACTGGGCCATCAGATAAGAAAAAAAATAATTTGTGTTTGAGATTCAGATGTGGTGAGACTGATGTTGTCAAGATTGATATTGCTATTTGGACATCTGGATGTAGGGCTGTAAGGAATTGTTAAAGAATAAATAGCATTTTTGATATTATTTGGGCATCTAGAGGCAGGAGAATTAAGCTTAAAAGAAGACTTTTTGGGGAAAATTATTAAACCTCCAGGCTCAATTTCTTTTCTTTTTCTTTTAAAGATTTTATTTATTTATTTGTCAAAGACAAGAGAGAGAGACAGAGCAAGTAGGGGGAGTGGCAGGCAGAGGGAGAAGCAGGCTCCCTGCTGAGCAAGGAGCCTAATGCAGGCTTGATCCCAGGACTCCGGGATCATGACCTGAGCCAAAGACAGACGCTTAACCAACTGAGCCACTCAGGCATCTTTCTTTCTTTCTTTCTTTCTTTTTTCTCTTTCTTTCTTTCTTTCTTTCTTTCTTTCTTTCTTTCTTTCTTTCTTTCTTTCTTTCTTTCTTTCTTTCTTTCTTTCTTTCTTTCTCCTTCTTCCTTCCTTCCTTCCTTCCTTCCTTCCTTCCTTCCTTCCTTCCTTCCTTCCTTCCTTCCTTCCTTCCTTCCTTATGAATTGTGGACTGTAAAGAATATAATGTAGGGGGAGTAAGGCTTGTCAGAGTCTTGGACATGATAGTTGGAATAAATAATCAGTTGAAGAAGGTGAAGGCTGCTCTATTCCTCTGTCCCTGGTAATAAATATCGTGCAAGCTGTGCTAATTCCCACTACACAAGAGGGCCAGTGAATAAACTAAAGGAGAAGTTTGAAATTTGGTGGTCTCCAAACTGTAAGCCAAACTAAGCCCATTTGGGTGCTCTACCTGTATTCACAAAGTTCTGTGGCCAAATAGATAGACTAAACTCTGCCTTAAAAGGAAGTTAAACAGGCTTTATTTATAACTTAAAAACATTCTGCAACATTGATCAGAATTTTTAATATGCTAATATATATAAAATATATAAAAATGTACATACAGTATGTGGCACTCTTACCAAGCTTGTTTTATGATACAATCTCTTTTCCCTCTTCCTTTTAGTAGAACATCTTTATATGTTCTACTAAACATATATGAACCATTATATGAAACACTGATATAACCACGCAGCAGTTAAATGTGACAAATACCGGTAAGCACTGCTCATGTACATAGGACTGTGTTAAGTATTGCAGGTGATGAGACAGCATTTGTGTACAGGCAGGACTCCTATAGTTGTATGAAATTAAGACCCAGTTTTAGCTAGTTCAAATGAAACATGGAATATGTTGATTCATGTATCTTGGAAGATCAAGAAGTGGGCTAGCTTTAGGTGTGGCACAAGCATGGTGTTCATTGTTGAATGAACTTCTTGGTATCATTGTGGGGCAGTCTATTCATGTGCCAGTGTCTTGAACTGGGTTCCCAGGAAACAAACTCTTGAATGGAAAGTTACATGAAGGTTTACTGGGGAGAGCTCTTGGGCATTACACCTGTGAGGAAGTAAGAAGGACATGACTGGGCAGCAGAAGAAGCTGAGCCCTGAAGTGGTTGCAGCTGAAGCCTCAGCTAATTCTAGAGGAAACTCTGGCCCCCTTCCGAGTTGTCTCCACATGGAAGCAAAGAGTCTATGCCTTTGTGTTCCTTCATCAGAGGTCACAGCACAACCCCATAGTAGTGGCTAGGGCCACTCTTTGGGAGGGAGCATAACTTGATGATGTATTTCCTTGTGGCAGAAAGTAAGTCTCAGCAAGAGATTCAGGTCTTAGCTACCAGCCACCAGTACTTCTGGCAGCTGGGGAAATGAATGTGTCAGCCCTGGAAAGGGTAGCTGGACAGAGGACCACATGGCCATAGTCAACCAATAGGGTCCCACCAGCTCAAGCCCAAACCTTATTCAGTATTTCAGAAGGAGAAAGACTTTCTTTTCAGATGATGTTTATGAAGAGGGAATTTCACTGTCGAGCTTGGGTCCCTACTGCCCCTGTGATGGAGAAGGTGGAGGTCCTGTGATTGACAGATCCACCATCTGTGGGAGGGGTAGTCCCCAAAAGGAATATGTGCTGCATAGACAAAAAAGGGAACCAGTGTCAACCATAGCCTTCAGAATCTTCTTGAGCCAGAGAACAAGAAAGCACATCCACAAGTGATGATTACTAGAGTGAAGATTTTATGGCCTGGGACCATTTAGTCTTCTTTTATAGGTTAAGACAGAGAAGAAAATCTTGTTTCTAATTTACATTTGCACTCACTACTAAATCTATATTCTACGTTTTAATTTTGGAGATAACTCTACATATAGCATAGTGTGGGCTGGTCCATTTTGATTAAGAATGTTTTTAGAAAAGACAAGTGAAAAAAATTAGGTTGGAATAATTTCCAACCTAACATATATAGAAGTACTCTCCTGTGAATATTATTTTCTAACTTCAGTCATTGTTTAAAGATTTATACTGGTCCATTAATAGTGATGTACTTGCTCATATTTGTGGAATGCTCACTACTTACCAGATACTCAAAGAAGCAATCATCCAAGCATTCCTTATGACAACCCTGACATAAGTACCATCACTGTCCAAATTTGACAGACAAGGAAACTGAGGTTAAATGCGGTAATTTTTCCAATGTCTTATAGGTAATAAATGGGATTTGACTTTAAAATGTGATGTTCTGCTCTGTTGCCTTATTACTAATGTTGACATTTTTTTGACTAGGTCTGTTCAAAACAAATTCTTACCTTAGTTGAAAACTCAATTCATTGATTCTTGTATGGTGACTCAAAGAATTTGAAATGGAAGATATACTGAAATTATATCTTTTATTTTGTGAGATATCTCCATCTATAGAGCAATCATGTCTTAAATGTCTTAACATTAAAACTGATTTTCAAATAACAGGCTAAAAAGTTAGTCCTTGAAACTGCCATCCCTTCAACTATTTTTCTTTTTCTTTTTGTGTTTCCTCATAGGTCTCATCCCTAGAAAGTATTATTTTTACTTATCTGTCCATGACAGATATATTAGGTTGAACCATGTGGAATTTTCAATATTTTACAGTTTTCTTATGAAATGATAATTGATATGGTTCAACCTTAATATTTTTTTCAGCTTTAATTCAACACTTTGTGTTAACCTTTCCATGTTGTTATGTAATCTTCTTACTTGTCACCTCAACATCCAATGTTCCATGAAGTATAAGTTCACTTAACTATTCTTTTCTATTATCCTGAGTTTTTTTACTATAGTAAATAAATATCATCCTACACAAATATTTCTCTCTCTGGGTTACTTCCTTAGGATAAATTCCTAGTGATGGAAATGACTGGATTAAGGGAAATTAATATTTTATGGCTTTTGATATATATACTTAAATTATGTTATAGACAGAATCTTTTTAAATTGCAATCAACAGTGTATAAATGTGCTAACCTCATCAGAACCTAGTTAGCCTTGAGTATTGTTATTATTTCTGATAATATAATAGGTGTAAAATGTACTTAATATTTTAATTTGTTTGTCTTTGATCATAGCAAGGTGGAGCATTTTCACATGTTTGTTTACTAATTTCAATTCCTCCTGCATAGATGATCAGATCATATTCTTTGCTTATTCATCTATTGGGCATCTTATTTACATATGATCATTGTGCATCTTATATAACAGTAACTCTTTATCTTCTTTTAAAGACACTTTAATCCTTTTTCTCTTGTTTCATTATATTATTTTAGAAGTTACAAAATAAATCTTTAATAGCAAAATCTGAATGTTTCCTGTCAATGAAAGCTTAGAAAGTTTTAATTCCTGCATATATTTCAGTATATTTCATTTTATTCTTTGCCATATTTTATACAATTTCAAAATATTTACTTTTTTAGTGATGCAGATTTTATTTTGATTTATGATATAAGTTGAGGATATAAACTAATTTTGTTTTAAATTTGCTAATCAGATATCTCCAAACTATTTCTCAAGTATGTTTTTCTTTCTCTATTGTATAGAGAAAGTCTGAGAGTGTAAAAACATTTAATATGATAGAGTCTATTTCTGGAGCCTTTATTTGGTTTCATATTTTTTTTTTTTTATGGTGCCAGATATATTTTAATACCTGACAGGATGGTCTCCTCCACTCATTTTCAATTTTTAAAATTTGAGAACGTTTAAAATATCTCCCCCACCCCATTTTTGGCCGAATCTTTTTTTTATTAGGCCAATTAAATAATATTTTACAACTTCATAATTTGGCTAGATTTAAAAATAGTATATCGGTTTTCTTTTGCTGCTGTAAAATACCACCACAAACTTAATGGTTTAAAGCCATGGAGATTAATTACTTTATAGTTCTGCAGGTTAGAAGTCTGATGCTAGTCTCGCCTGATTAATATCAGAGTGTCAATAGGGCTGTGTTTCCTTTGTGGAGACTCTTAGGAGATGATTCATTTCCTTGCCCTTTCCAGCTTCTAGGGGTTGCCTGTGTTCCTTGGATGGTGGGCCCCGCCTCTGTCTTCAAAGGCCACAGAGATGCATCTCCCTGACTGTTTTTCTCTGTGAGCGGAGCCAGAAATATTCTCTAATTTTAAAGACCTAGGTGAATAGATCAGGCTCTGGATAATCTAGGATAATTTCTCCCGATTGAAGGATCTTCACCCTTGGTCACATCTGCAAAGTCTCTTTTACCATGTAAGGTAACATATTCATAGGTACTGAGATTAGGATTTAGACCTGTTGGGGGGGCATTAAATTTGCCCACAAAAAATAACATCAGAATTTTGGGGGGATTCTGTTAAATAGATGTTAAATGATTTTGGCAGAATTGGTATTTGTGCAGTATTTCACTTTCCCATCCATAAGTAAGTGATCACCTGGAGACATTTTGAGGATTACTTAGTGGTTTTAAAGACACTTTCTCCTTAATTGCACTCCTTAAACTTCTAGTTTGTGGGATGCTATTGTGAGCAGGACTTCTGTTTGCCCATATTCCTCCCTAGTACATTTTTTCTAACAAGTTATTGCTTGATGTCCTTAATTCTTCGTGAAAATTTGTTCCCTAATGTAATCTTAATTTGGCATCCACACTACAAGGAGAAACATATGCTCGCTATACATGGTGCAGTGTGAATGCAGCTCCCAGGGAAATCAGCCCAGCTATGCCATATTGAGAAATCTCCATTTTCACTACTTATTTGAAAAGATGCAAAAATGCTGAGCATTGAGATGACCTTCAAAGCTTATGAAAGGTTGCTGAATACTACTTTTGACCTAGTTTGCTCAGTGTCCTGAGCAGAAGGACACCCAGCACTCCAGGAGCTGCCCTGGCAAAGGGAAGTGACATATGGGCCTGGGGTAGAGAGGCAAGGCTTTGCTTAGGGACCCTGCACAGCCCTTCTCTCCAAATGATTGATTAATTTCTACTTCAGCAGGTTGCAGTTTGTGACCACTTCCTTCTGAGTTTTGATATTCCTATTTAAGAGATTCGTGATGCAGAAGAAGGATCTTGGAATTGGGAAACAGGAGGCCTGGTTCCAGCTTCAATGGAGAGCTGAATTGAGCCTATGGTAGTGAGGAGGTGATGTGATTTCTTAGGGGATCAGTTTTCTTATTTCTAATATGAGGAGTTGGACTAGATCTGTCAGCCTATAAACTGATAGAGATTTGAAAGAAGGCAAATTCCATTTGAAGAAGGAACAAAGCACCAATAATTTCAGTTTCCACTCCCCCCTCTCTATATTGACTCTGGGGTAACACTTAGGAAGCAGATCTTTTTGACCCTTCACTCTAGAAACATCTCTGACCTTGTGAGCTAACTCTCATCTCAGCCTATGAGCTCTTGAGCAGTCTCAGAGTTCTTGAGGTAGTGATAGTTGGCCCTGACATCCCTTCTAAATTATAGGCTTATGGGTTTCAAAACACACTGGTCTTCTGATAGTGGATCTTCCCAGCTGTGTTCTACAGGAAGCCTTTGCTGTATAGGCCAAGAGAAGAAACCCTCACAGGCTTGTCTCTAGGACCCAGATAAAGTTCAATGATTTGGCTTGTTCAGGAAATCCTCCTTTATGGATCCTGTTGAAATTATCCCCTCCCATTCTGTTTTATGCATTGACATGTCTTGATATTTTGTCTCTTCACCAGCCACTGTTCCCTCCTCTGGAGATCAGGGACTCTGATGTCTGAAAAGAAGGGAGTGGCCAATAGGATCCAGAGGGTGGCTTGGAGAAGAAATGATCTCAGCACCAAACGATCAGATCACAGTACTTTTCACTGAAATTCTGCTTGTGGCCCATCTTCTACTTAGTATCAGTTCTTCCTGTATAAAGCCTGGTGGATGAGGTCCAGTCCCACATGGAGGGCCAGCAAAGCACTGGCATCAGTAGACCTTCTTCAGATACGAGTTTTCCTTCCACCCCTCCTCTGAAATTGTCTTTGTCTCTTGTTGTAGGAAGCATCCAGACTGCTGCTGGAGGTGAAAGCTGACTTCTTTGATCAAGCTTTTAAGTTGTTGTTGTCAGAGGCATCCTGATCACCCCTAACAGTGAACAAGGGTTGAACAAGGGAATGGACCATGAAGCTTAAAGTCCCAGGAACCATGTCCTAGCATGGATATCATGGCAGAATTTGTAGTTATGGCAATGATGACACCCCTTATTGAGAGCCTTTACAAACCAGACCCTGTGGGTTCATCTTGAAGTGTGCAGAATCTCATTTGGAATTCAGACATAGAAACAGTTAATTCTAGAATGATAACAATAGGGCACATATCTTGCTGTTGACTTGCTGGGTTGAGAAATTAATTTCTGAGAGGCCAGTTAGCCTAGTGATTAAGAGAGGCCCCCAAATTTAGGAAAACACAACTTGTGTGGTATTCTTTTTTGAAGGTTTAGTGGAGAGTGGGGGAAAAAGTTTTCTTTCTTTCTCTCTCTTTTTAAACATTATATAACTACACTATTTTATTATTTATATTTAAAGATTTGGGGCCAGGCAGATTTAGTTTAGGATTCCAGCTCTCTTACTTACTACCTTTGTGGTCTTGGAGAAGCTTCTTAATCTCTCTGAACCTCATTTTCTCTGTGAAGATTCATTGAGCTATGCACATCTTAGCTACTTGTCTGGCACTTAAACATCAGCTTTCATTATTGCTATTGTTATTACTGTTACTGTTTGAAAATCAGAGCCATGTGACAAAGGGAACTGATATTTTGAAACTCATCTGACAATCCAGTTGGATGATTATTCAGTGGCGGGAACCGTTACAGAAAGTCATCCTAGTGTTTTGGAAAGTCAAGAAACTAAAAGCTGTCATGGTCACAGAGAAACCATGAACTTCAGAGGGAGGGCTCAGAGCCTCAGACCACAGGCTGGCAGGGTGCCCTGGCCTGTGGTCTGGAATGCAATCAAGTCTGGAGGGCAAGGAAGCCCTCTGAACTGCACTTCAGAGATGGAAATCCCCAGCGTCCATGAGAAGAAAAAGGAAATATTGGTGCTGTTATACATCACTGACTTTTGAAGAGGGACTACCTCGTAGCCTGCAGGAGCAGGATGAGAACTCAATCTGAGGACCAGAGGGTCAGAGAGAGTGGCCCAGGCTGGGCTGAGCCAGGGCATCAGCTGCCAAGCCAGATCGGGATTCAGAGGTACCAGATGTAGCAGATGGCTGAGCCAGCAGGCTGCCTGCCTTCCTCCCAAGCTGTGAACATGGGTGATCAGGCTTTAGGCTTCCTTACATAGCTGCATTAAACTGAATGTAGGAATATGGGCATTAGCAAAGGACCCCCTTAAAAGCATTTTTAAAAGAGGTTGGTGGTGGTAGAAATGAGGATTGAAAGGTCAGTGTGTGAAAACAACTTACCTAAGTGGAAGTTGGAGGAAAGAAATTGCCTCTGAGGACAGGAATTAGGAACAGGTATCTTTCATTATAAATTCACTTAGGCATTTGTTTCAATTCCCTGGAGTTTTGCAGCTGACTTTATCTTTTCTTGGGAATTGGTTTGCCTATTCTTCCTCCATTTTGGAGAAACCCTCCCAAGTTAGAAGGAGCATACCCACTTCTGTCCTGGAGTTCGTTCCCCACCTGTCCTAAACCTTGTTTGTGGCCAGGCACACAGCTTATAAACTGTTCCTGGGAATGTTGAGAGTCTTCAGGCAGACTCTTTTTTTTTTTTTAAATTATGTTCAGTTAGCCAACATATAGTACATCATTAGTTTTTGATGTAGTGTTCAACGATTCATTAATTGTGTATAATACCGAGTGCTCATCATGACATGTGCCCTCCTTAATACCCATCACTCTGTTACCCCATTACCCCATCCCCCTCCCTTCTGTAACCCTCAGTTTGGTTCCCCAAGTCCAGAAGCTCTCATGGTTCGTCTCCCTCTCTGCTTTCTTCCCCTTCAGTTTTCCCTCCCTTCCCCTGTGGTCATTTGTGCTATTCCTTATGTTCTTCATATGAGTGAAACCATATGGTAATTGTCTTTCTCTGCTTGACTTACTTCACTTAGCATAATCCCCTCCAGTTCCATCCATGTCAATGCAAGAGGTCAGTACTCATCCTTTCTGATGGCTGAGTAATATTCCATTGTATATATGGACCACATCTTCTTTATCCATTCATCTGTTGAAGGACACCTCAGTTCTTTCCACAGTGTGGCTATTGTGGACATTGCTGCTATGAACATTGGGGTGCATGTGCCCCTTCTTTTCACTACAGCTGTATTTTTGGGGTAAATACCTTGTAGTGCAATTGCTGGGTCATAGGGTAGTTTTATTTTTAACATCTTGAGGAACCTCCATACTATTTTCCAGAGGGGCTGTACCAGCTTGCATTCCCACCAACCATGTAAGAGGGTTCCCCTTTCTCTACATCCTCACCAACACTTGTTTTTTAGGCAGACTCTTAAAGAGATCGCTGTTTCTGATGAGAGAGCCCTGAGAGAGCTCAGGCTGCTGTAACAAAATAGCAGAGACTGGATGGTTTAAACAACAGATACTTTTCTCTCGTAGTTCTGGAGGCTGGAAAGTCTGAGAGTAAGGTGCTGGCATGGTTGGGTTCTGGTGAGAGCTCCCACTTTTGGATAGCTGCCTCTCACTGTATCCACATGTGGACAAGAGAGACAGCAGCCCTCAGAAGTACCTCCATCTTATGATGTCTCTCTTTGCCTGGAGACTTATGAAACTGAAGTCCAGGAGGTTGTGTGACTTATTCAAGCTCACAAAGCTTGTAAGTGTTAGAGTTATGCTTTAAACACTTGTGGTCTGAATCTAAAATCTGTGGTCTATCCCCCATAAGTGCTTCCCCTACCAAAAACAAGCCAGCAAACAAGCAAACAAACAACAAACTGACTATAGGATCCTGTCTGGCTCTGACCGGAATCCATATAGGCACGAGGGTGTGGTGTAGTAGCGGAAGGAACCATCTGGGAAGGGCTGTGGTGTACCCATTAAGTTGGGCACTGCCCGGAGTGCCCGGGGCTACAGGTGAACTGGTAGTGTCTATGAGGTCAAAAGGCTACTATAGCAGCAGGCTGAAGGGTGGAGGGTACGTGTCCCTGTAAGTGATTCTTCCACTCTTCCTCTTTTATGAGGGACTCTGAAGGGAGATTCACATGTCGGCTGCTTCAGCTTCCAGACCTAACTCAGTCTGTTCTAAGTCTGCAAAGATTATTTGTTCTCAAAGCTTTTGGTTTGAGCCAATCAAATACCTGCAAAAGTGTGCATTTTTATCTTTTAGAGTATAGAGTTTAGCCTATCAATTAGTCCTAATGTGATTAATTTGTGTCTTTAGGGTTTTTTTTTTTAATATCCTGCCTATATTTTTTTTCACTTTAAGTCATGGGTTGAGAGAAGTGGATTAAAGTCTCCTATTAATGTGCACCTGTTTATTTTTCCTTGTTTTTGATGCTTCGTCCTATTACCCATTGACTACTATTTTGCCCTGAATTCAACCCAGTCTGAGAGTAAGTTTCAGAGCCTCTACTTTCTTCTAGTTTGCACTTGCCTGCATAGCTCTATGCAACCTTTCATTTTCAACTTTTCTGAGTTAGATTGTCTTAGATATGTCTCTGGGGTACACAAAGTTGTTTTTTGCTTCATGACCCAATGTAAGAATATGATCTTTTAATAGATTTTTAGATACTTTATATTTATTGTTTAAAAAAGAAGTTGCAGGGTCACCTGGGTGGCTCAGTCGGTTAAACGTTCAACTCTTGGTTTCAGCTCAGGTCATGATCTCAAGGTCATGAGATTAAGCTGCCTTCCAGGCTCTGCCCTGAGCATGGAGCCTGCTTGGGATTCTCTCTCTCCCTGCTCTCTCTCACTCTCTAAAATAAATAAAATAAATAAATCTTTAAAAAAAAAGGAAGTCACATGTTACTTCTGTTATCATATTTGATGTCATGCCTCCTATTTTTGTTTGTTTTTCCATAATCCTTTATTATATAATCAGTTTTGCTTGCATGTGTGGTCGTGGGGTGGTCTGTGTGTACTTTTTGATGATTTGGAACGTTTGTGATCTGTTTGAATTTCTTCTAGTGTTTCATTGATAATTTCGCTTTTCTCTTCATTTAGACCCTGTTGGCTTTGTTGCAATCACTTCTGCTTCCATCTCTCCTCTCTCTCGCCATCCTTCCCCCCTCTCATACCCAGTTTTTGTTGGTTCTCTTTTTTTTATGAAACTTCTAGGGTTCACATTCCTACCTTTCAATATATTTATCTTACTCCTAGTTGCCTTACCAGATCAAAATTGTATATTTTGACCCCAACCTAGAAAAGATGACAAAGTCAGCCTCCCTATATCACCTTCCACCTTTGTTTTTCCCCATTTCCTCCCAATTTTTGTTAGTAATATTATTTCCACATTGTTGTATAACACATACATTCTATTTTCTAAATGTAGTCCCCATAGTTCTTAGTGTTTCAGCAAAATGGATCAATGCTCATTGTTAGCCCTTTTATAGTAGTTTCTCTTGTCCTTTCTTGGCTGGTTGAACCCTGACCTCTAGTAGTTTCTCCAGGAGGCTCATGGGAACTTGTTCCTTGAGTTCTTGTAAGTTTGAAAAATATCTACCTGTTGTCTCTATCCTTAAACAATAGTAAGGCTGGATAGAACACTCTTGGGTTGCACTTTCTCTGAGACTTGATTAGCATTTTCCTATGGTCTTTCTTTATTTTGTGTTGCTGGGTAGTTTGAAGTATCAGACTTTTTCTTTACTAAGGTGACTGGAACTTTGGCCTAGTTGCTCAAGGTATCTTTTATTTTTTAAGGGCAGCAGTTATACCGGGATACATCTTGGTATGGGCCATTCTGTAACAATTTTCTCCATGGATACAGTGGGCCCTTTCAATCTATAAGTTCATTTTCTTTTATTGATGGAAAAGTTTCTAAAAGTAGATCTTTACTTTTTTTGGTTTCTAGTTACTTGGTTCTCTCCATCAGAGTAAATATTGCAATTACACATGTGTTGAATTGCCATTATGTCTTCCATATCATTTTTTTTCTTGAATCCTTTAAAATTTTGTTTGTTTTAGTCATTTCTGCCATCTTGTCCTACTTGTTGCTTTCTGTGTTGCACTAAAGTCTTTTCTCCTTTGTGCCCCTTTCAATATAGACATCATATTTGTAATGATTTACTATTTGTGATGATTTTCCATGTGTTTCCTGAGCTCTGTCACTGCATGCTTTGTTTCCTCTTCTATTATATATTTGGCAGAAACTTTGTAATTCTGCCTTGAGCTATCTTTCTTATAAGATTATAAAAATTCTTTTAAAATGAAATTATTTTTAGTTGTAGTAAAATACATATAACACAAAATTTAACATTTTAATCATTTCTAAGTATACAGCTCATTAGTATTAAGTATACTCACATTGTTGTGCAACCAATCTCCAGAACTCTTTTCATCTCACAAAATAGAATCTCTATATCCATTTAAACAACTCCCCAGCCTCTGGCAACTAATGTTCTACATTCTGTCTCTGAATTTTATTACTTTTGGGACTTCATTTAAGTGGAATCATACAGTATTTTGTCCTTTTGCAACTAGCTTATTTCACAAAACATAATGTCCTCAAGGTTCATGCATGTTGTAGCCTGTGTCAGAATTTCCTTCCTTTTAAAGGATGAACGTTCCATTGCACATATAGAGCACATCTTGTTTACGCATTCATCCACTGATGGACACTTGAGCTCCTTCCACCTTTTGGCTATTGTGAATAATGTTGCTATGAACATGGTGTGCTGTGCAAATATGTCTTTGAGAACCTGCTTTCATTTCTTTTGGGTATATACACAGAAATTGAATCACTGGATCATATGGTAATTCTATTTTTAATTTTTTGAGGAACTGCCATATTGTTTTCCACAGCTACTGCACCAATTTACATTCCTACCACAAGGTTCCAATTTCTTCACACCCTTGTCAACACTTTCTTTTTTTTTTTTTTAATTGCTGCTATCCTAATGGGTGTAAAATGTTACCTCATTGTTATCTCATGGGTGCAAATATTGTCTTTTGAGTGGCTTTTCCCTTATGATTAGTGACATTGATCTTTCATGTGTTTATTGCCCATTTGTGTATCTTCTTTGGAGAAAGTCTATTCAAGTCTTTTGCCCGTTTTTTAATTGAGTTGTTTTTTTGTTGTTGAATTATAGGAATTCTCTTTCTTTTTAAATAATCCAGAGGTTATTTACTTATTCACTTATTTAACACCTATTATGCCATTCATTCATAGGAAATGGGCTCCAATAGCTCAGGCTCTTTTCCATTTTCCATTTTTCCATTTTCAAAAGGCTGTAGGAGTTCTTTATGTATTCTGGATATTTAACACCTTATCAGATATATGATTTGCAAATATTTTCTCCCATTCCATGGGTTGTCTTTTGATTTGTTTTCTTGATGTACAGAAGTTTTAAATTTTGATGTAGTCCAACTTTCTACTTTTCCTTTGTTGCCTGTACTATTTAGTGTCTTAGTCAAGAAATATTTGCCAAATTCAATGTCATGAAGATTTCCCCCTATGTTTTCTTCTACTTTAAATTTAAATGCTTAGTGATATTAATCATTTTCTCCCCCTGTTCTTTGTCAATAATTTTTGTATTTTTTTCTGGTCAATGTTTCATTTCCCGTTTTTTTAAAATTTATGCCTTCTTTTTATTTTTATATGTTCTTTTAATATAAATTTGTGTTGATTCTTTTTTATTAGATCATCTTTGAATAAAACAAATTAATTATGGATCTATTTTTTCCAATAGGTTTGGGAGAGGAAGGACCTTATGATACAGGGTTGTACGCACCTGAGTGTGGATAAGTCATTTTAGCTCTTAGTTATCCCCAGACCAAAGAACCAATGCATGGTTGCTTGCAATCAAGAGTCTATCTTCTATCTATATCAGTTGCAGTCTTCTTCCTGCAAAGTCTGTGTGTTTCCTCATTGAGCTCCTTTCCTGTGTAACACTTGGTGCTAAATAGGTCCTAGAAAACTTCCTCTGACAGCTCACTGATCCTCTCATGTTGCTCCAAATAAGAAATTGTTTTTCTCTCTGGAGGCACCATCTTGTTTGGACAACTGTGCTCTGCCAGTTTTGTCCAAGGTCTGTACCTGCTTATGTCCTTGTGAACTTCTTCACTAGATTTGACAGCTCCTTCTCTTTTAGTATGGTTCAGAGTTTCAAAAGTCTATTCTAGTTTGTTGAAGGTGGAATTTGGGTTTCTGTTTCCCCATTCTCTTTGACTGGGGTGACTTCTAGGGAAAATGAGGCAGGAGTTCAGGTGGTTGTATTTACTTTAATTTTATACTTCTTTTCTTTCTTTTGAGCAGCTTAATGGCCTCTCATTTTCCTAAAATACAGAATAGAGCACTGGGAGAGCAAAAACTACATGGAATTTATGGAACAGAATGGCTATATAGTGGACTTCTGACTCTGTCACTTACTGGCTATGTGATCCTGGGCAAGTAATTTAACTCTTCTGTGTCTTGGTTTACTTCATTTGTAAAATGGTAGTAATAGTGATAGTCAAAGTGTTGTAGGGTGCCCATTCTATGAAAAGCACTGTTCTGACATTGTTGCATGTATTAACTCATGTAAGTCTCACCTATTGTCATCATTCCCACTTTACAGATGAGGAAACTGAAGCAAAGTTTGTTAAATAAATGACAGGGCTGAGATTCAAACCTAGGCCATCCGGTTCCAGATCCTGTGCTTGTCCACTACACAATAATCCCTCTGGTGTTCAGTACTTACCTCATGAGGCTGTTGAGAGGATTAAAATGATACTATACATTAAGTACCAAGAACAGTGCACATGGAAAGTAAGAAGCTTCTCCTCTTCCTCTCTACTCCTTATCTTCCTATTTCTCATCTTTCTCCTTCCTGTGTTCATACCCTTTAGTGATATGGTAGGAGAAGATGATGATTTGACATTTTGTTTGACAAAAATGTCCCAAATAGCCCAAGCATTTGAAAACACTTTTTTCTTCTGAAGAAAAATTTGAAATACTGACCTTTGTATTGGAAATAAATGAGAAAATGATAAGGAAACGTTATCTTTTAGTCTTTCGGCCAGTTTTCAAAAATACCGCAATGCCTTAGGAGATATAGATGAGGTAGAAAGGAAGGAACCTATCACTAATCACTTTGGGAAGCAGCCACTGAATGTCTCTGAGGCACTGGACATGATCCCCTGAGCCAGTTGGTAAGAGAAAAGAGGAAGGTGAAGTGGTGTTGGGTGTCCTGGCTATCCTCTGCAATGGTGAGAGCTGTCTACTTACCTCATCCTGGTTTCTGCTTCTAGGTTTTAAATATTAGAATAGGTCATAAACTGGAGAGTTGTGACCAATGTTTAGAAGTCATCCTTCCCATTCTTCATGTTTTTCTCTATGTGTTTGCTTCACTCTGCAGATTTTTTCTTAGAGGAGAAGGGGGCAGAGACTAGAAAATGGACTCACTGGTCTGCTTCTATATTAACTTTCCTTGTAAAGATGGAGAAAGAGAAGAGAGGGGGAGGAAGGGATAGATAGATGATAGATAGATAGATAGATAGATAGATAGATAGATAGATAGATAGATGATAGAGGGAGGGGGGGAGGGAGGGAGACCAACTAGTGGCTGAACTCTAATTCCACATTTCTTGCTGGAGAATCTGATTGGTTTGGCTTTGGTCACGTGTCCACATGGGTACAATTAAAGTTTGCTAAGTTGATGACATACTTGCTGAGGTTACAACCCTTCTGAGAAGGAGGACTTGGACAAAGGAGAAAATGATCAGTGGAGAGAATGATTGGTATCTCTTGGCCACTAAATTGCCACATCAGGCCCCAGTCTTGTAACTGGTACCCTGATGTGGCAATGTACTCTGAACTCGAGTCTCAGAGCCTGTGGAAACCATCATTTATCATCCTGCCTCTAGTTCCCAACCCAGTCCCTGAGCCTACTGGCCTGAATTCCCAGAGTTTAGTCCATTTGCTGCCAGACCCTTGGTTCCTTTTATTTGTCTGATATAGACTGTTTGCCTTGACAATTGGTGTCTATTGTTGGTTCCTGTGCCTTTAAAATAGAGGCTTGCATGGTGTGTCGACTTTGTCTTATCTCTGCCAGTTGATTTTTCCCTGAGTGACTTGCCCTAGCAGAAGGATACCCTGTATCAAATTTCAGCCAAAGCCACTCAAAAACCCTGTTCTGGAAGCAGAGATGGGGCAATAGTCCTCCCTGCCTCTCTCCAATAGTCCTATCCACCTTTCTCCAAATCATGTCAATCTTTTTTAAAGAGGGAACTGAACAATGTCAGGGGACATTTCATCCCTAAAAAGTTCTCCAAGGAAAGTTTAAAGATGAGCTGTTGTTTAGAGATCAATAAAAATGAGATGGAATTTAAATATTAAGAAGAAAGCTCTTGCCTTCAGGTAAAACTGACATTTGCATAATAATGAGAATCTCTCGCCAGATGGAATTGAGAATCTGACTGGAATCTCAAATCCTGGTGAGGGAAGATTCATTTACCTGAAATGGCAATGGGAAATATGCTAGTCAGAGGTTCACTGCTGTCCATCACGTTCAACAGATTCTGAGACAAAGAAAGAGAGAGTTCACAAGTAGGAGGTGATACAACTTGACATTAAACTTAATTTGGTTTGTTTTCCCATCAGTCCCTGACAGATGTGCAATTGTGGAAGTCTTTGGGGGGGGCATTCCTTTCTGTCAGAACTGTCTGACATTGTCATTACCACTGCTGTCATTGTCATTACTGTTATTGTGTTGGAAACAACAGGAAGGAGGGAAAGGAAATCTGGAGTATGACCCAAATCATTATTGAGAAATAATGGGAACATCTAAAAAGAAAAGTCAAAGAAAAAAATAAGGACTCCAAACAAAACATTTTTGTGTCTTGATGGTTAACATAGGAGAGAATTAGTAGCTGGGTGATAAAATCAGTCATTTAGAAGACACCTCAACTTGGAAATTGAATTTCCTGGGGGAAATAAGGTTATATTAGCCTGACCCAAACTTGAGCCTGATTTCTTTTATTTTGAGGCAACAGAAGTTGTTCTGGGAGAAAATAGAGGCAAGTTGTAGTAAGTGAAATTCTAAGATAGCTCTTATGATCTCCTGGTGTTATGCCTTATATGATTTCTTCCTTTTGAATGTGGGCAGAACTTGTGTCTTGCTTCTAATGGGATAACTCCCATGATTGTGCTACTTTATATGGCAAAGATAAAGGGATTTTGCATAGGTAATTAAGGCCCATCAATTGACTGAGTTTATCCTAGGGAAGATTTTTGTGGGTGTGCCTGACCTAATTGCCTCTCAAAATAGAGCTTAGGCCTTCTTTGAAGTCAGAGACTCTAAGCAACAGAGATTCTCTTTTTCCATAGCTGCCTTTGAAGAAACCACCATGAAAGCTTCAAGGAAGTGACTTCTGACAATAACCCAAGGGAATCTGGAAGCAGATTCTTCCCTTGTTGAGCTCGCAGATGAAACCACAGCCCTGGTCAACATCTTGATTTCAACCCTGAGACCTTGATCAGAGAATCCAGCTAAGCTATGCATGGACTCCTGACCCACAGAAACTGAGATAATAAAATGAGTGTTGTTTATAGCCACTGAGTTTGTGGTAATTTATTGCTTAGCAATAGAAAACAAATACAGAAATTTATTCTTAAATAAGTGAATTGGAGCTCTGCAATGCACATTAGCTTTTCTAGTGGGAGAGCGGTGCAATGGGATCGACAGCATGGGTGTCACATACACATTTCTGCAGCCAGTTAGATGACATTCCAGGCCCTTCTTATCTGTTTGAAGATGTCTCCAAAGGGATGGATGGCTAGTATGGTTGGCCTTGTTTCTGATCCTGAAATTACCACCTGTTTAGCTAGCCAGGCTTCTTTGCCTTTTCAGTGGAACAACTGAAATGGTGTGACTCACCCAAGACCATGCTTTCAAAGTAATGACTAAGCTTATGTTAGGGTTGTAGCCATCTCTTTATCTGCATCCTGCCTCTTGTTAAATAGTTCAGTTCAAGTAAAAACATTTGTTGAGCATTTGCTATATTACAGGCTTCCTTAAAGATGGGGACAGGAAGGGGTATTATTAATGATAATAGAGTGGGGAGCAGAATCAAAGTCAAGGGCATACAGTCCTATAGAAATTTCAATAGCCATCTACTCTAATAGCTATTATAAATGGTCAAGTGTTATAACGGATAGCAAAAGGTTGTGGCTCCATGATTTTCTGATTATGTGACTTTACAAAAATTAAGCCTTCATAGGCTTCATCTGAAAAGTGAGCTTAACAATAATGACAACAATGATAATAATAAATAAGGACAATGATAAAGATAACAGTAATATTGATAATATGGTTTTGAGAATTGTATGGGAACAAATACACATGGTACTGACATTACAGTAAACACTCAATATATGTTACTATTGTAATATTATTGTTTATGAAGGAAATAAATAAGGGAAGTCTTCCTGTACAAAACAACCTTTTAACTAAGCCTAAAATTATTGCTAGGTATTTAATTGGGGGAGTATGGGAAGATTACAGGTAGAAGAGCTATTGATGATCAAAGACCCAGAGGTGGAAAGCAAATGGTGAGTTGGATGGACCATGGCTTCCTGTAGTCTTTCTATCACATCTTCCTTCTTTCTTTTGAAAGAACTCAACAGTTTGTTTCTTTCAGACTAGAGCTTGGATTTTAGAATGGCATAGATGTTGGCTTCCAAGTCCCCATTAAGTTTACTTTCTCTCTGTAACTGGGATTTAAACCTTTACACTCAGGAAAATAAGGATGGTATATGGCTGGTCCACAATTTTCAGAGTGCCACAGCCTTAGCTCTGGGCAGGGCCTGTTTAGGAAGCAAACTAAAGAGTATGTGGGTTCTAGCTACCCCAGGCTTTGGGGAATGGGAAAGTGTATAGTCTCAGGTGTGAAAGGGCCCATTAGTGATTAATTTCATTGAAAAACAATCTTAGCTCCACAAAACCAAATGTGGTAGGGTAGGTTTCTTTTTCACCTCACTCGGCAAAGAGGCAGAGACACATAGGAATTCATCCAAGTTATATATTGAAGGAGGGGTCAACATTATCATGAGAAAGAACTTGTAGGTGCTCCAGTTTGAAGACTCTGAAAGCTTTAAGCCTCCACTTACAAATGGCAGTACGTATTTCCCTGTGGTTACCAAGGGTAGACCCAAGACCCTGGGGGTGAGAATAGAGGACTGGAGGATAGAAATGGAAACAAGAAGGAGAAGGGACATTAGAGAGGACATCTTGGGTGTTCATAGAAGTTGAATTGTGTGTGGCATGAAGGGGAAATTGATGGCAAAATAAAGCCCTCTCCTGAATTCTGGGATTGTTTATGACTGTCTGCTTACTCCCCATTATGGCCTCTACCCGTGCAACTCTTCTGCATTGTCAACAAAGCTCTGGGATTAATTTGGGCGGTAGGTGTTAAAATTGCATGATACTGTTGCATGTTGCACATTTTTGGCCTCTTCATAGCCTAAGAATATTCTTGGGTGAATGGGAAATATGACAGCTTCCTGTTTCTTCAAACCAGTTCTGCCCCAAGTTTTGGTGCTGGAGAGCACTGGTAAACTCACCACAAAGTCCAAGATATTACAGTCAGCTTTGTGCTCACCATGGCTGATACCACTGCTGGTTTCGTACGTTGAACGTTACTTGGTATTTGCTCCAAAAATTATACTTATGAGTCTTGTTATTTGGAAACAACCACACTGGACTCAGAGTATGAGGTTCAAATGTTTATCACAGTGCACAGTGGATCCAGACTAGTTAAACTGTCAATGCTCAGATTGCTTGTTCTACAGGGTTGGGTTTCAAACTCTTTCCTTAGAGTGCTTGCCACTATTTATAACTTGTTTTTTTATTGCCTGTCTTATCTAGACTGTGAGTTTCCTGGGACTGGACTGTGTGTCTTGTCTACTGCTTTATACTCATGGTCTAGCCCAGGGTCTGGTACTTTCAATGCATATTTGTTGAATGAATGAATGAATGAATTTCAATGACACTTTTCTGAGTCCATGAATATGTATTGTTTCATGTCTGTGTACCTCCAGGATTTATAAGGTCACTGTTTTGTGTTTACTATGTTCCGGACCACAGGAATAGAAGTTCTTTGGGGGTTTGTGCTGGTCTCCTCCTCTTGCTGGACATGACTGCCATTTTCTCTCTCTCTCCACCTTCTGTTCCCCTTCTTCTTTCACAGATGGTCTTACTGTCTTTCTCTGTAGCCTGCTTTTGGGTGAGCGTGTCATTAGAGAGCTAGAGGCTGGTGATTATTTTAATGTTCACACCAGTTTTGCTTCTTTGGTGAGAGAAGCAGGGGCAGGGATGGCTGTTCAACAAAGAGGGAGAGAAGGACTTCCAGTAGCACAAGTGGGGCAGCTGTGGAGGAGGGCAGGAATAGAAAGGTCCATGTTTCAGAAGTGACAAATGCTAGGGAGGTCTTTAGCTAGAGCACTATGGCCTTACCGTTGCTCAAAGTGGACAATGTATGTAGCATCTGCCAAGCAAATAAGCACCATCTTTCTCTTTTGAAGTGTGCTGTGAACTTCTATTGTGGGGTCCAAGCCCTAGCTAGCATTTTCTAGGCCCTAATATATTTGGACACATCTCAGGCATATGTGGATTTAAACCTAAAGTATCTTCTTTTAGTCTCTAAGGTAGGCCAGGTATATTAGTATTCTTCAGAGAAACAGAACCAGTGATGTGTATGTGTGTGTGTGTATGTATGTGTATCTAATATACATATTTCATATATATATGTGTATATATACATATATACTGGACATCCCTTAGCCCTGTCAAGTTCACACTTGAGCCTCCAAACTAAAAATTAACCACCAAACTGGGTCTCATCACGAGTCTGTATGAAAATAGAATAGTCCCTTCTTCATGGTCCCAGGAACCAGACCCAGTGGGAGAGCAGGGACCTCAGACATGGACCTTCCTACTGCACAGCTTCTTGACAGATGAACCTTGGTGCTGGCTTGGAGGCTGGCCTCGGAGTTATGGCTGAGTATATGTTTGCATAACAGTTGTGGTGGAGAAGGGGGAGGCACGGTCCCAATATTGTGTTGGTGGCTTGAGTTGCCTTTTCTTCCTTCTGTAGAGCAATGCTGCTTGTCATTTATAATTAAACTGTCACTTCATAACTAACAAAGTCATTCTGACCGACAAGAGACTGTTGGAGGAGTCCTCTTCTCTGAGAACACTGAGCTGTTTGTCATCATTGTTGTTATTGTCTTCCTGTGGTTATGATCATTATTAATAATGATGATCATGATCATTAGGCATTGGAAGAAAATAATGATAAAATGACTCTAATTGGGCATTATAAATACATCATGTTCTTATCATTATGTTGTCTCATATTAATTATAATCACTATAATCACTATAACAATATGAACTTCTGCTTGAGTTTGTCTTCTGTATGATCAAAGCACTGAAAGACATGATCTTGTTAGCTTTCATGACATTCTGGCAAAGGGAATGGATGTTTCAAATTATGGCCCTGTGTGTTGGAGTAAACCTGGACTGAAAAACTCTAGAAACAAAAAACAAAATGCAGCAAAATTAACCACAGGGGATGTGTGTCTGATGTAGTATCAAGTCTAAAATGAAATAGACTTCAGGAAGTTCAATTCTACTTTCAATGTGAATTTTGCCTCTGTCATTTCCTAGCTGTGTGACCTTGAGAAATTTGCTTTGCCTCTCTCAGCACAGTGATTAATAGAGCTTTATTCTCCTAGTGCAATGAGAGGCAGCACCTATTTTCCTACTTTAATTATATAACACAATGCAGCTTGCAATAAGGTCCCAGGCTGTGAACTCTTGGAAGCAACCAGGTGAATAATCACTCTGGCACCTGGCACAGAGTGTGGCACATGGTTGGTTTGTGCTTAATTAATGTTGCTTGAATGTGTAGATATTAAAAGAGATTGCTTTATATAATTTATATATAACATATGATTCATATCTAGAAGAGATTTTAAGTAGGTTTATTAATTTCTAGTACACAAGCTTCTGAGATGCCTGAAGTCAGATCTAATCTGCCCTCTGCCCCAGTCAATTGCCACCCAAGGGCTCTGACTCCTTTATTTCCTTTACCCCCCCCCCCCCCCCCAGTGCTGGATAGGGACCCATGGGGGTGGCTTGTGGGGGGAGAATGAAGTCTCTGGTTGTGGTCACTAAAACAGATGATTCACTAATGCCTGCCATGACAATGGTCAGCCCAATGGGCCATGCCTCTGCTCATCCTCCCTCCTTCCTTCCTTCTGGTTGAGCTCTCCCTTCAGGAGCTTGCTGTCCCTTCAAGGCAATTCCTGAGCCCACACTCTATCTAACTTAACTTTCCCCACATGCAAGCATTATACACTGTGACTTGGACCTGGGCTTAGAGGATCTCCTCTTGGGGGGATCCTGAGGTTGGCTAAAAATGGCAGGTTCTCTTAGATATTCCAACACCCCTGTTCTGCATAATTTACACTCTAATTGCATCTAGGAGTAGATGTGCTGACAAAAGTAAGCTCAGTTTTGTCTCAGTTATTGAAAATTCCTCATTAGTAGGGACACATTAATGCAGTTTTAGTTGTCTTTTTAAAGCACTAATCATGAAGACTTAGCACACTGTTTTCTGGCTTCTCATGCCTGACCTCATTTACTCTCCTCAAGACCAACAAATTTCCAGTGTCCTCACATTCAAAGGATGCTTCCAGGCCTGACTGCAAATCCTTTTGTGCAATTGTCCATGCTCTCACTTCTCCCTCAGAGGCCATGTGTTTGAGAGAAGGAGCCTGGATCTTCTGGGAGGAGAGGCACCAAGGGGAGCTGACCTCCGCATAACACTGAAATAAACACAGAGGAGAGAAATGGACTCCTATTACCTGAGGCCACTGAGATTTGGAGCTGTTTGTTACAGCAGCTGGTATGTTACCCTGATAGCTATAGACACTGACAGAGAAATTCCTGGAAAGTGGGTGTTGAGGAGATGGGAATTCAAGGGGGAGAGTGTTGGTGGGGCCACACTGTCTTCAGTCCTCCATTATCTTTTCACAATAATCACAGCTTCTGCCTAGCCGTTAGTAGCTTGCACTGACTTCCTTAGATGGCTCCCACAGATGAGAAGTGGAGGGGAATGACATCCCGCCAGAGCCAGAGTCAGGCACTGCACACTCTTCACCAACGTCTCCTCTGTGCCCCCTCCACCATATGCTCGCTCTTAAGCTTCTCCATAAGGTACGTGGCCATCGATCATGTCCCTGATCTCTGCCTGCGGCCCGGGCAGAGCGATGGAGGCATGGCCCTGTGGAGCAGAAGTGTGAGATGGCCATAATTTCAGGCTAACGAATGCTCCGCAGGCTCCTTTGCTGGTTGCCAGCTCTCGGCTTTGTGTGCTGGAAACATCTTGAACAAAATGTCACGGAGAGCATCTCGGCAGTGTCCTGCTGACTGAGGACATGGGGCTGCCGAGCTTGCCATCTGCCTGCAGCCTCTCTGAGGTAATTATATCAGAGTCTCTCAAGTCCTGGAACAAGGGGGATGTCAAATGCACTTTCCTTCCTCTAGGAAGGTGATTTTCATTTTCTCCGATCACTGGGAGCTGCGTATTGTTACTGTCTCCAGGTGTGTGTGAGAGAGAGAGAGGGGGAGAGAGAGAGAGAGAGAGAGAGAGAGAGGCGTAGGAGATGGGGGAGCACACGGGTGAAGGAAGAAAAGGGGCACAGTGGGAAGGGAGGGCAGGATGTGCGGTGGGGGACAGTGAGGGAGGGCCTCAGCCACTACTGAGCCCAGAGAGGGGCACATATGCTAATTTTGGCAACTTTTAATTAGACGATACTGAAAAATTTCATTATTATTTCTGCTCAGCTTTCTGACTGTAGAGGCTTGATGTCTTCTTTATTAGTGTAATAGTCTGAAAGTATTTTCTTTTTTCTCCGATTACTAATTTGCATTGGGAAAAAGAAATGTGTCTGATAGCTCTTGGAAGGAAAAGATTTTCAAAATTTGCTGAAAACAGAGCTTTCATACTTTTTTCCTTCTGCCCCTCCAGCTATTGCTTTTTTGTTTGGGGTGGGAGGAAAGGGGGATTCAGTTCTAAATATGAAGGGTGGTTACTGAGACTCTTGTTTGGCAAGAGAAATAAATGCAAAGCAAGTCCTCCTTGGAAACATTTTTTAAATGTGGGGCTCCTCCAAGACACCTTTCCTGGGATATGGGTCTTTTGGGTTCTTCTGACTTTAGGCAGCACACAGAGCCCTTTTGGAAAAAGAGGGACAACAGCATCTCTCACTTATGGAATTATTTATGGAATTTTTATAACAAAGGCTACTGACGAAGACTGTAAGATTTCTAGAAGGCTGGGCTGCCGCCGGGATGTTCTTGGGTCAGGTGACAAAAGGCTTGTAGACATGAAAAAGTGTGCTTTGAAACATTGTTTCTTTTGTTCTCCTAGCAAGTACACAAATCAGGTTTTTTTAAAAAAAATCATTTTGCAGTTGGAGAAATTGAATTTTTAAGGGAGAAATGATTCACTCAAGGTTGACTAGTAAGTAGGCTGAAGAACTGGCCCTATTTTCTTGGGATTGAGGGAGTTCATGGGGCATGGGACTTTCAGTTTTAAAATGAGGATGGTCCTGGGCAAAGTGGAATGAGTTGGTCACCCTACCAATTAGTTCAGTTCTGGGTCTTCAGATCCAAAAACAGGATTTTTTTCTTTTTCTTCATAGCTGATCCTGGCATATGCACTGTTTTAATTGGCTTTATTTAGGCTTTTATTATTTTGGGCTTGAATACTAGCTACCTTACCAGTGAAGTAATCTGGCTAATCTAGGGCTATTACAGGAGAATGAAAACAAATGTTGATACTGACTTGTACCTTTTGAAAAATTGCCTTTGAGAGGCTACATACCTCAATAGTCCATTGCTCAAAACACATTTGGAAAATCCCAATCTTGCAATTTGTCATTAGACCTAATTTTCAGGGCCATTCAAGAGAGAGTGTGTTATTATTTTGCAGTTATATTTTGCAGCAAAATTACCTTTTAGTAATTTGCTTATTGTTTTACCTCTCTTGATTTTTTAGTTTTGCCCAGAAATATTTTCTTGCCTACCTCTATTTATACTATACATAAATATAGTATACTATATACTATATATATATATATACTATAAATATGTTATTATATTCTTATACCAACTTTTTTCAGTGGTTAAATATCTATAACAGTAGAAAATGTGATCTATTGTTAAGTGCAGATGGTGTTTCACAACCACCATTATTTCATGATGTAACCAGAGAGAGTTACCTGTTGAATACTGAGGACACTACATATTAGCATAGTGTAACATTTGACACATTATTCAAATATGATATAAAATTGGTAAGGATCCAGAATTTTGTTAATAAAAAGTAAGCATCATTAGAGTACCATAGATGAAACCCTAAAAAGGTTTTAGAAAAGATGTTTACCAGGATGTACTAGAGTAGAACCATATTCACAGGACATATACTCTGGCGATAGACTAGACATTAATTATTTAATTAAAAAATGAGCCAGCAGAGAATATCAATTTCTTTTAAAATTTAGTAGAAATATTACAAAATCCCATACAAGAAAGCTAAAAAAACTAAGGAGCATTAAATATTTCCCCTCCAGGAACATTTCATATTTTATCATGTATTAGCCTTACATTTCAATGTAACGTTAGGTCAAGTATTAGGCTGGACCAAATGAAGTATTTTTTAGGTCAGAAATGGTTGAGTATTGGTAATTTTATTTGGCTCGACCTAACATGACTAGCATGACTATTTCCATCTTGCTGAAGGAGAAATGGAATTTCTTACTGAGACAATGAGTTTTTGGTGAGACAGGGCAGGGAGGTACCTACCCCTTCTGATTCTCAGTACAGTGATGTGTCTGTTTTTCCTCTCTCCAGCTCCAGTTCCAGTGGCTGTCACAGAACAGAAACTTGATAAATTCATGTGGGGGTTTTGAAAAATGGTCACAAATTTGTTGATACTCTTCCCATCAAGAGGTGGAGTCCATGTCCTTACCCCTTGAATCTGGATAGTCTTGTGATTATTTTGACCAATAGTTTTTTTTTTAAGATTTTATTTATTTATTTGACAGAGAGAGACACAGCGAGAGAGGGAACAGAAGCAAGGGGAGTGGGAGAGGGAGAAGCAGGCTTCCTGCGGAGCAGGAAGCCTGATGCGGGCCTTGATCCCAGAACCCTGGGATCATGACCTGAGCCGAAGGCAGACGCTTAATGACTGAGCCACCCAGGTGCCCCTATTTTGACCAATAGTACGATGGAAGTGACACCATGTGAGCCCCAAGGCTAGGTCATAAAAGGCCATGCAGGGTCATGCGCTCTTTTCTCGGGACGGTAGAGGCCGTGTAGTGTCGCCGTTACTCTGAGGAGAGAATAGTCGGTAGAGGGGTGCAAAAATGCAGAGCAATAAAACCTTTAACTTGGAGAAGCAAAACCATACTCCAAGGAAGCATCATCAGCATCACCACCAGCAGCACCACCAGAAGCAACAGCAGCAGCCACCACCGCCACCAATACCTGCAAATGGGCAACAAGCCAGCAGCCAAAATAAAGGCTTGACTATTGACCTGAAGAATTTTAGGAAACCAGGAGAGAAGACCTTCACCCAACGTAGCCGGCTCTTTGTGGGCAATCTTCGTCCTAACATCACTGAGGAGGAGATGAGGAAACTATTTGAGAAATATGGGAAGGCAGGCGAAGTCTTCATTCATAAGGATAAGGGCTTTGGCTTTATCCGCTTGGAAACACGAACCCTAGCAGAGATTGCCAAAGTAGAACTGGACAACATGCCACTCCGTGGAAAGCAGCTGTGTGTGCGCTTTGCCTGCCATAGTGCATCCCTTACAGTCTGAAACCTTCCTCAATATGTTTCCAATGAACTGCTGGAGGAAGCCTTTTCGGTGTTTGGCCAGGTAGAAAGGGCTGTAGTCATCGTGGATGATCGAGGAAGGCCCTCAGGAAAAGGCATTGTTGAATTCTCAGGGAAGCCAGCTGCTCGGAAAGCTCTGGACAGGTGCAGTGAAGGCTCCTTCCTGCTAACCACATTTCCTCGGCCTGTGACTGTGTAGCCCATGGACCAGTTGGATGATGAAGAGGGACTTCCAGAGAAGCTGGTTATAAAGAACCAGCAATTTCACAAGGAGTGAGAGCAGCCACCCAGATTTGCACAGCCTGGCTCCTTTGAGTATGAGTATGCCATGCGCTGGAAGGCACTCACTGAGATGGAGAAGCAGCAGCAGGACCAAGTGGACCGCAACACCAAGGAAGCTCGTGAGAAGCTGGAGATGGAGATGGAGGCCGCTCGCCATGAGCACCAGGTCATGCTAATGAGACAGGATTTGATGAGGCATCAAGAAGAACTTCGGAGGATGGAAGAGCTGCACAACCAAGAAGTGCAAAAACGAAAGCAACTGGAGCTCAGGCAGCAGGAGGAATGCAGGCGCCGTGAGGAAGAGATGCGGCGGCAACAGGAGGAAATGATGCGGCGACAGCAGGAAGGATTCAAGGGAACATTCCCTGATGCGAGAGAACAGGAGATATGGATGGGCCAGATGGCTATGGGAGGTGCTATGGGCATCAACAACAGAGGCGCCATGCCCCCTGCTCCGGTGCCAGCAGGTACCCCAGCTCCTCCAGGACTTGCCACTATGATGCCAGATGGAACCCTGGGATTGACCCCACCAACAACTGAACGCTTTGGCCAAGCGTTGCTACAATGGAAGGAATTGGGGCAATTGGTGGAACCCCTCCTGCATTCAACCATGCAGCTCCTGGAGCTGAATTTGCTCCAAACAAACGTCGCCGATACTAATAAAAATTTCAATGTCTAGTTTCCCAAAAACCCTTAAAAGAAGGACCCTTTTTGGACTAGCCAGAATTCTGCCCTGGAAAAGTGTTAGGGAGTCCTCCCAATAGTCCTCCCAATAGTTAGGTCTTCCTTGCCTGTACTACTCTGAGGGAGTTTGCTGGAGGCTGAGGGCAAGGGAGGGGCGATATTTAACAAATCAGTTCTGTGTGGTATATCGTTTAACTGATTTTGTATGGTGCATTCCTGAAGTCTCATGTGATTGTTGAGGGCCTATGGGGGGGGGGAACCATGGCAAAATGGATCCAGTTAGAGCCCCCATTAATCTTGATCATTCCATTCTTTGTCCATCCTGTTCTATTTGGTTTCTCCTTATACCCTCCAAACCCCAGAGACGCTGCCACATACACCACAAAAACAAGCATCCCCCAATGACCTTAGCCCCATTGTTCCATTCACTCGCAGGTTTGAATTCAGGCAAATATCCACAGAGGTCACAGACAACATACATACGGTTCTGTTATATCCCATATATTACCCCTTCATGTCCTAAGGAAGACATTTTCTCTTAGAGATTTTCATTTTAGTGTATCTTTAAAAAAATATCTTGTGTTAAGTTGCCTCCCATCTTTTTTCTTGGGTTAGGACAACCCAGGAACTGCCCTTTTGTGTCTGTGATGTTGCTGTTCACAGCTTTTCTTGATAGGCCTTGTACAATCTTGGGAACAGGGTTGCTGTGTGCTGAAGGTCGGACAGTAGCTCTTAGCCTTGCCTATCGTAAGTAGTTATGCTGTGCATTTTTTTTTATTGGTGTACCATGTTTGATTTGTCCCTGATATCTTTGGAGTTTTTCTGAGAAATGGAGCAGTAATACAGCATAAACTTATTAAAATATGTTTTAAGCCTTTAAAAAAAAAAAGGCCATGCAGATTTTGCTTGGTTCTCTTGTAATGTTCATTCTTGTGACTCTCCCCTGTGCAGCACAGTTACCATGCTGTGAGAAGCCCAAGACATATGGAGAGGACACTTGTAGGTGCTTCCACGTGTGGTTGCACACGTAGAGTCCAGACTTTGATCCATTCTGGTCTGGGCACCAGACATGTAAGTGAAGAAGCTTCCAGATGTGTTGGTCCTCAGCCATTTAAATCTGAGACTGTGGACACTGTGGAGCAGAGACAAGCCATCCCTGCTGTGTTTTGCTCAAACTCCTGACTTATAACATTCATGAGCATAATAAAATGCCCATTATTTAAGTCACTAAATTTGCAGGAGTTTGTTATTTAGCACTAGGTAAATGGAACAATGTGGAAGGAGTGTGTACTTCTTGTCCAGAAAGTCAGGCTTCATTCTGATTACAAAACTGACACGGGAGCCCCTAAGTCGTCTGAGTTCCAACCTGATGCTCCCTTGCCCACTGAAGCTCTTGCTTGTTATTGGCTGTGCAGGAGCATAAGCCATGAGTATTGAGGTGACACTGCCCTTTATTGGCTTGATGATCTGAGAACCCTGAAGAGGGTTTCTGCCTACTGTGGGAATCTCAGTCTGTAGACACTTGGGTTGTCAAAAACATCCCTTGAAGAAAGTGCCCTTGATTGGGTTCTGAATGCTGCTAGAATGCCAAAGATGCCTCATGTGTGCATATCATTTAATTTTAAAATAACTTTACAACATATTTTTAAAGGAGCAATACATATTCATTATAGCAGGAATTGAAAATACAGACAAGCCAATAGAAGAAGTCAAGACATCTATAGTCCTAGACATCCAGAGACAATTGCTGTTAACACCTCCCAAACATCCTTTACTGGGCACAAATCACATGACCCAGGTATATAATATAATATAATATAATATAATATAATATAATATAATATAATATAATATAAATGTATTTAATTATAATAAAACTCAGAGAGAGACACAATGAGAGAGGAAACACAAGCAGGGGGAGTGGGAGAGGGAGAAGCAGGCTTCCTGCGGAGCAGGGAGCCTGATGCGGGGCTCGATCCCAGGACCCTGGGATCACAACCTGAGCCGAAGGCAGACGCTTAATGACTGAGCCACCCAGGTGCCCCAAGATTAGATGCTTTCAAAAGGAAGTCAGCATTTTCTTTCTCAGTTGTTGTACAGGGTGGCAAGAAATATCTGCTCCTCTAAGAAAGAGATATTTAAAGATGCTGTGGGAAGTAGGTTAGGCCAAACATGGAAGGTTTTCCTTCCTTCACTGTTGTATTTGTAAATATGCCCCCTATGGTTTTTGCAATTGGGAAATGTCAGCGTAAATGTGAAATAAAAATGGACTGGGCAGTTAGTTGGTTAGGTTTTCTAAAACGGAGCAAATGGAGATTGTAAATGGTATGTACATGGATGAAGCCCTCCTCCTCCTCTGGCTTCCTCTTTTTCTTCTTTTCCTCCTCCTCCCCCTTCCTCCCTCTCCTCCTCCTCCTTCTCTTTTTCCTCTTCTTTGTCTCTAAGCGAAAGGTCCAAACGGACTCCCTTGCTTTTTTTAACTGCAGATCAGTGAACTTTTCTCTTCTTTTCTTAACATGCCTTGTTGGAGTCACCTGCAAACTTTTTGCAGGACAGTAGCAATGTTGCTCAGAGGAAGCACTTGGAATTTGGGATTTCTCTATGGGGAGAGAAAAGAAGAGTGAGTGGAGCTGTCTCCTGGTATGGTTTGGACTTCCTCTGCTACCTTTCCAGCTCCTCGGTATTCCACAGCTTGAGGCATTAATCTGGGACTAGTTGAGTGGATGGTTTTTGATAAGAGGTTAAGTGTGGGGGCAGATGGAGGTTAGGGGCAAGTTGGGTTTTGCCATCCATCTGATTGAGTAGGTTCCAGTTCTATCATTTTCTTGTGTTGAGACCTGGAGTATAAGGGAAGCTTTTTGAACCTGATTTTCCTATTTTGTATGATGCAGACTGTATAGGGTTGTCTTTGTGAGGGGTGTAGAAGGTAAACACAAAGTGATTGGCACATAATAAACACTCACAAATGTTGGTTTCCAACTCTGCCCAAGAAGGCCATTTTGAATGTCCTAGTGTAATGAACTGGAGAAAATGAAATTCACTGGAATTCTCCTGAGAAAATGAAAGGTATCTTTGAGGGAAAGCATTTTTACAAGAGTTTAGGGTAGCACTAGTTATCCCCTCCTCCCTTGCCCCAAGGGGCCAGGGTATGTTCTAAATCCATTTCATGTGGTTAATGGAAGACGTTGTTTCATTGGTTGTCCCAGAGGTGTTTGAGGGTGAAACCAGGAGATTCCAGGAATATGTGAGCTCTGGGAGGCAATGCATACCCATGTGTACCCTGAGTTTTCAGGAAGCCTCCCATATCATAAAGTACTTGATTTGAATGATGGCTTTCCTTTAGAAACTGGTAAAGTAACTGAGAGTGGTATGGATTTCAAGAGAGCCAGGGATTCAGAGGCAATAGAAACAGGAGAAGATGAACTTTTGAACTTGCAGCTGTTTTGGGGAGGGATATTTATTCATTGGGCAATGGAACTGGGAGTCAAAACAAGTTCAGCTGAGTGTTCCAGTGGCAGACTGACCTCTGGGTTAGCTTTCCCTTTAAGGTTGTGCATCGTTTGTGATTGGTTCTATTTACAATCTCTTTTCGATATTGGAACAAGATTGATTTAACCAAATCACTGGGAAATCCAATCTTTAGGTTTGACTCTTCTGCCCCTCAAATGGGTTAAAGAGTACTTTGGCTTGCTAACATTTTTATTACCTTATAAAATATTTAGTGGCTTTCCCCACAAATCCTGGTTCTTTGCTCAGAAATAACATAGCTGATAGCAGGGATAGGTCAAAGCTGGATGAAATCTAAAATTAATGCAAGAAATGTGCTTGTTTGCCTAGAATATAATTTCTTTCCATTCTGACCCAATTTTTCTCCAGATCTTGGACTTGTGCTTATCTGCAGGTCTTCATTATTATGCATTTTACAGTCTGCAATCTTTTCTGTTCAAGGACACAGGCTATAAGTCAAGAGCTAGAGCTGGATTCTAAAACTTGGGCATAGACCATCCAGGATCAGAGCTAGAGAGCAGATTTCAGGTGGAGCAACTAGTAGGGGAAGTATTCTAATAATTATAAATGGATGGTCAAATGTGCTGTTTCCTCTTGGATCTCACTGTGTGTGTGTGTATATAACAAATTACAACTGTTCTTTTTCTTTTTTTAAAGATTTTATTTATTTATTTGAGAGAGAGAGAATGAGAGATAGAGAGCACAAGAGGGAAGAGGGTCAGAGGGAGAAACAGACTCCCTGCTCAGCAGGGAGCCCGATGCGGGACTCGATCCCGGGACTCCAGGATCATGACCTGAGCTGAAGGCAGTTGCTTAACCAACTGAGCCACCCAGGTGCCCTACAACTGTTCTTGATATTCACAACTTTATAGTAATTATTGGAAAGAAGGAGAATTAGCTTTGTGCCAGGCCCTGCATTAGATGAGTAAACATAGACTATGCATGAAATAAATCCAAGGGCTCCTTAAAGGAGTGTAGGAAAAGTTTTAATTATACACAAAAATAAAACACATGTTTTTGGAGTTATAGCTGATAATAAGGATATAACTAATAGTGGACACAGGACAATAAACTTATGGCTTACAATTTCAGGAAAACCTGCTAGAAGTTTAGATTAGAACTCCTTTCAGTAAGATGTTACAAGTTCTACAAATGCTACTGAATGTTGAAGCTATCAGCCAGCGGAGATTACTTGAGGAAAAGGAAATGAATACTTTTGAATAACCATCAAGTTTCAGATACTTAAATGTATATTCTCTCCTTGAATAGTTATAATAATGTGATGTAAGTATTATTATTTTTACAGATAAGGACATTGAGGGTAGGAGAGATTAAGGATTTGTCTAATCTCATATAGCAAATGAATGCAAATGGGTCTAGAATTCAAACCATGTCTCTTTAGCCTCCAAATGTATTCACTTACCATCAGTCAGGTCTCTGTAGGGTTAATGCACTTGATTCAGAAGATGTTTTGCTTCAAAGCCAAATGCAGGGTTATTTGAATATAGAACAGTAATCCACAAAATCAAGAAATGAGGAGTTTTCAACATTATATTTATTGACAGTTGGCAAATGGCCATCTCTCACGGTTTCTCTAGCATCTTAGACAAGAAAAGATTCACAAGTGTAGTGAAAAGAGTGGGACTTGTCAAGTTGTTTTCAGATAGAATATTGAGGATAAAGATGATGAATTGAAGATACTAAAAGGACTGGCTGACTTCTTAGAGGGGGTTTGTAGAGTCAGAACTGTAGTGGGCAATCCTAGAAACCAAGCTTGTCAGTGTCTCAGATTTGATGAGGCTCAGGGAAATGACTCAGGTTTTGGTTATACTATTTATTAATTTACAAAGTAAGATTTCATTTCCTGTGAAGATATAATGGTGCCTGTCACCCAAGGACATTTTTCTTGGCACTAAGGTAATATATAGACTTTGTAATTGGAAGGTTTATTAGTGAGTAGACACAGAAGGAATGAAATTGAATGACCATGGAGGGGTATTTTCTCTAGGCCACAGATGAGATTATGCTATGTTTAATGACTAGAACATTCTCATCTGCTAGATTCTTGTTCATTAGTGCCACTTTTCCTAGACTCCATACAGATCTTATTCCTTTTTTTAGATTCACTAATTCAGTTGTTAAACAAGAGTTAAAAAATATGTACTATAAAAATATGTAATATAAAAATATGTCACCTTAATTGGATCCCCACAAAACCCTTCACTTTACTGCTCTGAGTGTGGAAAACCCAAGACCGATCTTTTCCATCAGGGTAAGTCTTAGATGTCACACTTACTCCAAGGTTTGAAGTTAACTTCCTGTAATGACGCTGTATACCAGCTAGAGGCACAGAAAACCCTTCTCAATGGAGCTGACTTAGTCTGACCTGACATTCAGCAATGAAATGGAATTAGGAAAATCATTAGCTAGAGATTGGATTGTAGGGAGAGAAAATTAATATTAGATGAATTTGGGGGAAAGATTTCTATAAATAAGAATTAATTAAAGAAGAAATGAAGTATATAGGAAGGATTGGCTTTTGCATTTTATTTTGAGCAAGAGAACACACTAAAAGAAATATTTCCTGGGAGAGAAGCTATGCGTCTGAAATATCATTTTCATTTAAGGATGACAATAATTTGAAGGGCTCATGTAAATTAAGCATTATTACTTTAAAAAATATTTTAGAAGTTTTTTCCAAATAATTCAAGGGTAATATGGCATGATTGGAATTCTGTAGATCTTAATTATGGTGTGTTTATCTTTATATAATTGACAGATACCTAATGAGCACTAACTATGTATGAGGTGACAGCTAGGCATTATGAGTAAACATAATAAGATGGTCTTTTCCTTTAAGGGACATTTGTTTTAAATCCCATGATAAAACACTCTAACAAAGAATGATTTACAACCAAGAGCCATATGTGCTTTGTGCCCAGCGGTTGGCACATCTACTATTGGGAAGTACTGTGATAACATCTCGGAGGTCAGGAACTGTGTAGGGTAGCATTAACTCAGGTTAGGCAAGTTCATCAGTGCTATTTACTTTCTAGAAGAGATAAGATGTTGCCTTCAAGCATGAGTCCTTTGGAAGGGTCCTCAAGATTCCCAAGAAGTTATTATTCTTATTTTCTATTTAGCTACCTTTGCAGGGTCACAGCTCCATACTTACATGGAAATATAGATGTCTGTGTTCAAGAACTTTCCAGGAGAACATACTAGAATTTATAGCTGTCCAATAGTTATTAAAATCATAGCTGAGAAAAAACAGTATTAAAGATTTAGGATTGCATTTAATTCCTTCTTTTGAAATCCAAATATTTTTTTGCAGACCAAAAAGCTGTGAACTTGGATGGAATAATGCCTCCCTCAAGATTTATACTCTGGGGTGAGTCATGAACCTATGTTGAGGAACAGTATGAGAAACAGCCTTAGGACACACCCTGTTGAGGTTGTGGAGAGAATGTGTTTGAGAATATCTTCTATCATATAGTGCAAAGCATGGAGAGATATTTAAGTTTATTGGGCTAGTGACCCAGTCAATAGTCTAGATTTGCTCATAGATAATAACTCCATCTTTGGCCATTTCACTGTTATTTATCCCCCTGTGGTAGTATGGGCAGGAGCAGAGAGAGCAATGGAAACTGAGCTCTTCCATTATTACGACTTGGTCAACATCCAGAAAGGGACATGATCACCATTAATGAGAAGAAACTTGTTAAGATGGAGAAAATGAGTCTAAATGAAATTATTTCCATTTACCAGATTATGTGACTTAATTAGCCTATATCTGCCCTGTTCAATATGGTAGTTACTAGTCGCATGAGGCTATTTACATTTATATCTGAATTAATCAAAATTAAAAAATTCTAGTTCCTTAGTTATACTAGTAATGTTTCTGGTGCTCCATAACCACACATGGTTATTGGGCCACCATAATGGACAACACAGATATAGAAGATTTTCTTCATTGCAGAATAGGCAGAATTTCCTATATTGCAGGATAACACTGGTCTAGAGCATAACAAAGAGAGAATGACCCAAGGAATGAAATCAACAGTCTATTTTCCAAAGCAATGTTATCAGGATGTTTTCTATCTCCTTGCTTTACTCATCCCATTATATCATTAGGGCTTTGATTGAGCTGGTACAAATAGATCATGTGTGTGCAATTATTTTAGAATAAAGATTTTCCCCATTAGCCAAATGTATGGGCTCACATTTGTGTATTATATACTTTTTTTGCTCTTTTCTCCTATTGGCTTTGTAGAATATCTGAATTTGGTACATTAGTATAGATTCTATTATGGACTGTGGAAAAATTCTTGTTGGGAAAGGTGATTGAAATCAATGGTTTAGGGGGTCCTTTGAATAATTCGTAGATTTCAGTTTTTCTTATTCACCTTCTTATTATCACAGATGACCAAGAGTGAGGTATATATTTCTTTAACGACAAAGAAGAAAAATTAAGAGAGAGTCTGACAGACAGAGAGGGACACACAAGGGAAGGGACAAATAGAGAACAGATGAATATAAGGAGAGACATTTATTGACTGTGCCCTGTGAGCCTATTACTAGGCTAGGTCATTTTGTTTAATTTTTATCAAAACCTAGTGAAGTAGATTTTATCTTGATTTTATAGCTGAGGAAACAGGTCAGAGAGGGATTTCACTTTGCTCAGGTTCACACAACTAGTAGATGGTAGTGTGGAGACTCAAAGCAAAACTACCTTACTGGAAGGATCATGAATGTTCTATTCTATCAAGTGCTAAGCCATTATCTCTTTCTTTCCTGAGAACTGACAGCCTGTATCTCTTTCTGTTGTCTTATATTTCCTTTTATCTCTTCAAATTTTTTTATTTGAGGAATTTTTGTTCTCTTTATTTGAAAATAAAGAGCAATGTGTCTGAGAGGTTTTCTAAAGTAATTCTTTTTCTAAATTGTATTATACCTGTTTTTTGCGCTTAAAGCTCTTCTAATTTTTATTGGAATATTAAGCAATGGTCCATGCTATTTCATTTCTAATGATTTCTCATCTTTCAGTGAGGGTGATTTCGTTTGGGTCTTTGATTTGCTTTTTTAAAATGTGGGGGAAGGGGTGAGGAGGAGTGAACTAGGGCAGCAAGTTACTTCGGTTTGGTTATATCGTCTCCAAGCTCCTTCTCATTAAAGCTGCTGCATTTTGTGTTTTCATCTCTTTTCAAATTTTGGCATTCTGCTCTTTAAAGTGAGCAGAAGTTTAGGGTGATCCTCAACGAAGCTGCATATGTCACTACTCTCTAGTGATTTAATGTTAACCACATATATTTGTACAGTTAAGGAAATAGAATGAAAATAAAATGCCCATTATGCAGTTTAAGCAGCTCAGTTGTTCAAACAACAATTCCCTGGAGTGGGGAGAGCTGTACTATAGGTTCACTTTTCAGATGGTGTTAAGATAAAAAAGAATAAACTGCAAAGGTAGATGTAGCTATATGTATCAATAGATTGTTTAAAGACAGGTACTTTCTAGGTGTTGGCATGAAATAGATCATTTAATTCTACTCCTGGGAGCAGACATTGCTACAAGTATTTTACTGTTGAGGAAACTGAGGTTCAGAGAGATTAAATAACTTGTCCAAGGTCATTTAGCCAGTAAGTGGCAGAGATAGAATTTGCTTCTAGTTCTTCATCTGTGTTAGTGAAAGGTTTGGGGAAAGATCTTTACTCATGAGAATCTCACTCTTTATTACACTAGGGGACATTTGATGATATCTGGTGACATTTTTTATTGTTACAACTGGAGTGAGTGCTACTGGCATCTAGGGAGTAGAAGCCAGGGATTCTGCTAACCATTGCACAATGCACAGGCCAGTCCCCATAGCAAAGAATGATCAGACTCAAAATATTGTCAGTGACAAGGCTGAGACATCTTGCTTTAGGTAAGCAGGCCAATGGACAGCAGACCTCTTGTTCTCTAGGTCTTGGAGACAATAGCTCTTGAGAGGTGAGATTTGGCTGGAGGGAGGAGCAATAAAGACTCTGGGGAAACTGCAATAGCTCAGTTCACTTATGTTGTTGGCTCCTAAAGGAAAGTTAAGAATTTATATTGAGCTTTGAGATTCAAGCCCATAGTTTCTGATTCCAAATCTAGAGATTTCCATAGTTTCACTGTCTTAACTTGGCAAGTATTCTGCACAATTTCAGATTTCTTTTGCAGAGAACTTTTGTCACACAACTCAAAATGGAGTTTAAAGATATAAACAAGTGTTAGTGATGAACACTTTCAAAAATGAAAAGTTTTAATGAAGATACATCAAGGTTAAAGTACTACATCTCAAATTTCTATGATTTTTGAAAAAAAATTACCTTTGAGAAGAGTATGCAAATGTGTGAATGCCTATATAACAGTTTTGAATATGATTTAGTTCAGTAAGTTGGTGGAAAAATTGCTCTTTGTTTTAGAACAAATTTTGGTCTATGATGTGATGCTATAAAGAAAACCCAGATTTATACAATATTGAGAAAATTATTTTATTGGAGTAATTTGTTATAAAGATCTGGGGCTTTAATTATACGATCCAGTTTTATTAGAAGACTCAAGTTTATTTGTTTATGATCCAAATTGATTTCTTCATTTAAAACATTTTTTGTTTGTTAAAAATAATAAAGACAGGGACACCTGGGTGGCTCAGTCAGTTGAGGGTCTGACTTGGTTTTCGGCTCAGGGTTCTGAGATAGAGCCCCACACTGGGCTCTGCGCTGTGCTCAAAGTCTGTTGGGGATTCTCTCCTCTCCCTCTGCCCCTCTGGCCGTTCTGTGTACGTGTGCCTGCTCATGGGCACTCTCTCTCAAATAAATAGATAAATCTTAAAAAAAAAAAAAGACAAACGGTGAAATTTACTTCCCAATTTCTCTTTCTATTTCCTCATCCTTTATTATTGTTATTACTGTTATTAGCTTCTCCTGTTTTCTTCAGGAATTTTCTTGTTCATATGCAGGTAAATAAAAACACGCCTTGCCTTTTTACATGTAGATTTGTTCTACTTATACTGCTTTTCATCTTATTTTTTCATTTAATAACATATCTCAGTAATGTTTCCATATTAGTACATAGAGACCTTTCCATTTTTTTCACTATTATAGGATATTCCATTGTTAGCATGAGCTGTCATGTACTTAACCAATCTCTATTGAAAGGCATTTGTTGTCTCCAAACCTATATTATTAACCTTACACATATACCAATTCAAACATTGCGTAGGTATATCTGTGAGATAAATTTTGAGAAGAGGAATGGGAATATATTTTTGAAAGATATTTTAACACTGTTCAACACAAGTGTTATATTCCCACTCGTAATGCACAACAATGTCTGTCTCCATATAAGTTTCTTAATAGAGCATGTGTATTAAACTTCTGGATTTTTGCCCATATAGTGAATTTAACTTTTCTGTTTCCTTTTTGGAAATCAATATGTTTAAATTTTTGATTTTTTTCTGGGGTAGGTTTTGGTAAATTCTATTTCTCTAGAATAATATTTTATTTAAATTTTCAAGTTTGTATGGAATTTAATGAAACAATCTCTGTGATTCTTTAATTTTCTGTGCATCTTGTTATTTTTCCTTTCAATATTTATACCTCCTTTAAAAATGTAAGTTAGAGAATGATTTGTATATATTTACTATCCTCCCTTCCCCACCAAAGAATGATTTTTACTTTATGGTTCAAAATTTTTCTTAGTTTTTAATTCATTGATTTCTGTTATTTATTACTTTTCCTTTGGTTTATTTTACTATAATTTTAAAATACAATATATAATTAATTATTTTATTCTACTTTTAGTTGAGTAGGTGGCTAAGCTTATTAATTTATTCTCTGAAACTGTTTTAGTTGATTTTTTTTAAGTTCTGATGACTGGTTTTCCTCATCCATATGTTCTAGAAATTTTGTCACTTCCATTTAGTTCTCTTTGATTCCATAACTGTTTAAGAAAAAAACAATATTTAGGGGTGAAATGGCCATTTTGTCTTCTTCTTTTGTAATTAGATTCTAGTTTAATTCCACCGTGATGTGAAAAAGCTGTCTGTTCTATTTTTATTTTTGGAATCTATTGAGTTTTTTTTTAAAGGTTTTATTTATTTATTTGAGAGAGAGAATGAGAGATAGAGAGCATGAGAGGGAAGAGGGTCAGAGAGAGAAGCAGACTCCCTGCTGAGCAGGGAGCCCGATGTGGGACTCAATCCCGGGACTCCAGGATCATGACCTGAGCCGAAGGCAGTCGCTTAACCAACTGAGCCACCCAGGCGCCCTCTATTGAGGTTTTATTTGTGGCCTAATACACAGTCAATTTTTATGACTATTTCATGGGAACTGAAATAAAATTCATTCTTTATTTCAGGGTAATAAATTTGATATATATCAATCAGGGCCAGGACCATTTCCACTTCATCAGCTTTGCTGTTTAGATCTGTATCCTTGCTCTTGTTCTCTTTTGTTTGTTTGTTTTGTCTAATGACTGCTGTCAAGGACTAAGAAAAATGGCTTTATATCCTACCACTAAGGCATCTCTACTTTCTCATCAAAGCTTACAAGATTTCTGCTTTATGAATATTTCTGCTAAGTTATCTGGTGCATAGATGTTCATAAATTGAAAACCTTCAGTTTGAACAGGAAATTTAGTATTACCAAGTGCCCATCTTTGTTTCATTTAGTGCTTTGGAGCCTTAATTCTAACTTGTTTAGTATTAATATTGTGATCCCTGTTTTGTTTATGTCTTAGCAATTACTCTGTTCAGTCTTTCTTTCTATTTCTCTGAATCACTTTTTAAAGATGTGTCTCTTTGATTTTGGCACAGAATTTGACTTTGCCTTGTGAGGCAATCTGAAAATCTTTTTCTTTTAATATGTAAGTTAAACACATGTACATTTTTTGATGTTAGCAGATACCTTTGGTTTGAATTGTATTTTATGGTTTATTTTTGCTTTCTGTTTTTATAAAAGTATGTGGTTGGCTCTGTTTTCTTTTTGTTTGTTCATAGTTCTGTAATTTATTAAGGTTTGAATTTTTGTTTTGGTGGTTACTTCCATAATTGTAACGTTCTGTGGCCTTCTACATTTTTAGGCATTTATTAGTTCCAAAATATGAGCTAAAAATAAATTGATATGATCTTGTTTCCTAAAACTTCCTCTTCTTTTCTCTGTCACCTGCTATTAGTCAATAAAATTAAGGAAGTGCTTTGTTTGTATTGCTAAATGTGCCTCTATTTCTAGTTCATGGTTTGTATCTTATTAATGTCCTTAATAAGAACTCCTGGGAACAGCAATATTTCTTTTGCTTTGCCATCTTTTCCTTGAATGTCTGCACTTCTGCATTGTGGTCCCCATTCAGGGAGGTATTTATTTTATTAATATTGAAAAATAAATCCTGGCAAAATGCTTGGTCTCAATTTCAATCTGCTCCCTGGCACCATTTTTCTTATATTAAATTTGTATCAATATTTTCCTATATCTTTTTATCATTTATATTTTAATCACTTTTATTCTTCTGGATGAGCTCCTTATTGGTTGTTTTTGGTGAGGGTGGGAGGGGGGCCAGGATGCCCAGACTAGTCTTCCAGAATTTACACTCAAAAGGCTTTCTTGTTTTTACTGGCACAGAGACAGACTGCTTCCTGAAATTATAGCTCATCTCTGCTTTCCTTTTTTTTTTTTTTTTTGTTGCGTATAGCCTTATTTCCTTTGTCTTTCCAAATCAAATTGAGTCCTGGAGGCCTTTTCCCTCCAGTCTTGTTTACTCAAGTTCCTGCACTCATTGTGACAAACAAGAGAAATAGTTTATTGTAGGATGAGCTTTTCATCTTCAGGAAAGGTACATTTTATTGGCAATTCCTGAGATCTGCCAGCTGGGCCTTTGTACCTTCCCTCATGCTTCTTCTTGTTACTTCTTGGGCAGCCTCTGCCTAGTCTTGACTGCTTTTGGGAGCCCTTTCAAAAATTTTGGGGGGGCACCTGGGTGGCTGAGTCGTTAAGTGGGTGCCTTTGGCTCAGGTCATGATCCTGGGGTCCTGGGATTAAGCCCCACTTCGGGCTCCATGCTTGGCGGGGAGCCTGCTTCTCCATTTGCCTGCTGCTTCCCCTACTTGTGTTCTCGCTCTCTCTGTCAAATAAATAAAATCTTTTAAAAAAATTTTGGAGTCTACAGATTATATGTGCCCTGATTGCACTGAAAATGGAATTTGTGCAATTTAATTAATTCTTTTGTAAGATTTACAGAAGTATTTATACTAGAATTCTGATTTAGTTTTAAAATAGGGTGGGCAGATGATTTATCATCTGCTTTACATTCAAATGGAGGGCAGCAGACCACCATTTGTTAAATAACTATTATGTGGCAAATATTGGGCTAGGCATTTTATTTAGTTTTTTTTTTTTTTTTTTAACAACTCTAGTACATGGGCGCTGTTAGCCCCATCTCACAGAGGAGACATCTGAGGCTCAATGAAAGTGTAGAGCCCAGACTTGGATCAATGACTCCTTCTACTGCACCACACTGATTACATTTCTGTGGAGGGAACAAGCATGACTACAGTTCCCTGACATGGAAGTGGTGAGTTGGGACTGGAAATCAAACCAGGCAGCCTCAGGGCCCCAATTTAAGTACTTGTGCCAAGTTGCCATCTAAACCTGGGACCCAAGATTATGGATACTATTTGAATTTCTGTCTGCATCAGGAGGCTGAGAGTGGGCTGGAAGGGAAGTAGGCTTTGAGGGATTAAGCACTTTTGGGATGCTTAATGCTAGGAAGATTAAAAACTATTAACCAAACATAAATATTATTGAAAATGCATTATTCCTCACTAAGAAAAATATGTAAGCCAGCAGGTCTACTAATTCTTTAAGGGAAAGATTATAAAAATGTATTCCATGCTTTTTATTCCCAGTGGCTGGTGTCATACTTTCTGGTTTGGTATAGTGTGGGAAATCAGATGCTCTTTTGCACTACTTTGGTGTAGAGTTCAACACCTGTCACTGGGTTGGCTCTTTCCTATCAACTTCATTCTCATGGACTCACCAAGTCAGTTATCTTACCATTTTGCCATCAAGGGCTTTTGTGTTGAATTCACCATATTATCTTCCTCATATGCATTTGCTTTCAGCACAGGATATTTGAAGTAGAATTTTGCAGTGAGTCATTTCCTATGTCACATGAAGATAATATGACTGTGTAATTAAAAAGGTTAGCAACACTGACATTTCTGTGTTTGTGCTAGAATTATCTTGATATTACCAGAGATTAAAGAATGCTGCCACCTGCTAGGAACATATGCATATGTTTGAGCAAAGGTTAATGAGCCTGTTCAGAAAAATGATTCAGGTATGGGCATAAGAGCAAGTTGGCATATTCTAAAGTAACAGAGCTGTATGTTCTGACCCTAAGTCAGTTTTGGGTAAGATAATTTGAAAGTTCCTTTTTAGGGAGGTGGTGTGTAGTATGGTGGTTTGATTGATTATTTCAATCTTGACTATAAGACAAGTTTTATCTGGCTTGACTAGATGCTCCACCTTGCACATTTATGTGCAGTATTAATTCTTTGTCAAAGTAGTTGTATGTATTGTAGGAGAGCAAATCCCCTTTATCTTAATCTCTGTGTATTTGTCTTTGTATAGTGCAGTGCTGTGTACAAAGATGGCAGCTGTTGTGGAGGTGTATACACAGTGACTTGGATTGTATTCATTGACTATATAAATATAGATTGATAAATTTGATACCATTTAATTGCACTCAATACTGCATGTCAATTCTCTATTCTCTGAAGGTTTTCTTTAGTTAAATATTATGGCCAAACTCTTGAGAATCTTCTAAATCTCTGAGTCTTTGTGAAAAATGTTATTTTCAGATACCCATTTTTGAGTGTTTTTTTTTCTCTTTGATTTTAAAGAGTGGTGATGCTTTTTTGAAAATTGCTATCTGGACAAACAAGACATCCTTCTCAAATCAAAATGGTGGCTTGACCTGAAGAAGCCCTTTCACCTCCCAGAAAAGTGGAATAGTGAAACTTGTCTCTCTCTTACTCAACTGCCTTACTTTAAGAAAGGACTTGTTAGTTTAAAAATAGTCATCTTTTATTCCCTGCCTGTCAGGGCCTTTCTGCCTTCTCTCAAAAGCCAGCGTTTACTGATGTTCTTTGCTTGACACCCTCCTCAGCACTAAAATGGAAGAGAGAATGGGAGAATATTCCATTTTATTGACAGGTGCTGAGACCTTGTCAGGGACAATTGCTTAGCAACCTCTATGGTGCCACTTTCGGGGAAGGGGAAGAAAGGACAGAATTACATATAAATGAAAAGAAAGCATATGTGACAAAAGCCAACTATCATAAAACACTGAGTATTTTTTTTAACTAGTTCTTTAAATTAGCAATGTAACCTGTAAAACCTGCACAAATTATCTTTTTCTTCCCTTTGATTATTGGATTACTGAAGATTTGAGATAGCGTCAGATGGGGAGTGAAGAGTAGCTTATTCTGGAAAGAGGGCCTGAGTTCCTACCTCGAATCTTATCCCGGCTGTTTGACTCTGTGTAGGCTTCTCCACATTCTTAAGCTTCATGGGTAAAACTGGGAAAACCACCCTTGTTAAAATGAAAGAGGTTTATAATGTATGTGGAAGGGGCTTGAAAATTATCTAGAGCTTGTAAAATAAGCAACGATACTGGCTTGTGTTTGAAAATATTTTCAAAATGCCTCTGATCCTTACAGTTCTGTGATACAGAATAACTGTTATCTCCATATTCCAGTTAATAATTATTAACGCCATTTCTAGGTATGGAATTTTTCCACAGCTCCACTGGGGGTAGGCAGGGCTTGATCAAGTTGGCTGGTCCCAAGCCTGTGGCATTTCCACTCTTTTATCATTTTCTGTTGCTACTTTAATTATTTTTGTAATAAGATTATGTAAACTAGTTCTCTCCAAATGATCTGTGGTGAATAACCAGTTTTTTTTTTTTAAAGAAAATTCTAATGTGTCGTACATGGATACTTTTGTAGAACATAATACAAATGAAATAGTAGAATTGATTTCCTGGTTTGGACCAATGTGCGATGGTTAAGTAAGATATTATTGTTGGGGGAAGTGGAGCAAGAGGTACATGGAAACACTGCTTTTTTGTAACTTTTTGTGAGTGAACTTCAAAATGTTATTAAGAATAAATTCTTAGAAAATAAAAATAAATACAAAATATAATTCTTACATTTTATTTTATTTTATTTAAAAAATTTTTTTTAATTTCCTGGTTGACCCATTCATTTTTTACTATGATGCTCTTTAGCCTCCATGTATTTGAGTTCTTTCCGACTTTCCTCTTGTGATTGAGTTCTAGTTTCAAAGCATTGTGGTCTGAAAATATGCAGGGAATAATCCCAATCTTTTGGTACAGGTTGAGACCTGATTTGTGACCTAGGATGTGATCAATTCTGGAGAATGTTCCATGGGCACTAGAGAAGAATGTGTATTCCGTTGCTTTGGGATGGAATGTTCTGAATATGTCTGTGAAGTCCATTTGGTCCAGTGTGTCATTTAAAGTCTTTATTTCCTTGTTGATCTTTTGCTTAGATGATCTGTCCATTTCAGTCAGGGGGTGTTAAAGTCCCCCACTATTATTGTATTGTTGTCAATGTGTTTCTTTGCTTTTGTTATTAATTGCCTTATATAATTGGCTGCTCCCATGTTCGGGGCATAGATATTTACAATTGTTAGATCTTCTTGTTGGATAGACCCTTTAAGTAGGATATAGTGTCCTTCCTCATCTCTTATTACAGTCTTTGTTTTAAAATCTAGTTTGTCTGATATAAGGATTGCCACCCCAGCTTTCTTTTGGTGTCCATTAGCATGGTAAATGGTTTTCCACCCCCTCACTTTCAATCTGGGGGTGTCTTTGGGTCTAAAATGAGTCTCTTGCAGACAGCATATCGATGGGTCTTGTTTTTTAATCCAATCTGATAGCCTGTGTCTTTTGATTGGGGCAGTTAGCCCATTTACATTCAGGGTAACTATTGAAAGGTAGGAATTTAGTGCCATTGTATGGCCTGTAAGGTAACTGTTACTGTATGTTGTCTGTGTTCCTTTCTGATCTATGCTGCTTTTTGTCTCTCTCTTTGCTTAGAGGACCCCTTTCAATATTTCTTGGAGGGCTGGTTTCGTGTTTGCAAATTCCTTTATTTTTTGTTTGTCCTGGAAGCTATTTATCTCTCCTTCTATTTTCAACAACAGCCTAGCTGGATATAGTATTCTTGGCTGCATATTTTTCTCGTTTAGTGCTCTGAAGATATCTTGCCAGTCCTTTCTGGCCTCCCAGGTCTCTGTGGATAGGTCTGTTGCCAATCTAATATTTCTACTATTGTAGGTTCCATATCTCTTCTCCCGAGCTGATTTCAGGATTTCCTCTTTGTCTCTGAGACTCCTAAGTTTTACTATTAGATGTCGGGGTGTTGACCTATTACTATTGATTTTGAGAGGGGTTCTCTGTACCTCCTGGATTTTGATGCCTGTTTCCTTCCCCACATTAGGGAATTTCTCTGTTATTATTTACTCCAATATACCTTCTGCCCCTCTCTCTCTTTCTTCTTCTTCTGGGATCCCAATTATTCTAATGTTGTTTCCTCTTATCATATCACTTATCTCTCGAATTCTGCCCTCGTGATCCTGTAGTTGTTTATCTCTCTTTTTCTCAGCCTCTTTATTTTCCATCATTTGGTCTTATATATCACTGATTCTCTCTTCTGCCTCATTTATCCTAGCAGTTAGTGCCTCCATTTTTGATTGCACCTCATCAATAGCCTTTTTGATTTCGACTTGGTTAGATTTTAGTTCTTTTATTTCTCCAGAAAGGGTTTCTCTAATAACTTCCACACTTTTTTTCAAGCCCAGCTAGTATCTTTAAAGTCATGATTCTGAACTCTAGGTCCGACATCATACTAATGTCCATATTGAGTAGGTCCCTGGCTGACGGTACTACCTCTCGTTCTTTTTGCTGAGGTGATTTTTTTCATCTTGTCATTTTGTCCAGAGGAGAATAGATGAATGAGAGAACAAAATGCTAACAGGTTAACAACGTCCCCAGCAAATATACTGTATACAAATCAGAAAAGACCTGAAACCAGGGGAAAAGAAAGGTAAAGAAAGAAAAAAGAAAGAGAGAAAAAAAGACAAAAACAAAAACAGAACAATACAAAAAAAGCACAGTATGATCAAATATGATCAGGCTAGTGCATAGATCAGTGCCACACACTAGATTTTGGGTGTATTTTGGTCTGTTAGAAAAAAGTGCCTCCTAAAATTTTAAAGGAAGAAAGACATATATGTACAAAATAAGGGTTGATACAAAGAAGGGATGGAAGATGACTGTAAAGATGAAAATTATAAAAGATTTTATAAAATGAATTGATAAGATAAGTTGTTTGAAAAAAGAAAGAAGATTAAAAAAAAAGAAAAAAGAGAGAGAATGTGATCAGGCAGGAGACTAGAACAAAGCCATACACTAGTGATTTAGGGTATATTTTGATCTGTTAGAAGAAACTGTATCTCAAAATTTTAAAGAGAGAACAACTTATATATATATGCCATAAATAAGGGTAACTACTATGAAGGGATAAAATATGACTCTAAAAATGAAAAATAAAAAATGTTTTTTTTTAAAAAGGGATTGATAAGATGTTGGTTGAAAAAGGGAAAAAGACAAATTAAAAAAAAAACGTTAAAAAAATTAACTTTGATGAACTAATGCATCATGGTAAAAAAAAGCCATGAATTCTATGTGCAGTATTTCCGTAGTGCTGCAGTTCTCCTGTTCTCCTTGATCGGTAAACTTGGTCTTGGCTTGCTGGCTGTTCGTCCTGATCTTCTGGGGGAGGGGCCTGTTGCCGTGGTTTCCAAATGTCTTTGCTGGAGGCTGAATTGCCCCGCCCTTGATGGTCTGGGCTAAGCAAGCTGCTCGGGTTTGCTCTCAGGAGCTTTTGTTCCCTGCAAGCTCTCCCTACAGCTTTGGAGGACCAGGGCGAAAATGGTGGCCTCCCAATCTCCACCCGGAGGAGCTGAGAACTCGGGCCCCACTCCTCAGTGCGCCCCCAGAGAAAAGCAGACACTCCCGTCTCCCTGGTCTCTGGCCGCACTCCGTGCTCACCCGGCCTGTGACCGAGTGGTTGTATCTCTGGCACCCGACCCCATGTGGAGTCTCCAAACCCAGCAGATCCCTGCGGTGCGTTCCCGCGCCGCTCCTCCCGGGGGAGGAAGGGGAGTCTCCTCAGCTCTGCCGCTTGTTGGGTCCCTGCTGGAGGAGCAGTGGCCCGACTGGGCCGCGGATCACAGTTTATGGCAACCCCGAGCTGAGAGCCCGCGCCTCCGCTCTATCTCTGTAGCGGCTTCCCCACTCCGATACCTGGGAGCTCTGGCGCACTCAGGCACCCCCGGTCTTTCTGTGACCCCAAGGGTCCTGAGACCACACTGTCCCGGGAGGATTCCACCCCCTCCCGCTTAGCCACTGGAGCGACGTCTGTCAGCGGAGCCGACTTCTAAAAGTTCCGATTTAGTGCTCCACGGCTCTATCACTTGCCAGAAGCGGCCGACGGAGGCCCCCCTCCTCCGCCATCTATCGTCCTGATTATCGCCTCAGATTCACTTCTCCGCACGTCCTACCTTCCAGTAAGTGGTCGCTTCTCTGTTCAGAGAGTTGTTGCTACTCTCCTCTTCAATCTCCTGTTGAGTTCGTAGGTGTTCAGAATGGTTTGATCCCTATTCAGCTGAATTCCTGAGACCAGATGAAATCTAGGTCTCCTACTCCTCCGCCATCTTGCTTGGCTTACATGTTTTATGGGCAAGCAAGTTCAAACCTCTCCCGTCTCCATGCAGGCTGTACTTTCAGGTGTGTTCCTTGCAAGTGGTGACTGGTTAGTAAAATTACTGTGTAAAGAGGCAGAGGAGGCTGACCAGCATGGAGATCTGAGCACGTAAACATGTATAAGAGAAGGCTTTGCCCTGCTTGCGTGGTGGCCAATTCTTATATTTTAAATTATTAAAGTCAACAGATATAAAATGACTGTCAAATTTCGACACAAGTTTTTAAATCCATCAATTTCTATACTCATTTTGTGGTGGACCAGTAAACAGACAGATCCACTGACCACACCAGTGTGAATGTGCATGGAAATAAATTCCTCTTCTGTTGAAATAAGTAATTCCTGAAGGATTTCTCAGCCTCAGTTTTCAATCCAAGGAAGAATGTCTGATTGTCCCAAACTTTGTCCATGTCCAATCAAGTATGGTGGGGTGGAAGAGGTAAAATTACATCAGGGCCCAACCTAAGAGTAAGCATGAGTTCTTAGAGCAGCAGGGATGCAGAGAAATCCAAGAGGTGGCCAATAAATGACTCAATCTGTGGCCATCACTAGGATTGCAAAGGTGAGTCCCGATGGAAATAACTGTAGATTGCTGCCCCAAACTCCCAATTACTAAAATAAGATCAGGTGGAGAGGAGAAGCTATGGGAAGTCAGAGAAGAGAAAACTTCTACATGGGGGAGATTACAGAATGTTTCTTGGAGAGGGTGGCATCTGAGCAGCTTAAATAATCCTTGCAATAACTGTGAGGTTTAATAAGAGATAAATGGGGAAAGCCATTGTTGGCTTTTGAACAGATGGTTATTAAAGTAAATCACTCTCTTAGTAGTGTGGGCATTGGATTAGGGGTAAGGGGTGGTAAAGCCAAAGTCAGGGAGGCCAACACTAAGGCTGGTGCATGGGGAGGGATGCCAACACCCAAAAGGTGGTTGTATGATGGAGAAGGAAATGGATGCAAGAGAAATTTCAGGTGTAAAACAGAACATAGCCCCTGATATTCGATGTGGGGTATTAATAATGAGAGATTCAGGGAACAAAACATGTTGGGGAAGAATAAGAATGAGTTTGGTTTCAATTATACTGCTTTTGAGGGGCGGTGTTGGTTTGGGTGGTGATTTCCTCACACAGTCAGAAATATGGTTGTAAAAAAATCAGGAGTATGTGTTCACCGACTTGGTGCCTCGAATAGTGTCCCTTAAAAAATCAGGAGTATGTGTTCACCGACTTGGTGCCTCGAATAGTGTCCCTTAAAAAGATATATCCACATTCTAACCCCTGGTACTTGTGAATGTGGCCTTATTTGGAAATAAGATCTTTGAAGATGAAATCGAGTTAAGGACATCCAGATGAAATCATCCTGGATTTAGAATGATTATGTCCTTCTAAGTATTCTTAAAAGAGAAGAGAAAAGACAGGGAGATTTGATACAGAGATACACAGAGAAGGCCACATGAGGACAAAGACAGAGATTGGAGTTATGCTGCCACAAGCCAATGAACTCTAGGAGCCACCAGAAGCTGGAAGACACCCTGGGGGATTCCCCACAGGAGACTTTGGCGCAAGTGAGTCCCACTGACGCCTGATTTCAGACTTTGGGCCGCCTGAAGCGTGAGAAGAAACTTCTGTTGTTTTAAGCCACCGTTTGTGAAAATTTATTATGGCAGCTCTAGGAAGCTAATGCAGCACCTCTTCTGAGAGCTCAGTATATGTATTTCAAATGATGTTCCTGTGTTGTGAAGTAGAGGGAAAATGAAGCTATTTATTTATCTTTATTAGCATCTGGTTTCTGGGTGTTTTCAAGGTTGTTTTTCCTGCAAGTCAGCAGAGCTGGGAATGAAGTAGCTCAGAAAAATGAAGTTTAGGACACCTTAGCAAGTGTAAATGTGATTGAATTATATGTTGATCTGCCCCTTGCCCCATTTAATTCATTTAATTATTCCCTCCCTCCCTTTCTTCCTTCCTTCCTCCCTCCCCCTCCCTCTTTCTTTCTTTCTTTCTTTCTTTCTTTCTTTCTTTCTTTCTTTCTTTCTTTCTTTCTTTCTTTCTTTCTCTCTCTCTCTCTTTCTTTCTTTCTTTCTTTCTTTTTTCTTCTTTCTTTCTCTTTCTTTCTTTCTTTCTTTCTTTCTTTCTTTCTTTCTTTCTTTCTTTCTCTCTCTCTTCTTTCTTTCTTCTTTTCTTTCCTTCCCCTCCTCCTCCATCTTTTCCTTCCCTCTCTCCTCCCCCCTCCCTCCCGTTCTCTTTCTCCTTTTCCTTCTTTTTTACAGAATCTCTCTATATTAGATTTCATGCCATAAAAACACAATTAATTACTTTTAAATTTATTTTTCCATTTCTTTTTTATACTTAAAAATATATATATATATGACTGTATATATACAGTTGATGTACAATGTTATATTAGTTCCAGAAGGCATACAACATACTGAATCGACAACTCTATATATTATGCTGTGCTTGCATCCATTTTTCCATTTCTAACTGTCAATCAGATTTGTCACTTTGGAATAACCAATGTTACCCCATTCAAAAGTAATCAGAGCCCCATACACAGTCAGGTCAGTCTTATTGTGGCTAAAGATGTGATGTTTTTTCTCTTGGGCCTTTTCAGGTATTGAAAAACAACTTGCAGACCTAAGTTCTTTGCTACTGTCAATATTTGGTAAGATGTGACTTCCTAGAGAGCAGGGATCCTGTTTAGCTCACTATCTAACACAGGCTATGGCACAGGGTAGGTGAATCCCTTTGTGACTCTCAGAAGGCAGACAGTATAAAAAACAATTAATACTTGTTTGATAATATCCCTGGGAAAGAATATCTCTACCTAAACTGTCAAACAAAAGTCCTGGACATTCCTCTAATTGGACCAATTAGGGCATCCATCTTTGAACCAATCAGTCTGACCATGAGTTATAACCATGTAACCATATGAAGAAAAACTTCATAGCTGGTTTAATGGCATCTAGGTCTGACTCCTAAGGATAAGGTAACTAAGCCCCATTTTGGTTTGCCAGTCCTTGGTTCAGACATTCACTAGGCTGGGTTATGTTAACTTGGGAAGACTGAACATAATAAATAGTTATATTTGTGTCTAAGTGTATTGCACTTGGTCATACCTTTTAGTTATATTATATATTATATAATCTCAAAAGTGATGGTGTGTAACTGACCTGAATGAGGAAGTCCCAAGACTTCTTCAGACTAGCTGAACTGCAGAACAGTTACAACCTTACTCATAGAGGGAGGGAATTGGCTCTCTAGAAGTCTGATGTGACCTTGCTCTCAAATTATTATCTGTAACTGCAGGTCTATTGTTTAGAATTATTGTAACCTGGAAGCTTACAAGTTCTTTGGAGAATATTGTTGATCTCTGCTGTATTGCTTAAAAAATTTTTTTATTATTGAGTGTAGTTGACATACAATGTTATATTAATTTCAGGTGTATAGCACAGTGACTCAGCAATTCTATACATTATGTAATGCTCATCACGATAAGTATAGTTACCATCTGTCACCATACAATGTCTTATGCTGTACTTTTCATCTCCATGACATTTATTTTATAACTAGAAGTTGGTACTTCTTAATCCCTTTCATCTATTTCACCCATTCCCCCAGCCCCCTCTCCCCTGGCAACCACCAGTTTGTTTTTACCATCTTGACTTCCTTTTGTATCCTTCAATTTGTAAACTTTGTTTGCTTTGCCCCCAAGCCAAAGTCAGTGTTTGTTCTTACTCAGTGGATCTGAGTCAACTATTGACATTTGCCAGTTCAGTGGTAACCTGTATCTAATTGGCCTAAGGCCAATCCTGAACCATTGGTGGGGGCGGAGGGGCTGGGGTTGGGCCTGGGGCTGGGGCTGGGGCTAGTGGTTACATAGCATCTACAGTGGATCATGGCTAGCACTGATGCTGGGAGAGGCTATTACAATCTCCACTCATTTTCATTTTCTGTTCAACTTCTAATGGATATTCACTTGCTGTTGCAGAGACCATTAATGTTTTCCTTTTGCAAATGAGAAGACTATGAGATCACACTTTTCTAATTTAAATCATTTATCAGTCTAACACAGATTATTTGCTTATATAAAAAATATTTTAAGGTGCAAGAAATGTTCCTGGAGCCAGTATGTTAAGGAAAGGTGGTTTTGATTTCTGCTTCATGGAGATTCAGGGCTCTCTGAATATCTCATAGCTGAGATGGACAAGAAAGGGTAAAGCTTTGAATACCAACCCTGTTTCACGCGTGATGCTCCTTTCTTAGATGTTTCATGCATATTGTAGTTATATATGCAGGATTCCATTTAAGATCTGATGCTGCTGACATGCACGTTGAAAGCCACTACTCCAAATCTAGCTCTGTGACCTTGAAAAAAAAAATCCCTCCTCCTCTTTGGTCCTCAGTTTCCTTTATTCATAAAGTGAGGGTGCTGGAAGAGAAGTTCTTGAAGTTTCCTTCTTTGCTCAGTAGTCCATGATTTTGTGACCTTTTTCTTTGGCTAAAGTGGTGCTTATTAATTGCACGAAAACTGACTAAATTACTACCTTAAAGGTTATTAATTCGGCATGGCTTCCGCATCTTAGTGAGTTTTCAGCTGGCTAATGCTACATGACAGTCATAAAATGCCAGTATTGCTAGTGTGTGATGGAGTTAACAGTATGAGATTTGCTAAGTGTTTCTATGTGATCAGTGTGAAAGCAATCACATCTCCAGAGTGAGAAAGGTCAGCGCCCTGTAGCTGCCAACTTTCACCACACTAAGGGGACGTGAAGGGGACTGCCACCTGCTGAACACAAATCAGGCTACAGAATGAATACCCTCTGTCGATGCAGTCTAATAGCTCCGGATGTCAAATGATATTATTTTGGGAGACTGTTAAGCCCCTTTCTCAGTGCACAGCAGTGTATAAATCCCCTCATTTCATTTGATTAATCTGAGTGACTATAGAATATTTTATTAGGCACAGAAAAACATGACTGCAATGTGATAGTCTGTAGCATTACTGAGCATGGAAATTCTTTTAAGCCCTGACTTTTTTTCTTGGCTCTAGTTTGCTTGAAAAAAACCCTTCTTGGTCTCAGTGAATTAGTGTCCTATATGAAATGATGTTAGTGAATATATACATAAATAATATTAAAAAAGGATTATACAGTGAATAACAACCCCAGTAGGATCAGATTCTTCCCATCCTAAAGAGAGGACTGCTCCTTTCTCTGTCTTTCACTACCTACATGTTAAGCCCAGGAACACACACCAGTGCTTGGCAGGAAGGAGACCATAATATTAACAGTGGTTGTATCTATCTAGCTGGTGAGATTACAAGTGATTTTTTAATTCTTTATGTTTTTATCGCATACATTTTTATGGCGGGCACATACTCTATTATACTATAAAAGGAAATATATTTGAAATAATGTGTTATTTCAAAATGCATTTTGCTTTTGTTCATTTTAAGGTAATTCTTTTCCCCAGAAGGCTCCAGGCATGCTGGTTTTTTTCCATCCTGCTAAAATGGAGGAAGGTACCTGAAATGCCCTGTGAAATAGATTAACCAAGCCCTGCCTGGGAAGCATCCTGCTTCTTCCTTTTCAAGACCCATAGAGCCACTGTGGCCTGACAAGCAGTAAGAAATGTGATAATAAAGACGATGAGCCACTACAGGGCTGGATTTCATTTCCAGCTTAATTAAATCCTAGAAACACACCTGACCTCTAGCTTTGAAGAGCTGCCACAAAAGCCAGGTGCCCTCATCAGCTCGGGCTCGCCCCACAGCGATGGTAGGAAGCCAGCCTGAAAGGAGAAGGTGGAGGGAAGCCGCAGCCAATGGAGATGAAACGGTGGAGTCAGGAAGCAATATTTCAGAGAAAGCTGTTTTATCTGGTGGGCGATCTATTTGCCCTTCTGCTTAAAAGGTGAACAGCAAAGCTAACCTATAAATGTACTGAATTGAAACTCGTCCAATGGCACCCCGCTGCTCCTGCCACCTGTCCCCCTCCACCAGGTCCTTGACCAGCTCCCTGCCCCCACCTGTTGTGGTAAACTGGGAACAAGTCCTAACTGGTCCTCAATACCCCTGAGGGTGGACTGGCTTCTCCTGCATTTACAAACTTCTGGCTACTTCTGGTTCTTCAGTTTCTGTGGCCCACTGATGCTGCCCAGGGTCCCTGTTCTAGATCCCAGAGACCGAAAGTTCTCTTAAATGTAACTAAGGAGGAAAAATCCTTGCTATGATTTATTGAGCCCAGGAATTTATAAAGAGATTAAGTTACATCATCTCACTAGCTCTCACGGCCGCTTGTGACCTACTCCCAGGATTTTACAGATGAGGAAATGGGGCTCCAAAAGAATAGGTAACTGTCTTACATATAAGAAGCAGAGCCTGAGATCATGATTTGGATTCCTGGGATTTATGGAGGGGTGCTGTTAGGAGAAGCCTGGAGGAGGCAGGGGGGCAGGCAGGAAAAGGGAAAGGCGAATAAAGTTGTGATCTCAGGAACCACAGCCTTGGCCTGATCAACAGGGCCTTCTGGAGCATAAACCATACCATAGAGTGGTCCCTAACCTGAAGCCAAGAAGCTGATTGAGCCCTTATCAGTCATCTGCTGTGGGCCATCCCTGGAGGTAAGGACATGACTCCTCAGGCCAGGAGGCTCTCATCAGCCAAGGACAATTTTCTGAAGCAAGGGGCCAGTTGGAGCTCATAACGTCAATACTCACAGTGTCTTGGGGATAATTGTACCATCCGGGAAAGAGGTTCTGGTACAGTACCACCTACACCCACTAATCTGCAATTAATCCACACTGCTTCCCTTTGGAATCTAAAGATGACCCAGGTGGTGACCCAGCTGGATCACTTCTGTTCTTGTAGAGTTGTGAAGGTTGTCAAAAATGGGCATAAAATATTCAGTGCATAGTGTTGGAGAAGATGAAGAGTCCCTTGACAGCAAGCTGTGACTATTTCCTTCTCCCCTTTGATTCTTTAGCATGTTGTACCTTCACAAGAGCTGCTGTTATATTTTCAAAGTAAGAACATTCCTGCCTAGCATTCAAGTGTTAGATTCCCTAGGGAAGAAATCTTGCTTATTTCATGTAACATTTCTGCCTGTGCACATGCCTTGTCTAAGGTAGACTACGAATCAACACTGAGCTGAGTACTCCTTCAATTTGAGGGGAATACCCTTCCTGATGTTATTATTTCAGTCAACTGATCACTCACCATTAATTCAATGTCTACTAGTTGTGAATAGCTCAAGGGGCATCATATTGGTGGCTGCCTCTTTTACTTCTTACCTACCCATCTATCAGAGAATTTCAGAGTCCATGAAACAGCAACAGGAGTGTGAGCATCAAGGTATTCTAGCAGAGGTTTAGTTACTGGGCCAGGAGGGAAGGCACATAGGGAGGCATGTGGGAGAAAGAGTGAGTGTCTTGGAATTAGGAGGCTTGGAATACCACTCAGCTCTGCATCTGTAAAATGGGGCAAAAATGCTGCCTGGCTGAACATGCAGGGCTGGTGTGGAGGACCAAGGGAGATAATGCAGGTGAAGTCCACAGACTGTGCAGAGAAAAGTAATATATGTTTAAGGACCAGTGAGGGCTCAAAGGCAAGAATGATAGGCAAAATGGCCTGGAATCCCTCCCTGAAGTTCAAGTGACACATCCTACCTTTACCACGAGTGTGCTTAGAATTCAGTGCCTTAGGGAAAAGAAAAAGAAAAAGGAAAATCAGAGTTCTTCCCTTTTCACCTCCTGACTTTAGGTATCTGTATATGCTATAATTAGGGCCCCAGCTTACACCAATTCTGAAAGTTTCTCATTTAGTTTTACAAGGACATATACACTTTACAATGCCTGACATCTGTTCAAGCAGGCAAATAATTGTTTTGACATTGTGACAGTTGTAGAGAGTATATTTTAAAAATTTCTAAAACCTGCCAATGGGATAATTAGAGTCTAATTCTCATTTGCCAGGGCAATGAGCTCTCTAGGCCAAATTGCTCCCTGATGGCATGTCAGCCACCTTTCCTAGTAGTCCTCATTGGCTGGTGGAGATTTAGTTCCACATAGATTGTTCCATTCCTCACTGATGACTGATTTTTGACCTTTAATGATAACACCAATTATGCACTGAGCACATCACTTTTGGCTTTCTTTGGATGGGTGTTTTATTACAATTCTCATTGCTTGAAAAATACCTTTAATTTAATTTAATATAACTGTTGGGCTATTCAGGGCTTCACTTCCCTTATGTCATGACCCTGACACTGGGCCAAGGCATGGGGCAAAACAGAACTGGCACCCACGTCTTGGACATGGTGGCCAGGGAAGGAGGGATGGCTTGGGGAATAGAGTCCAAAGAAGCAAAGAGCAAAGTAAAGAGAAAATCTGGACATGAAGTAATCAGTGAGAGAAATGGCCAGAGGTAACATCTCACGTTTTGGGTCAGATTTAGGAAGAATTCTGGACATGCCAGGGGTAGAGGAAGTGGTGTGGTTTCTTTCTGGACTGCCAGGCTGCACCGCTGGGCCGTGAGCTTGGGGGTTATTAGGATGCAGAGCCCAGCTTTGGTTGGAGACTCCAAAGAGCATTTCTTTCATTCCTACCAAAAAATGGTTGTGGGATCTGAGCCCCAGACTAGTGAAGTGACCTGTTGGAGGTCACATAGCTTGAAGATGCTCAGTTCAGGCAAAGTTTACTCTGCTGAGCTTTTCAGGTGACATAGAAGAATGCTCAGGTATCTATAACTAGTTGCCAATGTTTTTGTTTTTGTTTTTTCCACAATTCTACTCTGATTTGTGATTGGGTAAATAAAGAAAATGCCTTTAAGATCTATTTTTTTCCCAAAGGGGTGTGTCTGGAATCTTGTCTATCCACATGCACCAAATGATTGTTTCCTTTCAGAGTTTGGACCTTAGATGTGTTCATTTTACAGATGAGAAAAGTGAGACTTCAGGAGGTGAAGGGGCCTGCTCATGGTCACATGGCTAGTGACTGGCTCCGTGCACCTAAAACATATGAAATGGCCCATGGCTGGACTTTCTAGGTATACAACAGAAGTTAGTCAAAATACTTGTAAACCAGTTGGGTAGATAAGATTTTATTAGCTGTTGCCTCCTATCAGGCATAGGCCAGTGCCCAGAAAAGGGGGTGATGGAGGGCTGAGCCACCTTATTCTTGAGTCCTGGAGTTCTGCTGTGTGGAACAGGTAGACATAAAGAGGAAAAACTGTGTTCTGAAGGTGAAGGAAACATCAGAGTCCAGGTAGAGAGTCATGAATGGGGGCTGACAGAGGGGGCAGATGGAGAGTAGAAGCCAGGGGACATATTTATAGATGCAGAGAGTTAAATTCAAACAGTGCAGTAGGGCATTCAGTAAAAATCACCTGTTCCTTATTCCATCCTTGCTTTCCTCTGATTCGTTTTCCACAGATGGGTTCTTCTTGCTTTTGATTCTTCCAGTAGTTACCTTCAAAATTCCCCATAGTATGTGAAATGTTTATTTCTCCAATTATTAATTTTGAACATTAGCTACCGACTGTCTGTTCTGCATGACTAAAAAGGAAAACAAGAACTGTCTCACTTCCCCCACTTTCCCATCTCTCATCCTACCTTTTTGTTATTGGGTGGGTTCTTCTATTAGAACATCAAGAGTTTTTAAAAGTAGACTTTAAATGGTTCATCTTGATACATCAAATTTAGACAAATTGGACTCACTATTCTGAGAGATAGAAGATGAAATGAGAAGCCCTGAACTTCCTTTCACTTTCTCTACTTGCAATTCTCATGATCTTCCAGCTACATCATTAAACCTCGTCAAGGCTTATTACTTTTTCATTCTCTTTTATAAATATGCTTAAGCCTTCCTTGCTTTGCCTGTAGCTTGAATTGAAAATTCAAGCACCAATACGGGTCATTAACAATGTTATGATTACATATTATTCACCCCAAGATCAAGCAGAGTGGCCCTTCTGGGAGTAGGAAGTGACACAAATTCTGTGTCATACAGATTCAGGCCATCCCCTTTCCAAAATAAGCTTTCAAAATATTAAAATGAGCACTTATTTTCATGTACTTCAGCTTCTCAAAATGATGACATTTTGAACGTGATTTACATATGTAATTTATTAATATAGATGTTTTTGTGTCTAAAGTTTCTAATTTTCTTTGATTTTTTTTTATTGAAACATAATTCCTTCGTCATTTTACAGAGATTTTCTCACTTGATCACATTACCTATCAAATAAGAATCTACCTTTTGCGAAGATTTTTCTCCTGCTACTCTAACTTAATGTTCTAGTTGGGACTGTGCAAAGGTTTTCCTTTTTAATGCACTTACAGCTTTGGGCCCACTGTTTTCATGGTTCCTTTTTCTTGAACTTTTTTTTTTGTCTCCTCAAGCATATTTTCAAGCAATTTTTTTTTTCCCCAGAAAGGGGACATAAGGAGGTAACTCTATGAGTCTTGCATGATTTAACATTCAGCCTTAATGTTTGAGTGACAATTTGGCTAGACGTAAAATTATATATTTAAGCTTATTTTCTTGCAGAGCTTTGAAAGCTATTTGTTGTAGGCTGGGTTCTTCAGAAGTGGAGATGAAATTTGGAGAGCAAGATATTTATTAAGGATCAACACCTGGGAGGGCAGGATTAGGCCAACTGAGAATTGGAACTGATTTGCAGGCCTGACGAAGCCTCAGCCAACATGGCAGGTGTTCTGCAGTGAGTGTTACCATGAATATCTTGTGTTGGGCTGAAATGGCTGGGCCTTTATACCTCCCTCTCTCAGTCACCAGATACAGGCTGCCCTGAAAAGGGCATGACTTTATGGGACTAGTGTTCTTATAAGAAAATAAAGAGACACCAGGGACACATGAATACACAAGAAAAAACCATGTGAAGACACTGAGAAGGTGGCTACCTGCAAATCAAGGAGAACGGCCTCATGAGAAACCAAACCTGCCAATACCTTGATCTTGGACTTCTAGTTTCCAGAACTGTAAGAAAATACATTTAAGTCACCCAGTGTACAGTATTTGTTATGGCAGCCCTAGCAAACTAATATAGCTCCCTAACTTTTTCTTGGAGAAATGTCTGTGACACCCTTATTTAGAGTCTATTGCAACCAAAAGTGATTTTCTAATATTTCTGACTTTTATTAAGGTCCAAGGTTAAGTACTGTGGAAAAACATGTTTTAAGTGTCTTTACACTTGTCATGTTCTGAGCTTCCCAGCAGATTCTTCACATAATATTGTCTACTCACCTCTACCTTCCACTTCTCCAAAGAGATTTGTTCTTACTGTAGTTTCAAAATGTTCTTTAATCTTTGTAACTTTGCCTCAACTTAATGGCCTATGCTCATCCCTAAATCATGACTCCTTAGTGCTGAGAATCAATGAAAAAATGGAGGTAAGAATAATGAAAATTAACCTAATTCATGGTTGGATTTAAATACAACTAGCTAGGGAGGTAGGATTTCTGTTTTGCCATTAGGACACTTTTTGGAAAAGAGCAAATTGTCTAAAATCAAAACCTAGTTCTTCTACATCCTAATCCCAGGCATTGAGCTTAATGTTTGATTATCTTTTGATTTGGCTAGATAATTTTTCCAAGTGACTATTTCCTTAGAAGTCAGTTATGGTGTTGAATTCCAAAAGCAAAGTATTGGCCAAAAAGTCCATCAATTAAGTAGCATGTATTGAATGTGTTTTGTTTATATCTGTGGGCTTGGTGCTCTGAGGACATGAAAGATCCATAAAACACTGTCTCTATTCTTAAGGATTGTGTCCTGTAGGCTGACTTGCATGAAATGATAGGGATATGTATACTCTGGGATGAGCAGGTTATAGGAAGTTCTGAGAAAAACCATAGGAATGGGACATACTAGCCCAGTTGATCACAAACAGGCTGCATGGCTCTGAAAGAGCTGAAAGGTTGGCTGAATTTTTAGTCCTTGCTTTCAAGAGAACGGGACTCCTAATGTTCAGTATTGCTCCCCAGTTGACCGCACTCTTTTGTGCTGTGGTTTTTCTTTGTTGCTGTTTGGCCTGGGCAATGCTCCTAGTCCCTGAAGTCTTTAGTGGACTCTAGTGACTATCGTGGTGTCACCCCATTACTAGACAAGTTATACATCTCTCTAAGTCTCTAAGTGAGGGTAACTATGGTTCCTTCCCAACACACACAAAGCACTTCCCTAGTTTAGGACATGTTAAATACTCATTGAGTATCATTTATGTGTGGAAGGTGCCTCCTCATCTTCAGGGAGCAATTTGAGCATCATCTTCTCCATGAAGCTGTCCCACCCCCTGCTCAGCTATATTTGGTCTTTCTCCGTCTGGGCTCCTATAGCATTTGCACTTATCTTTCTTCTTTCACATCCATATTTTACTATAATGATTTGTTTGATTAACTCCTGCACTAGTCTCTTAAATCGTGAGAATTCTATTTTATATTTTACTATAATTGCAGCCTATTGTAAAAGTACCTGGGGGTGCCTGGGTGGTTCAGTCTATTGAGCAGCTGCCTTCAGCTCGGGTCCTGATCCCAGGGTCCTGGGACTGAGCCTCGCATTGGGCTCCCGGCTCAGTGGGGAGGCTGCTTCTCCCTCTGCCACTCCCCCTGCTTGTGTTCTTTCTCTCTCTGTGTCAAATAAATAAAATCTTAAGAAAAAAAGTACCTGGCACACAGTAGGCATTCAAAGACTGTAGTTGATTAAATAATTAAGACCAGTTGCTCTGTGATTAGGGACAAGGCATATAGGGAAATAAGAGAGGGAGGAAAAGATGGAGTTAAATTATAGGACACAGGCAAGGGAAATATTTAAACATTTCATGATATTCACTTAGTTGGCTGGCTGGGAATTGATGAGTAGAAAATATGTGATGTGATCTGACCCAGTGGAAATTGGGCAGGTTAATGAAGTTCTATTTGGGGAGACTGGCATTCTTGAGAATGCACGAAGCCTGTCTCTACCATCAGCTGTAGCATTATTTTCGTTCTGCCTATGAGTGGCTATTAATGCCTGACTCTAACCACAGCAGAACCAATATCCTCCCAAATGCCATCCTCTGCAAATGGCAAAAGTATTTTCTCTGACTAAATCCCTGAATTTCTCTCAATCTGCTGTGGTGAATTTGCAATTATTTTTCTTGGCCTGGAGAACATCCTTTTAAGACACAATTTTGAAAAAATTCCAAAGCACCATTATTACATGTGCAGAAGAAATCTTTATTTTGGAGATTATTCACCTATGAGCCGAATCTTTAAAATTGCTTGGTTTATGTGAAGTTTATGATATGTGCTGGGGATTTTTCTCCTCCATAACAGAGAGGCTCAGCCATCTACTCAAGGTGAGTCTGATTTAAATATCATTATTAAGAAGCTGAATTGGTTCAGGAAATCCTGAGACTCAACACAATTGTTCTGCTCAGATTCCCAAGGACAAAGCTGGGGAACTGAGTCTTGTCCAAGATCCTAGGAAGGTGTCCACTTGGATGACAGATTGGAGGTAGTGAAACATTTTGAAACGATGTTTAAGTAAGGATTATTTTTAAAGAACTGTGGTGTGAATCACACTAATTACAACACACTCAGTCTCAGAGGTGAGTTGACAAATTTATGTATGTTATTAGTGAGACAGATGGGTAAGGAGCAATTTTTTTTCTGTTAACTAAGAAACGGTGCCAGGGTTAGCCAGCTAAATTCCATTTCCTTGTGCTGGCAACTCTTTAAGGTTAACATTTATTTAAATATATAGCACTTCACTGGATCCTCATGACTGCCCTGTGAGACAGCCATCCCATTTCAGAGATGTTGAAACCCAGATTCAAGGAAGCTAAGTGACTGGCTCCTGATCACCAAATTGTATGTGTCTGTGATGGTCAGTTTTATGGGCCAACTGGTCTAGGCTACTGTCCCTGCCTATTCAATCAAATCTAGGTGTTGCTATGAAAGTATTTTATAGATGTAATTAATGTCCATAATCAGTTGACTTTAAATAAGGGAGCTTACTCTAGGTAACCTGGATGGGCCTGGTTCTACCAGTTGAACGCCCATAAGAGCAGAACTGAGGCTTCCCAGAAGAAATTCTGCTTGCAGACTTCTTCAGCTCATGCCTGAGGGTGCAGCCTCCCTCTCCTATGGCCCTGTCTGTGGATTTTAGTTGTTCCTGGCTGTTCCCCACAATTTCATGAGCCATTTCCTTGCATTAAGCCTCTTAGTATATATTTTCTACTGGTTCAATTTCTCTGGTTGAATTCTGGCCAGTGCAGTGACCAAGAAGTAACTTCTTCTCAAACTATGAAAGCAGTACCTTACATTTGTATTGAGCTTTATAATTTTAAAATGCACTCACTTATATGATCTTTATTAAATCCTGGGACTGTGAGTAGGTAAGTCAGTCATCATCCTTGCCATCACCACTGGTATCACCATCGTCATCATCGTTGTTGCTGTTTTACAGCTGAAGAAAAGGGTTATGCAGCCAAAAGGCAGGTCTGGGGCCAAGAACCAGTTCTTCTAACCCCAAATATTATGTGTAACATCAGCATCTCTCTGCGCAAAACTTCAAATACTTTATCCTCTGGGTTCTTGGATGTCTTCCGATGGTCATTTCCTCCACTGTAGCCTATAATCATCACACACATTTCCAGCCACCATGCCCATGGAAAATTCTGGACCTTGTCATCATCGGGAACCACACCATTTCTAAAATCTGTATTTTAAATATCCATTAAAAACACCCAAGAAAACAAAAATAAAAAACCTCTAGGCATGACCTCTTCCTGTGGGTTTTTCTTTATCAAAATTCTGGTCATTTTGAAACCCTAATTTAAGTGGTAAATAGTTTGTGTTCATGGTTAAGTGTATCCTAAATATGGTTCTTTATAAAGCAATTTTTTATTTAGTAAAACCAAAATTCATTTTTATTCAATGAATGTCAATCTCACCACCAAGATTCCAACGTGAGTATCTCTTATTTCTAACATAATGCTTAATAGTCTTGAATGATTAAAATGAGGCCACATAAAGTATTTCCACATGATTATATGTAGGCGTGTACATGTGTTTGTGTGTGTATTGTGTATCATAACATGTTAAGTAGAGAACATGTTTGAATCTAACTCCTTGGGAAAACGTATCAAACCACAGAAGAGTAATCTGGGACTCAATCTCTTAATATTTCTTTTAAGGATGATGAGGAAAACAACCAGCTAACAAAGGCAAGTTATGGAATATTGAAGAGCTAATGTGGCCCATTATTCATATGTTGAATAAATGCATTGGACTGTCTAAACATCATCTCCAGGCACAGTTATAAATTAGGGAAGGGTGATCTGCAATATCGTGGTGGAAGATTTTTAGTTCCTGTAGAAGAGTGACACCATCAGAATGACACAGTTCATTCCTGACTTTCATCCCTTTCATGAGAAGCCTAACTAGCAATAATCCATAGGTGAGACACCATTGTGAAAATCCCAGAACCCTCTGGATCACAGAGACTGAGAAGGACTGCATTCAGAGGCTAAGAGGAACATCCACACTCTGACTGCATTGCCCATCCCTCAGGATGGCACAGCAACATACCAAGAGGGCTTCTTCAGGCCTAAAGTTTTAGGGAAAAAGAGAGCCCAAGTGAATATCCAGCAATCCCAACATTGTGGGATGCCTCTGGGGGGCCCACTCAGGTCTTGCCTCATGGGGATCACTGGGAGAATATGCAGGATCATGGGGAATCTTGACCACTGGGGATCAGATAAGGATGGAGAAGAAGCCTGGGGCTTACAAAAACCAATGCCCAGATCTTGGCAGACTACATTCCTGCTTGCCATGGCACTGAGCAGAGATCCTATCCAGTGGCTCTGCCCATCTGCAGAGCTGAGCTGGTAGCCCTGTCTGGTCAGGGAACTCATTTGGCAATTCTGCCTGACTTGGGTCCCTAGTCAATGAGCTCTGTTATCTAAGGAATCTGTTCTAGAGCCCCACCTAAGCAGGGAATCAGATTCATAACCCCACCCAACTGCTGAATATAGACTCCAGTCCCAACTGATGAGGAATGCTGGCCAGGGCACCGGGACAACCACAGAGCCCATCCTATAATCCCACTTGGGTGGGGAGACAAGACAGCACCTCTGTCCAACTGTTGAGCAAAATCTCTGACCACACATGTGTGCATAGCCTATGATACTGCCTGGCCATGGAACCCAGCCTACAGCCCGGCCTTGCAACAGAGCCTAGCCTATGGCCTTGCCAGATTGCTGAACATAGTCTGGTCTCACCTGGGTGGATGCTCAATTATGTAGCAAAGTCTCTAGTCCCATCTGACTGCAGGCTACCACTGGAGGCACCTTTTGACCAGGGAGCCTTTACACCAACCTTGCCCAAGAGCAGAGCACAGATATGGGTCTATCTGATCACAAAGTCCAGGCTGTGGCCCCAACCAACTTTGGGGCAGTCTGTGGTCCCACCTGCTTGCAGAACACAGCCAGAGACCCTCTCCAACCATGAAGCCCTGCCTTAAGCTCTGCCTGAACATGGAGTCCAGCCAGCAGTACCATCCAGTTGTGGAGCACAGCCTAAAACTACACCTGACCAGGAGTGATGTGCAGCCCAACCCATAGGCTTGCCCAATCACATAGTCCATCCCAGTGGCACCACTCTGCTAGAGAACACAACCTGTGTCCTTGCCTGAACAGAGATGATTGCAGAGTCCTGCTGGTGGTCCCACCTGACTGTGGAGCCCAGTAAGCAGCACCCTTAGCTAACCTCGGAGCACAGGCAGTGGCCTCACCCAACTAGAAACCCTGACAGCAAGCCCAGCCTGCCCACAGATACTACCGGTTGACCTGTTCAGGACCCCAAGCTGAGCTGATGGTGAGGACTGTCCCTGCCAAAGCGAACCTGTGAAGTCTGGAAGAGGAGACTACTCCCTCAAATGCACAGATAGATACCAATGCAAGGAATCAAGAATCACAAAGAATTGGGTAAATATGACACAACAAAAGGAAAGTAATAAAGATGCAAAGACAGACCCTAAAGAAATGGAGATCTGTGAACTGTCTGGCAAAGAATTCAGAATAATCAGACTTCAGAATGTAACTTGGTGTAGCCTCTCTGGAAAATAACATGGCGGTTCCTCAAAAAATTAAAAACAGAACTACTATATGATCCAGCAATCCTATTTCTGGGTATATATCTGAAGGAAATGAAATCACTGTCTTGAAGAGATAGCTGCACCCCTATGTTCATTGTCCCGTTATTTACAATAGTCAAGACATGGAAACAATCTAAATTTCCATTGTTGGATAAATAGGTAAAGCAATGTGATGTATCACTTTTAATCACAAATCATTTCCTTGGGATGTTTGTTTTTTCCTTATTGCTTTGTATTTTTTAAATGAACCTACCCAGCTGTTAAAAAACAGAGACTATATATACAACAAACTTTTTATTTTATTTGTTTTTTTTTTTCATGTTTATCTTTGTGGGGTTCAGTTGCTGGGTCAGCCCAGGTAATGGTAGAATAAGCTTGGGATCGTCATTTAACTTCTCTGACACTCAGTGTTCCAATCAGTGAAAGGGGAATAAGAAAGTCTATCCACATCATTTTGGGGATTAAAAGAAATAACATATTTAAAATGCTTTGGCAGAAGAATTCAACCTTTTGTTGTCCGTGTATGCTTTTGGCACTCTCATGAAGCCTACTGGACTTCTCAGAACAATTACTTTAGATTCATAAAACAAAATATAGAATTACAAAGGATGCCAACTATATTGCAGTTGCCAAATGTTAGAGTATAATATGTATTTCTTTGTTAATATGTTAAAAATTAAAAGATCAAGCCTAGGGTCTATAACTACTAGAATTTTGAAGTAGTGAAGCACATGAAAAATATTTTAACTTATCTGCCAAACTAATACATGAAAATATCCATGATTTCTGTTGTTGACAAAGCCATATTGTGGGCTTGCAGCCTACCTTTGGAAATGAAGAAAATGTTAGACATTAGTTAAGGAATAGTGGGAAAAAACAGTGAATTTTATTCCCTCCAAGTTCAGGGACTTCTGAACCTCTTGTCTAGCAAGAAGCAGACATCTGATAGAGGTTAGTTCCCTTCCTTCTAATTTTCTCTTTCAGATGCCTGTCCCAACAAGTACTGTACTCAGGTTTTCTTCCCTTTTTGCTTCCTAACGAAAGATGACTCCAAGACAGGGTCTGATGTCAAGCATTTGGCTCGTGGGGTAGATAAGTTTATATTTCCTTGATTTCTTTCTTTTTTTAAATGATTTTGTTTATTTATTTGCCAGAGAGAGAGAGAGAGAGCACAAGCAAGGAGAGTGGCAGGCAGAGGGAGAAGCAGACTCCCCGCTGAGCAAGGAGTCCCACACAGGGCTCCATCCCAGGACCCTGGGATCATGACCTGAGGCAGACACTTAACTGACTGAACCACCCAGGCACCCTTCCTTGATTTCTTTCTTAAGAGTATTTCTTACTGTGGCAGAAATTGAAGGAATTTCAGCAGAGGGACAAGGTGGACCTTCCCAGTTCCTAAGAAATGGCATCACAAAGAGAGCAGATGACATACTTTCCCAAACTTCAGACTGGCACCAAGGATCAGCTGTGGACTTGACTCCAAATTACCACTCTAGGTGCTTGGTCTTTCCCTTCAGGGTCAGGGTATGGAGGCTCAGAGAAATTGGGACTTTACTCTTCCCGCTTTGGTTCCTGCCCTATTCCTGGCACACTAGAGTGAAAGCCCATAGTGTGTCTCTTCCCAACTCTGCGTCCAGTGATGTCACACTGGTAACTTGAAACCAGCATGTTGGGAGGATTTATACGTAGAAACCAGCAGATGTTCAGGGCAGGGTTTCTTTCCTCCCATGCCCTGCTTCCTGGAAGGCCAGTTGTTAAACATTTGTGAGCACATCCCCGTCTGTATCTACCCCTTCCTGCCCAGCGATTCTGCTTTGACAAAAGTAGTCATTCTTTCTCTTTGACCTCTATTTAGTGTACACTGTTGTATTCCCAGAAAGGGACTTTATACGCTTACAGTTTTCCCTGATTCTGTTCTGGAGTTAGTAGGTGACAGCAATTTTCTTCTTCTCTAAAACCTAAAAGAAGGACCTCACTTCCTTACTTGAGCGAGTGAGAGTGTTTCATGAGATGATTTTCCTTGTTCATAGTTTTCTAAACATTCAAGCTAAACAAGTGAAAGCAACTTGTGAGAAGGCATCACAAAAAACATAAATGATTTAGGATAAACGCATCTGACAAGAGGGTCAGCTAACCCCTGCTTAGCAAACTTTCTCTTAAAGGGCCAGAGAGTAAATATTTTTATTTACTTAGGCTTTAAAGGTCAAGAGGAAACATAGAACCTATTATGTAGATACTTATATAACCATTAAATGTAACTGCATAAAAAAATTAAAAAATATTCTTAGCTGGTTAGCTACGAAGAAACAGGCAGCAATTTTCTGATCTCTGCTCTGGAGGGCTGACTGAGGGTGGGGGTGTGGGGTGAGGAGAAAGGCAGGTGGTCAGGTTGGAGGCTGGCAGATGAAGGTAATGAGGGCTAGGACTAGGGTCCTAGTGGGAGGAAGTAACAGGGTGGAAGAGGTTTGAGGGAATGTAAATATCTGATTAGATGTATAGATAGTGGATAAGTGAAAAGATGAGCCAAATGTGATCTAGGGGGCTGGCTGAAATTTGTAACTCTGTCTTTGGGGTTCACAAACATATTGGGAGATTGAAAGCTCTGAGAAATCCTGCAGTAAATGAAACTGTCTCTTTGTTCAGTCCAGCATTTCCCAAAGTTATTTACTGAGTCCTTTATTCATGCCGTTAGTGAAATCATGTATCATGGAAGATACTAGATTTCACCCATTTGATCTATAACTGCATTGCAGAATGCAATGTCTCCTCAGGAGAAGAGGAACTGACCATACCAGTTATTTTAGAGAGATAATTTAACTTAGGGAATTGAATTGCTAAACAGGCATTTGGAGAACTGTAACTGAAGAAAGATGTAGTAACCGCAGGTAACATCTACCACCCTTGGGCAGAGGGAGCAAAAAGAAGAGGTTGGGGTTATTAAAACCTAGAAGCTTGGATTGGACATGTGGGAATATGGAAAAAAAAGGACCAGGAACCCACAGCTGCTGCTGGGGTGGAGAGCCATTGCTCGGGTGACTGGCAGCACAGGAAACAAGCAGCAAGGAGCAAATCCCTTCTTCTTGCTTCAGGCTTGCTGTCTCCCTTTCACACCCTTTATTGGCAGATCCTAACAGGAAGCCAGATGGCAAAGGAGAATTTTATCTGTGGAGTCCAGCCTCAGAATTATAAAACAGGAAACAGAAGGGTGGGTGGCGCTGAGAGACAGTAGCTTAATAACCAGCCCAGAGCCCAACCCACGTGCATGGTCAGTTTCCAAGCAATCTGGGTCTGGATGGCACCAAAGGTCTTTCCCTTCTCCCAAGGGCTAGAATAGCCACAGGTATCTTTTCGAGGCTCTCCTTTTTTCTTAGACAGCAGAAGCTATTCATTAGAGTAGAGAAAATCATGGTTTTAATTACATTTCTCCTATAATTCAGAAGGGTTTCAATAAGGGAAAAAAGATTTCAATGAAGTCAAATGATTTGGCAACTTGTTCTGAAGGGTTTTTCAGTATCCCTAGATTCAACTGTTCCTAATCCTGTGATTATGTGCTTCGGTTTTCCATTTTAAGTATCAGGGATGAAGATGCACTTCCTTTACTACTGCTGGTGGGTGCTGAGTTGACAGCTTGGGGATTATAAGGCTGTATGTGGAAACAAGATGCACAAGGAACAAAAGGAAAGAGGCACCCTGTTCTCCCAAAGTTCCCCTTTTCTGAGAGGTACAGAGGGAGGCAACTTTCTGGAGGAAAGCTGACTGACACTAAAACATCTAGAGTCTTCTCTGTAGATGTGGTTGCTGTGGAATTTCTTGCAGATGAACCTGCTCTGGTGTGGAGGTCTGGTTTAGGGCAAGGTGCATAGTTTGAGGAAAGGAGTTGGTTGGCTTTGAAGTCATGCCAGTCACTTACCAGTTGGGTGGCACCAAGATAGTCAGTTCACATGATTACTCACTTTATTATTGATAATAATTGCACCTGTCCTGCTCTCATTTTTGGCTCACCCTGAGGATCAAAAGAGATGGTGGCTAAATATGAAAACAGTGCAAAGAGTAAAATGAAATAAAAATACAAGGACTCAATAATGATGAGGTTTTGGGCTATTTCAATTCACTTGGTTCTTGACTCTAGAAGAGATACATATAAGAGAGAGGCATCTTCCCCAACAATTCCTTTCTGTCATTGAGAAGTTGCACTGTGTACCTTTCTGGGCTTATGTTGCTCATGGATTTCCATACAAATATTTGTCTCTTGTATTATTATCAAAAAAGCTCCCAATGTGTAAGTGAAGACAAACCCAGGAAAAATATCTCTGTGTTCCCAGACCAAGTCAGTTTTCTGTGTTTTTCGTTCTAGGTTTTTCTTGGGGCCAAAATGGAGTAGATGTTTCTGAAATCTCTTTTTTCTTTTCTTTTCTTTTCTTTTTTTTTTGATTTTGATGTAGTGTTCCATGATTCTGTTTCTGAAATTTTAATTTGAATCTAGGAGTCATTTGCTGCTGCTGCTGCTGCTACTACTACTTCTTATTATTATTACAGTTGTAAAAGTGGTAATAGCATTTCTTGAGTGGCTGCTGTGTGCCAGACACCTTTTAAAGCACCTGTACTGTGTTACCTCCTTAAAATAACCCTGTGAGGTAGACATTGTTCTCACTTTCACTTCATGTTAGGAAACTGAGGCATAAAGAGATAGGGGAACTTGCCTGAGGTTACAGAGTAGATTATGGAGCTGGGACTTAAACCAAACCAGTTATAAGGTGGGAACTTTTAGCTACTCTCCTATATTCAGGAAACACTTTCATACATTGTATAAATCAGAGTTGTTTCTCAATGGCTTTTATTTGTTCACATGGGGATATCATTTATTGGACATTTACCAAGTGCTAGATCAGCTTCTAAGCATTTTCTGTGTGCAATCTTATTTAATACTTATGGTATTATATTATCATCATCCTATTTATCAGATGAAGAAACTGAAGTTTAGAAAATTTAAACAATTTGCTCAAACAGGTTCACACTTTGAGTAATTGTTGAAGCTGATATTTGAATTTAGGTCTACATGACTCAGAACCCCACATTTTAGATCAGTACATCACGTAATTCTTTGCTTACTAACCATAATTTTTTTTGTTTCTCATGGAGCCATCCTTTAATTTTCTGGAACATGAGTGTAAAGCTTATAACAATGGGAAAGCTGAAAGAAAGCTAAATGAAGATCAGAAATCAAGTAGTGTCAGAAGGGATGGGTAATTATACCAGAAAACTGGGATGAGGGGTAATGAAATAGAGTTTAATGCTCAAGCTTTGAATTTCTTAAAAGACAAGGTGAACAAACAAAAGATAAACAGGTGAAAAATCCAGTTCATCTAGTTTGTACAGTTCTTATTGTCCAATAAAAGAAGTAGACCAGTAATGCAGAAGACACATTTTCCCCAGCAAAGTCCAGAGAAATTTCTCAAGAAAGTCTTGTATTTGGACACCAGTCATGGTTTGTAGGGAACTTCCATGATATACAGCATGGTGTGAATGAATACTTTGGGAAGGATACAGATTAGAATTTTATCCTATGTGACACAGAGGAAGTATTTCCAGAGAATTTTTAAAGGAGAATTCATTTCCAACACCCTTATTAGAACTGGGTGTTATATGCAAACAATGAATCATGGAACACTACATCAAAAACTAATGAAGTACTGTATGGTGACTAACATAACATAATAATAATAAAAAAAAGAACTCACAGTCTAGTGCAACATGTCAATGAATGTTCTTAGATCTGTCATGGTAGCTACATGGGTAAATGTGTTCAACAATTTCATAGAAGGAAATGACTTTATTTACGTACAAAGAGCCAATTGTTTTCTTCCTGAAATCCTGAAATAAAAATTTAAAAACTAACAAAACTTGTTCAACTTCAACTTAACAATTTCTAACTAATGAATTTTCTCCTTGCAAGGTCTGGCTGGACCTCAGCTTGCTCATTCGTTTACTCATATTAGTTAAAGAGGGCCTTAGGCTTGGCCAGCACCAAGACAAAAGAAACGAGGGAAGAAACCTTGGCCAAGAACCTGGTGGATCCCATGGCCTGTGGTGCATTTATGGGGGTCTATGCACAATTAGGTCAGTTGAGCCCTACCCATTAATGTTATGCTGAGATACATAACATAGTGTTATGCTGGAAATTCCTATAAATCATCCAGGAACATGGAAAAAAAAAAAGACATGAGGTACAATCAGGGAACAAATCAGAATCACTGAATCAGAGCAATAAGTGTTCAAGGCCAGGGAGATAAAGATGCCCAGAACTGCACTTATATTCAAGTGCCAACAGTACAACATTCTTGAGCTTGAGACAGTGGTGCTTTTAGCAAACCATAATCTCACCCACTTATGCTGGTGACTCGTCCTCCTCCTGCTGCATCATTCCATGGATAAAAATTGAAAATAGGCAGGTCAAGGATAAACTGAGAAGCTCATTGGATCATGGTCATGTGTACAGATGTATCATGGCCAGGTTCTAGGATTTTGCTTAAATCTGACATCTGTATATCTAAGTCTGTTGCTCTGTCCATCCATCCATCCAAACATCCAGCCAGCCAGCCTCTCATCATCTAAATAGAGTTATATCTACTGCCTCAGGAATTAAATCTTGTCCAGTATTAAAATTAAAAGCAAATTAAAAGCTAAATTAAATTTCTTTACTTCATAATAATTAAAGGAAAGCACTAAACATGACACAGAGCATAAGTAAACTATGCATTCATTTATAACCACAACTAGCATTTATTAAAACACTCTTATGTACCAGGAGCTGTAGGAAGAGCTAGGGAGGGAATAAAGATGAATAAGGCGTTGTTCTTGATTTTTAGAATTCACAGTCTAGTAGAAAGTATTTGCATACACATCTATGACTTCATGTTCTATCCTCTTCTCTTTACTCACTCCACTTCTTCCTTTTCCTGAAACATAGGAACACTAAAACACTCCACTCCAAGCGTCTCTTGCCTCAGCACCTTTGCACTTGCTGTTCCCTCTGCCCAGAATGTTCTTTCCCTGGATATATGCAGGGCTGACTTCCACACTCCCTTCAGATCTCCTCCAGATGTCACAATTTCAGTGAGTTCTTCCTTGAGGATCCTATATAAGACGGCAACTCCCTCTTACTTGGGGAACTTTGTATCAACATAATTCTGAATTATTTTTCTCCCTAATCATATACATTTTTTGTTTGTTTATTGTCTTTCTCCCTCTAGATACCAACTAGAATATGTGTTTTGTGAAAGCAGAGGAGTTTGTTTTGCTCACTCTTCTATCTCTGTGTCCAAAAGAGGGCTTGACAAATAGTAGGTGCTCAATAAATATTGTTAAATGAATAATACAAAGAAGAAAAAATAATGTTAATATATATTTATATATATTAGCTAATATAAATGTGTATTATATATATGTATATATATAAATGAATTGTGACAGTAACAGGGAAGGAGTGATTATTCTGGAAAGGGAGATGTACCTTATGAAGCCTTGAATTGAAAGGTATTTCTTTACTTTGAAAAAAATTAAGTCCACTTATATGGGACAGCTAACTTCCATGACAGATATATCCAACATTTCAGGAATCAAAGTGCTGGTTAGATATGATGAATGACCATATGATGCCTGAAAATTTTCCATTACCCTTTGAATTTTTTTGTAGCTTGGGACCATCTGGAAACAAATGTGTTTGACCTCATTTCCAAAACTACTTGTGAAGCCTGTTTCTGTTAACCAGGAACTAAATCTTCACTTGTGGGCTGTCTGTGCTTGATTCTGTGCTCCAATCCTTACAGTTCTGAATGCTGATGGGACTCAAGAGAATACTGAGCATTTTCCTTGTCACAAAAGCCATCATTCACTAGAGACTGGGAGCAGAGAAGAACTCTAATATCCACTGGCATGGCTCGGTGCAACCCAGACTGCCAAAGAAAACAGGTGTTCAATGATTACTGGAATAACTTTGAGGCAAGACTCCAGGCTGTGCATGAGCCCATGTGACCACTTTCCTTATAGGGCTGTGGATGTCAGACAGGTAAATGAGGACTCTCAGGCAGCCAGAGAAGACTCTTTGGGGTAGCTTTTCATTTCTACAAAAATTTTCAGACAACAATTATTTATTGAGTATGTGCTTTGTGCAAGTCTCAGAGCGTGACCCTTTCTTGATATAACCAGAGGGTCTCAGTAAATTTGTGTGGTCCTCTGAGGGTTTCAGGAAACCTTCTCTTGGAGATTGTTTTAATCAGAGTGTCTTTGCAGGAAGGGGAAACCCATTCAAACAAGCTTTTGTGAAACAGAGGGAAACAGGGGAGACATTTTCCAGAATCCAAATGCAGGAAATGGCAACATAACATCTCACTGCATAGTTCCCCTACAAGGTGCTCTGCTCTCTGGGCACTACTTCTCTCTTTCTGTGGGCTTGAATCCTCTAACACTCAGTGCCTCAGGCCAAAAAAAGGCCTTTTCAGACCCTACTGGATAGTGCCATCCAGGAGTACTCAACAGAGACTGCTCGAAGTCCTGTGTGTTCCATTCCAAACCACTGAGAGAACCTGATTGGCTCACTTCATACCTAGGATTCTTTCCCATCCATCAGATATAACCAGGGGATGAGGTTTTGTAGCACACTGTGCACTCAGGAGGACTGTGGGAAGTGACTCTCACAGAAGGTAGAATGAGGATATAGGGAGGACATGCCTGGAATCTCTAGAGTAGACACAAAGGGATGTTCAGAGCTAGGAACCAGGGATTTTAAGTACAATATGAGGGAAAAGAGCTGTTTTATTGACAGGAGCCATTAGTTAGCTATATTGGGACCTGTTGGGGGGGTGATTCAGATACCAAGACAGAAGTCTGGATACTCAAGCTGAAATGATGAGAAGAACTGGGGTACTTGGTCACCAGCCAGAGACTTGCAAGGAAGCAAATGCCCCTTCACCCTTGAAGGCATTCAGTCCTAAACTGGATAGTGATGTCCTTGAGGGGAGGAGCCATGAGCTTGTTTATCATCATATTTCAACATCCAGCACAGTTCCTGGGATGTTGTTGGTGTTTGAAACATAATTGTTGATAAAATAAATGAAGGAATGAATGAAGATACTCGGAGTAGCACCTCCTCTGTGAAGCTTTTCTAATACTTCCTCCAACAAAGTCAGAATCCCTTCATTTGTGCTCCCACCATGCTAACCACATCTTATGGTCATTGTCAGATGACAAATCAACCTCTGTTGCATTGAGTGAACTCTATTAAGTAGAAAGTGGGTTGTATTAAGCAAAAATAAATAAATGGGACTACATCAAACTAAAAATCTTCTGCACAGCAAAGGAAATAATTAGTGAAATGAAAAGGCAAACTACGGAATGGGAAAAAATATTTGCAAACCATATATCTGATAAGGGGTTAATATGTAAAATGTAACTCATACAACTCAGTAGTAACTTATCATTATTGAAATGCAAATAAAAACCACAGTGAGATATCACCTCAGTTCTGTTTGGATGGCTACTATCAAAAAGATAAAACAACAAGTGTTGATGAGGATATGGAAAAAGGGAACCCTGGTGCACTGCTGGTGGGAATGCAAATTGGTGCAGCCACTGTAGAAAACAGTACTAAAAATAGAATTATCATATGATCCAGCAGTTCTATTTCTGGGTGTATATCTCAAGGAAAAAAGTCAGTATCTCAAAGAGATCTGCACTCTTATGTTCATTGCTGCATTATTCACACCCACCAAAATATAGAAACAACCTGTGTCCATCAAAGGATGAGTGAATAAAGAAATATTCTTCACAATGGAATAACTATAAAAAAGAAGGAAATTCTGTCATTTGTGACAATATGGATGAAACTTGAGGGCATTATGCTAAGTGAAATAAGCCAGACAAGACAAATACTGTATGGAATCACCTATATGTGAAATCTAAAAAAATTTAACTCACAGAAGCCAGAGTAGAATGGTGATTGCCAGGGGCTTGTGAGGGAGTAGGGGGGAATGGTGAGATGTTGGCTAACGGATGCAAACTTCCTGTTATAAGGCGAATAAGTTCAGGAATTTGATGCAAGGCATAGTGACCATAGTAACACTGTATCATATACTTGAAATTTGCTGAAAGAGTAAATTTTAAGTGTTCTCAACACACACACACACACACACACACACACACACAGTTAAATATGTGAGGTGATTGATGTATTAATTAGCTTAATTGTGGAGATCATTTCACAGCATTTATGTATATCAAATCATCACATTGTACATTTAAAATATATACACTTTTTATTTGTCAATTATACTTCAATAAAGCTGGGGGAGAAAAAGAAAGGGAGTTCTATTAACCTTAGAATTTCCAGCTTTCTAGCACAGTACCTGGCTGTATAGGAGCTTCTCAGTAATTGGCCTTGAAATAAATATTGTATCTGCCTTTTGATGACCTCGACTCAAAGGCTAACTTTTTTGATTAAAAAAATTGATAATGTTCATTTTTTCTAATTATGAAATGATAAAAAATGAATATTCACAATCTTACATTTTGGTGTATTTATAAATTTATGTTATTTTGGAGGAATAAAATTATAATTTTATATATAAATTTTATATGTATATATAAAATGAACATTTTCCTACACCAATAATTATTCTTCAAACATTAGTTTTTAATGTCTGCAAAATATTTGATCATTTGTACATAATAAAACTTATTTATCAAGGGAGGAGCAAGATGGTGGAGGAGTAGGAGACCTAAATTTCATCTGGTCCCAGGAATTCAGCTAGATAGGGATCAAACCATTCTGAACACCTACAAACTCAACAGGAGATTGAAGAAAAGAATAGCAGCAACTCTCTGAACAGAAAAGCAACCACTTTGTGGAAGGTAGGACATGCGGGGAAGTGAATCTGAGGCGAAGATAGACGGCGGGGGAGGGGGCCTCTGTCAGCCGCTTCTGGCAAGTGATGGAGCAGCAGAGCGCAAAATCGGAACTTGTATAAGTCGGCTCCGCTGAGGGACATTGCTCCAGTGGCTAAGCAGGGGGTGGAACACTTGCTGGGACAGTGTGGTCTCAGGACCCTTGGGGTCACAGAAAGACTGGGGGTGCCTGAGTGCGGCAGAGCTTCCAGGGATCGGAGCGGGAAAGCCGGCTGCAGAGATGGAGCTGAGGAGTGGGCCTTCCGCTCGGGGTTGCCATAAACCATGACCCGCGGCACAGTCAGGCCACTGTTTTCCAGCAGGGACCCAACAAGCGGCAGATCCAGGGAGACTCCCTTTCATCTCCCGGGAGGAGTGGTGCGGGAGCACACTGCAGGGATCTGCTAGGTTTGGAGACTCCACACGGGGTTGTGTGCCAGAGATAGAAATGCTCGGTTACAGGCCGGTGAGCACGGAGTGTGGCCGGAGACTGGGGAGATGGGAGTGATTGACTGCTTTTCTCTGGGGGCGCACTGAGGAGCGGGGCCCTGAGTTCTCAGCTCCTCCAGGGCTGAGATTGGGAGGCCACCATTTTCACTCTCGTCCTCCAAAGCTGTATGGAAAGCTTGCAGGGAACAAAAGCTCCTGAGAGCAAACCCCAGCAGATTACTTAGCCCTGACCCAGTAAGGCCAGGGCAATTCCACCTCCAGCAAAGACATTTAGGGACCATGGCAACAAACCCTTTCCCCAGAAGATCAGCAAGAACAGCCTGCCAAGACCAAGTTTACCCATCAATGAGAATGGCAGAACTCCAGCCCTAGGGGAATACTGCACATAGAATTCATGGCTTTTCCCCCATGATTCTTTAGTCTTTCAAAGTTAATTTTTTTTAATTTTCTTTTTTCCCTTTTTCAACCAACATCTTATTAATCCTTTTTTAAAAAAATCTTTTTTATTTTTCAATTTTAGAGTCATATTCTATCCCTTCATAGTAGTTAACCTTATTTTTGATATATATCTATATCTATCTATCTATCTATCTATCTATCTATCTATCTATCTATCTATATAAAGTTGTTCTCTTTTTAAAATTTTGGGATACAGTTTCTTCTAACAGATCAAAATATACCCTAAATCTCTACTGTATGGCTTTGTTCTAGTCTCCTGCCTGATCACATTCTCCTGCCCCCTTTTTTTTAAATCCTCTTCTTTCTTTTTTCAAACCACTCCTTATCTTATCAATTTCTTTTATAAAATTTTTACAGTCATATTCCATCCCTTCATCGTATTTACCCTTATTTTTGTACATATATAAGCTTTTCTTTCTTTAAAATTTTGGGAGGCACTTTCTTCTAACAGATCAAAATATGCCCAAAATCTAGTGTGTGGCCCTGATCTATGGACCAGCCTGATCATATTTGATCATATTCTTTGTTTGTATGTTTGTTTTATCTTTTTCTTTTTTTCCCCTTTTTTCTTTCCCTTTCTTTTCCCCGAGTTTCAGGTCTCTTCCGATATGTTTAGTGTATATTTTTCTGGGGTCATTGTTACCCTGTTAGCATTTTGTTCTCTCATTCATCTATTGTCCTCTGGACAAAATGACAAGACGGAAAAAATCACCTCAAAAAAAAAAAGAGCAAGAGGCAGTACCAACTGCCAGGGACCTAATCAATACAGACATTAGTAAGATGTCAGAACTAGAGTTCAGAATGACGATTTTAAAGATACTAGCTGGGCTAAAAAAAGCATGGAAGATATTAGAGAAACCCTTTCTGGAGAAATAAAAGAACTAAAATCTAACCAAGTCAAAATCAAAAATGCTATTAATGAGGTGCGATAAAAAATGGAGGCTCTAACTGCTAGGATAAATGAGGCAGAAGAGAGAATTAGTGATATAGAAGACCAAATGATGGAGAATAAAGAAGCTGAGGAAAAGAGAGATAAACAACTACTGGATCATGAGGGCAGAATTCGAGAGATAAATGATCCCATAAGATGAAACAATATTAGAATAATTTGGATCCCACAAGAAGAAGAAAGAGAGAGAGGGGCAGAGAAGGTATATTGGAGCAAATTATAGCAGAGAACTTCCCTAATTTGGGGAAGGAAACAGGCATCAAAATCCAGGAGGCACAGAGACCCCCCCTCAAAATCAATAAAAATAGGTCAACACCCCAACATCTAATAGTAAAACTTACGAGTCTCAGAGACAAAGAGAAAATCCTGAAAGCAGCTCAGGACAAGAGACCTGTAACCCACAATGGTAGACACATTAGATTGGCAATAGACCTATCCAGAGAGACCTGGAAGGTCAGAAAGGACTGACATGATATATTCAGAGCACCAAATGAGAAAAATAGGCAGCCAAGAACACTATATCCAGCTATGCTGTCACTGAAAATAGAAGAAGAGATAAAAAGCTTCCAGGACAAACAAAAACTAAAAGAATTTGCAAACACCAAACCAGCCCTACAAGAAATATTGAAAGGGGTCCTCTAAGCAAAGAGAGAGCCTAAAAGTAACATAGACCAGAAAGGAACACAGACAATATACAGCAACAATCACCTTGCAGGCAATACAATGGCACTAAATTCATATTTTTCAATAGTTACTCTGAATGTAAATGGGCTAAATGCCCAATCAAAAGACACAGGCTATCAGATTGGATAAAAAAACAAGACCCATCGATATGCTGTCTGCAAGAGACTCATTTTAGACCCAAAGACACCCCCAGATTGAAAGTGAGGGGGTGGAAAACCATTTACCATGCTAATGGACACCAAAAGAAAGCTGGGGTGGCAATCCTTATATCAGACAAATTAGATTTTAAACCAAAGACTATAATAAGAGATGAAGAAGGACACTATATCCTACTTAAAGGGTCTATCCAACAAGAAGATCTAACAATTATAAATATCAATGCCCCCAACATGGGAGCAGCCAATTACATAAACCAATTAATAACAAAAGCAAAGAAATACATTGACAACAATACAATAATAGTGGGGGATTTTAACACCCCTCCTGACTGAAATGGACAGATCATCTAAGTAAAAGATCAACAAAGAAATAAAGACATTAAATGACACACTGGACCAAATGGATTTCACAGACATATTCAGAACATTCTGTCCCAAAGCAACAGAATACACATTCTTCTCTAGTGCCCATGGAACTTTCTTCAGAATAGATCACATCCTAGGTCACAAAATCAGGTCTCAACTGGTACCAAAAGATTGGGATCATTCCCTGCATATTTTCAGACCACAATGCTTTGAAACTAGAACTCAATCACAAGAGGAAAGTCGGAAAGAACTCAAATACATGGAGGCTAAAGAGCACCCTACTAAAGAATGAATGGGTCAACCAGGAAATTAAAGAAGAATTTAAAAAATTCATGGAAACCAATGAAAATGAAAACACAACTGTTCAAAATCTTTGGGATGCAGCAAAGGCAGTCCTAACAGGAAGGTATATGGCAATACAAGCCTTTCTCAAGAAACAAGAAAGGTCTCAAATACACAAGCTAACCTTACATCTAAAGGAGCTGGAGAAAGAACAGCAAATAAAGCCTAAACCCAGCAGGAGAAGAGAAATCATAAAGATCAGAGCAGAAATCAATGAACTAGAAACCAAAAGAACAGTAGAACAGATCAACGAAACTAGGAGCTGGTTCTTTGAAAGAATTAACAAGATTGATAAACCCCTGGCCAGACTGATCAAAAAGAAAAGAGAAATGACCCAAATCCACAAAATCATGAATGAAAAAGGAGAGATCACAGCCAAAATCAAAAAAATACAAACAATTATAAGAACATATTATGAGCAACTCTATGCCAGCAAATTAGATAATCTGGAAGAAATGGATGCATTCCTAGAGATGTATCAACTACCAAAACTGAACCAAGAAGAAATAGAAAACCTGAACAGACCTATAACCACTACAGAAATTGAGCAGTCATCAAAAATCTCCCAACAAACAAAAGCCCAGGGCCAGATGGCTTCCCAGGAGAATTCTATCAAACATTTAAAGAACAATTAATACCTATTCTCCTGAAACTGTTCCAAAAAATAGAAATGGAAGGGAAACTTCCAAACTCGTTTTATGAGGCCACCATTACCTTGATGCCAAAACCAAAGACCCCATCAAAAAGGAGAATTACTGACCAATATCCTTGATGAACATGGATGCAAAAATTCTCACCAAACTACTAGCCAATAGGATCCAATAGTACATTAAAAGGATTATTCACCGTGACCAAGTGGGCTTTATCCCTGGGATGCAAGTTTGGTTCAACATCCACAAATCAATCAATGTGATACAATACATTAATAAAAGAAAGAACATGGGGCGCCTGGGTGGTGCAGTCGGTTAAGCGGCTGCCTTCGGCTCAGGTCATGATCCCAGGGTCCTGGGATCGAGCCCCATGTCCGGCTCCCTGCTCAGCAGAGAGCCTGCTTCTCCCTCTCCCTCTGCCTGCCACTCTGCCTACTTGTGCTATCTCTCTGTCAAATAAATAAATAAAATCTTAAAAAAAAAATAAAAGAAAGAACAAGAACCATAGATCCTCTCAATAGATGCAGAAAAAGCATTTGACAAAGTACAGCATCCTTTCTTGATCAAAACTCTTCCGAATATAAGGATAGAGGGTACATACCTCAATATCATAAAAGCCAACTATGAAAAACCTACAGTGAATATCATTCTCAATGGGGAAAAGCTGAGAGCTTTCCCCCTAAGATCAGGAACATGGCAGGGATGTCCACTGTCACCACTGCTATTCAACATAGTATTAGAAGTCCTAGCCACAGCAATCAGACAACAAAAAGAAATCAAAGGCATCCAGATTGGCAAAGAAGAAGTCTAACTCTCACTGTTTGCAGATGATATGATCCTTTATGTGAAAAACCCAAAAGACTCCACCCCAAAACTGCTAGCACTCATACAAGAATTCAGTAAAGCGGCAGGATATAAAATCAATCCACAGAAATCACCAACAAGACAGAAGAAAGAGAAATTAAGGAGTCAATCCCATTTACAATCTCACCCAAAACCATAAGGTACCTAGCAAAAAATCTAACCGAAGAGGCAAAGAATCTGTACTCAGAAAACTATAAAATACTCGTGAAAGAAATGGAGGAAGACACAAAGAAATGGAAAAACGTTCCATGCTCATGGATTGGAAGAACAAATGTTGTGAAGGTGTTGATGCTACTTAGAGCAATCTACACATTTAATGCAATCCCTATCAAAATACCATCTACTTTTTTCAAAGAAATAGAACAAATAATCCCCAAATTTGCATGGAACCAGAAAAGACCCCGAATAGCCAGAGGAATATTGAAAAAGAAAAGGAAAGCTGGTGGCATCACAATTCTGGACTTCCAGCTCTATTACAAAGCTGTCATCATCAAGACAGTATGGTACTGGCACAAAAACAGACACATAGATCAATGAAACAGAATAGAGAGCCCAGAAATGAACCCTCAACTCTATGGCCAACTTATCTTTGACAAAGCAGGAAAGAATGTCCAGTGGAAAAAAGACAGTCTCTTTAACAAATGGTGTTTGGAAAATTGGACAGCCACATGCAGAAGAATGAAACTGGACCATTTCCTTAACACCACACACAAAAATAGACTCAAAATGCATAAAAGACCTAAGTGTTAGACAGGAATCCATCAGAATCCTAAAGGAGAACACAGGTAGCAACCTCTTCGACCTCAGCCACAGCAACTTCTTCCTAGAAACATCACCAAAGGCAAGGGAAGCAAGGGCAAAAATGAACTTTTGGGACTTCATCAAGATAAGAGGCTTTTGCACAGCAAAGGAAACAGTCAACAAAACCAAAAGACAACTGATTGAATGGGAGAAGATATTTGCAAATGACATATCAGATAAAGGGCTAGTATCCAAAATCTATAAAGAACTTATCAAACTCAACACCCAAAGAACAAATAATCTAATCAAGGAATGGGCAGAAGACATGAACAGACATTTTTCCAAAGAAGACATCCAAATGGCCAACAGACACATGAAAAAGTGCTCAACATCGCTCAGCATCAGGGAAATCCAAGTCAAAACCTCAATGAGATACCACCTCACACCAGTCAGAATGGCTAAAATTAACAAGTCAGGAAACGACAGATGTTGGCAGGGATGTGGAGAAAGGGGAACCCTCCGACACTGTTGGTGGGAATGCAAGCTGGAGCAACCACTCTGGAAAACAGTATGGAGGTTCCTCAAAAAGTTGAAAATAGAACTACCATATGATCCAGCAATTGCACTACTGGGTATTTACCCCAAAGATACAAATTTAGGCATCCAAAGGGGTACGTGCACCTCGATGTTTATAGCAGCAATGTCCACAATAGCCAAACTGTGGAAAGAGCCAAGATGTCCATCGATAGATGAATGGATAAAGAAGATGTGGTATACACACACACACACACACACACACACACACACACACACACTGGAATATTATGCAACCATCAAAAGGAATGAAATCTTGCCATTTGCAACGACATGGTTGGAACTGGAGGGTATTATGCTTAGCTAAATAAGTCAATCAGAGAAAGACATGTATCATATGATCTCACAGATATGAGGAATTCTTAATCTCAGGAACCAAACGGAGTGTTGCTGGAATGGTGGGGGGTGGGAGGGATGGGGTGGCTGGGTGATAGACATTGGGGAGGGTATATGCTATGGTGAGCACTGTGAATTGTATAAGACTGTTGAATAACAGACCTGTACCTCTGAACAAATAATACATGGTATGTTAAAAAAAAAAAAAAAAGAAGATAGTAGGAAGGGAAAAATGAAGAGGGGAAATCGGAGGGGGAGACGAACCATGAGAGACTATGGACTCTGAGAAACAAACTGAGGGTTCTAGATGGGAGGGGATTGGGGGGATGGGTTAGCCTGGTCATGGCTATTAAAGAGGGCATGTATTGAATGGAGCACTGGGTGTTAATATGCAAACAGTGAATCATGGAACACTACATCAAAAACTAATGATGTAATATATGGTGATTAACATAACATAATAAAAAAACTTATTTATCTATCTGTTATTGGACTTGCAGGCTGTTTCCATGTTTCACTATAATAAATATTTCCTTATGAGAATTTCCTTACACATGAAACTTTGTGCTTTCCTGTAGGTATATTTCCGAAAGTGGAATTATGAGATCAAAGGGCATGCACACTAGGGCCCTTGATAATTATTGCCAAATACCTCTAGAGAGGGCGAATTAATGTACTTGACACCAGTTGTGTATGATCATGCCCGTTTCCCCACGTTCTTAACCCCAGATGGAATTATAATTTAAGAAAATGTCCGTTTGATCCATGACTCCACTTACTCAGAATGGGGCAGAGACCCTGGCTTTCCCTGGGAGCAATGCCACTGGCTGATGGCATGAGGGCTGTGCAGGGCAGAGATGAAAACAATACAGTTCATGCTCTCAAGCACTTAGAGTCTTCTGGGGTTAGCAGCATTTTATAAACACCTCATTTAAAAGCAAAGGCAGAATAAAATATCAGTAGTAGAGTGCCGGCAGGAAGACAGGCACAGGCTGCTTGTCTGCAGGAGGCCTTGGACATGGGTCATTTCTCGAGGTGCTGTTGCCAGGAAGACAAGACAGGCCTTTACAGATGCTCCAGCCTAGTGCACTGTTAATGGCAAGAGGCAGGTGCCCTGTTCATCATCAGGTGTCCAGAGTGACAGACAAGAACTGGGATAATTGGGAGCCCACTTGGCCATGCAAGGCCATAGATGGTGGGGCTCCTGATACTGCTTAGAAGCCATGGGCAGCTTGGGCTCTGGCCAGGCACGATGGGACTCAAATTGCTGGAATAGGAGTCTTAGGACACAGGAGGCTATGGCTTCAGGTAGAGTTAGAGCCTGGACAGCTTCAGGTACAGTTAGATCCTCTCTTGGGAGGGGTCATAGTTACAGACTCGGGGACAGGACCATCCCAGTGAGAAGAACCTAAGATCAAGAGACTAAAGGGATTGGCATTAGTCCTGGAGAGGAGTAGACTCAGTCTTGTGTCTTATTCCCTCTCTACCTTTTCCAACTCCTTCTCACTGGCTCTAGCCTCCAAATGCTTAACTTACCAGGTAGAATAACTGAATGATTTCTTAACTTTCTCGTCTTCTTATGGACCAAGCTCTTAGGGTCTTGGGTCTCAACTTCCCCATACAATGTAGTCTATCAAAATATTTTCCTAAGCAAAAATTCTTCTCTCATAAAAAGATGTTTGGCTGCAGCTACTAAATGAGTTTTTAAACTGAAGAAATAGACATCTTGGCCCAAACCAGACTCTCCGTTGACCTCAGCTCTCCCCAGGCCACTTTGTGTTGACCCCTCTCTTCCCTCCTTGTTTAGGACACAGGGCTCCTTTGAACTATGTGCTATCCTTCATTTGGGCACCAACCCCTCCCAAGTTATGAGAGGTCTGGTCTAGCTTTGGGGAGGCAGTCATCCCTAAGAGAAGTGGATGGGGCCAGCCACTGGTCCTGCACAGAGTGGGAAATAAAGGGCACCTCTTGGTGTGGAAGCCCAGTCACTGCAGTACACTGAACCAAAATGCCTTTCACTGGGGTAGGGAACCCATGAGTGCCTGGGTTGTGTCCACATTGCCTGCTTACCCTGTCCTCTTATTAGCTACTTTCTGCCCTGCAGGTAAGACAGTGGTAAAACAGTGGTGAAAGGGACTCTTCCAGTCTACCAGGGAATTGCCAGAGGAGAAACTAAGGGATTGAAGGGCAATAGCCCATGAGAATGTGTCACTGATTCACACTTCCTTTTCTTCCTTGGACCTGGGTAGGTTTTTCTGCACACTTGGAAGTCTCAGTGTATTGCCATAAAACCTGATTCTGGGCTGTAAATAAGAGAAAGCCTACAGACTTGCCTTGACTGCAATGTACAAAAGGTGGAGATGTGTGTGCCACCCCCGCATCCCCTTCTAGGTCAAAGGAGAAAGGACCATTTCCCTAGTAACTACTGTGTATCTGGAAGAGCATATTGAAGTGGATGTTACTGTTGCTGCACCCAGACTCCCTTGGGTACCTTCACCATGTCTGTGCATCTATCCCCCAGCTTCAATGGGGATTTCCTTCCCAACAGCCAGTCTCCGTGGCTGTCTTTGGCAGACTGTGCTCTGCTGTGGGAGCTGCTTCACTCAAGTGTGCAGAGTTGGAAGTGCCTTCAAGTGTAGAGTTCCCTTCCAGCCCTGTAGCAGCTCTTAGCTGGTGACTGATAAATGCAGGAATATGAAGGTCGCTCTCCCTCACTTCCAGTGGGGACAAACTCTGGGACATAATACATTCCAGAGCTTTCTTGCAGAGTCAGGCTGAGGTCACCTTTAGCATGTCTCTCCCCGAGATGGCATCTCACTTGACTTTCTCCTCCTCCCTCTCCTACTTCCTCCACTCCCTTGCTGGCCTCCCTGGGAACATTTTCTTCATAAGTCACTTGTCCATGAACTAGGCTTTAGTTCTGCTTCTGAAGAACCTGATCTAAATTGTCCTGGTCTCATGTACACTTGACAAAAACTCTGTGAAGTAAATGTCATTATCCACATTTTACAGATCAGGAAACCAAGTCTCAAAAGGTGGCGATATGTCCAAAGCTAGTGATTTGAATCCAATTCTGTCTGTCACCATGAACTCAATGCCATAGGAAATAATCAGCATTTAGATAATGCTAGCCAATGGGCTCCTTACAGACTCAACTGCTTTCTCAAGATCACATGGAGAGTCGGTCTCCTGAAGTGAATCACCAGAATTGTGTTAAGTATGAGAGGTCTCAGGTCTAGTGCAGAAATGGCCTTGTAGCTCTATGACACTTTTGCTGACAATACCACTTCCTCCTTTATCTCCCCACATATGGCGTCTATCGGCTCTCCGCCTAAAGGGTCTGCTTTCACCTGTGGCTCCTGTGTGAACCAGTGCATTTGTTGAGGACCAGGACCATGTGCTACTTATTGTGAAATCCCCAGAACCAATCATGGTGCTTGGCAAATAAGAGGCACTTAAATGAAGATATCTTCAATTAAAGGATTCAGCCACAGGGCAGTTTCCTTCATGAGAAGTCTACCCTGGAAGAATCAATTAAGTCAAAATGAAGGGATTTTTGATTCCTTAAAAAGAACTGCCATATCTCGAGTTAATTTCTTACTCTCCAGTACCTATATTATGTTTTTTTAATGCAAAGACTTCAAGCCAATGCTCTCTCTTTTGAGAGTCTTCCCTCTGAAGTTTCCTTTCCAGCAGCATTAACTAATTCTGTCAAAAGGTTTTTACCCTCAATACATTTTCTGATGATATACATATTTTAGGGGCCCAGTGACATCAACCCTAATTCTGGGGAATTATGAATTTCTCTTCTTAATATTCTATACAGGAATCTTCCACTGAAATCAAGCCTAATCAGTATATTGGACATTAAACATGAAGCACATGATATGGCTTGGCCAATTTTGGGGGTCAAATAATGGCATTATTATTTTTTAAACTATGAATCAATATTAGAAGGTCTTGTGTTTTCCTGTCGATGCTGCTAGCACTTTTTCTCCTTGTGTTTTTATCAATCCTCCCCTCAGTGTACCAACCCAGGTAATAATTCAGATGTATATTATGGCCCATAGTTCCTGGAATTTTTCTTTTGAAAGGCATGTAGGTGGACTTTGTGATTATGTAAGCACAAAACTAATGGGATTGGCAGGAGCCCCAGCTGGGAACAAGCAGGTGCCAGGCAATCTTCTCTCAGCCTTGCTCTGCTAATGCCTCCCTGGGTATGGGCTGGTGCTGAGCTGCTTCTGCTCTGTTGCCGAACAAGATCACTGCCCACTGTGCCCTGTCAAATCTTAGTTCACAGCTGTAACTGAGAATATGGGTTCCAGCAGCCTTTAAAGTTACAATTACAGAATGCTCTTGGATCTAGAATCAGAGCTTGAAAGATTGGATTGGGGGGAATCCATGGTAATAAGTAGATTGAACTGGGTGCTTATGTTAACCCCAAAACTTTATAGAAAAAATGCTTGGACATGTGTTTCAGTTACTTATTGCTGCATAACAAATCACCCCAAAACTTAGTAGTAGAGAGTATCATTACTTTCTTATGGTTATGAAGGTCTGGAATTTTGGACAGGACACAGTGAGGATTGAATATCACTGTTTCACTTGAGTTTCCTGGGGCTGGAATGCCCTCTTCTCTCACATGTCTGACACTTATCATGGATGGTTCAAATACCTAGGATCTGGATGGAATGGCTTGACTAGGACCATATGTTTGGCTTTGATTCTTGCTATTGGCTGCTTTCCTCAGTTTTCCTTCATGTAGTTTTGGGGCCTCTCTCCATAACATGACTTCTCCATGCAGTCTCTCCAGCAGGGTGGGAAGAATTCTTACATGAGAGCTTAGAACTTCCAAGAGTGCAAACACAGAAACTTCTGAAGGCTTGGGTTCAGAACAGGCACAGGATCAATTGCTAATGGTCCAGATTCAAGAAAAGGGAACTCTACAAAAATGTGAGTACAGGAGGCATGGTTCCTTAAAGTCTACTGATGTAAAAGACTACCACAGTGTGGTTTGAGGAAGAGGGTTGACAGACATGGGGCACACAGAATAGACAGAGGCTGTTATGGTTAAGGGAAGTGCCCAAGGGTACCAGATAAAATACAAGATGCCCAGTTAAATTTGAATTTCAGGTAAGTGATCAATAATTTTTTTTAGTATCATTGGGTACCATGGAAGTCAGTATATCATTCAATATTTGGGACATACTTTAAAATGGTTTGTTGCTTTTCTGAAATCCAAACTCACCTGAATATTCTGAATTTTTATTTGTTAAATCTGGCAACCCTTGATGAAAGCCCTGTGAGCCCAGGTCCTAGAAGCTATTTATTGGTCTAGTTACACGGTGGTTCAGGGCAAATGAGGACCAGGGCATGAGAACAGAGCGGGGGAGGGCAGATCTCTGAGGCTAGCAGAGAAAATTGTGCTCAGTGGGAGACCTGGGTGTTCAGGCAGTGTACAAAGGTGCCTGAAATTGGAACAATAGAGTCAGACAGACCAGAGAGGAAATCTCAACCTTTCATGACTGCTCTGAGAATGAGAGTTTTTTCCAGGCTTTCCAATAAGGCAGATAATAATGCTACTTCCTATGGTTGTGGCAAGGATTAAATAGAGGAGTGCCTGGAATGTACTCAGCGCAGTGCCTGGTACATAGTAAGCATGGGAAGCAGGAGAGTTGTCATCACCATCAGAGTGACAATTATGGTGATGATACCAGTGTGGGTATTGAAGCTGGTGCAGACAGTGGGGGAGAAGCACAAAGGGAGTTAACATTCTCAGAACGCATGCCCAGCTCTGTGCCGGGTGCCTGCAATTCTCCATCTCCCTGAATCATAATAGCCTTTGCAGGGACAATAAATCAATTTTAGAGATTAGTGAATTGACTTGGAGGGATTCATAAGTTTGCCTGAGTGGCAAAGTCAGGTCCATCTGACATCAGGGTTTTTTTCTTTATAAAGACAAGTTAATATAGTTCATTCAGATGGACCTCAGTTCAGGGACCTCCAGTTAGTATCCTGTTGCCAGTCTTTCCCATTGACCTTGGCCTCCATGCCACCTTAACTCTGAGCCTTCCTTACTCACTTGTAAGACGGGAGAGTAATACCCACTTTGCTTCTCCCAGAGCCTTGTTGAAAGCACTCACTGTGGTGATGGGGTGTGAAGATATTTGTAAACTCTAAAGTGCTCTGCAGATGTTGAAATTGTTTTATAAAGTCTAGCACATCAGGTGTCAATGGAATTGAATATGTTAATCCTGTATTCTGCTAATTGAGACCTTGGCAGGATAAGGAAATGCTTCTCTCCTGAAGTCAATGAAGAAGGGCCTTGGTGAGGCAGGAAGAGGGAGAGCAGTCTTTTTTTCCCTGGAACACTCTAGGACAAGATTCTGGGGGCAGGGGGAGGGTTACAGCTTTCCCCAGGGGACTTACAACAGGATTTAAGGGCAAAAGAACAGAGCAGGACCAGAGCAGGACCAGTGCCTGTGTGGGCTCTATAGCTCTCCTGGTGGCTCATTGTTTTAGGTAGCCTTGCAAATCGACCCTTGCCAGAGGCATAGGGAGGTCTGATGCAATGATTGGTGAAATGCCAATTTCATGTTTCTTTCATTGTCTGTTAAAGATTTGGAACTTATTTACAAGGCCACTATCAACTTTTAGACTTCCCCAGAGAGTAGCACCTTAGAAATATGTGGAAATATTGTCATTATCTATTTTATGGGCAAGCATGATGTAAACAGTGACTGACAGCTTGAGTGAGCTGGGTCGTGCCTCTGGCTCAGGTTTCCTCTTTCTCTAATTCACTCTGGGTCTGAATCTCCATCCACCCCAACACACTGGACGTGCAGCTGCATTCATTATTCTCACCGACTCTGCCCAAATCTTCCGCATAAGGAACAAAATGGTCTGCAACCACAGACTCATTTTCTGGGCAGTAAATTATGATAACCTGACAAGAGAATGATCTAGTTCTGACACATATTTTCCAAGTTTACCAGAGGTAACAGCATAACTGGTGGTGTATGTGTATGTATGTGTTTGTGTTTATGTGTGATGGGGGTGGAGTGAATGTGAGGGCCTCTGAAAGGCATCTTGTGAACACCACAAGAGAGAGCGTTCGCTGCTTGGTAATGAGATTCAGTGTTATGGGGCTGTTATTTTTAGTGTTTAAGCTATGAAAATTTCATTCTCTCCCTAGAGGCTTCCTCTCTGCCATTCTTTAGCACATTAGGTGAGAAATCAAGTGTCATCTTTAAAAAATGATAACAGATCCCAAGTTGGCTTGTAAAAAATACTGCTTTCCCCCAATTCTAAGTGTTTGGTCTGGTAAGAGTCATCTTAGAAATTGGAATTCTTGATGTGAGGTGAGCAGGGAAGGGACAGAAAAAGAGAAAGATTTGAAAGTCTTGAATTAGAGGAGGACTAGAGATAGAGAATTTAAAAAAAGATAGAATTGGATTCTATTCTTTTTGAATGATTATGTATAAATGCCTATGGCAAGTGTGTATGTATGTATATATGTATATGTATGTACGTGTATATATGTGTGTATACATGTATGTATATATAACTTGCATCTCCCATATATGTGTTTCAGATGTCCTTTTGATGTATTCTATGAAGGTTCTTTGATGATCTTGTCTAAATTTTCCCCTTGGGTCATAGTCCTATATTATGTTTACATTTATGCCCATCAAATTCCGTTAGCAGAGCTAGTAAAACTGATTGCAATCTTAAAGGTCCAGAGGATTTTCTACTTTGACTATACAAGCTCCACAGACAGATTTCTATTGAACTATTTGTATCCTGTTTACCTTTGCATAAATCTAGACAATTAGTGAAATTCAGGAGGCTTAAATTAGAAGGTGTTCATGGTTTCAAATACCAGCTGTATGAGTGATAACTTCCAAATGTATCTCCAGCATTAACCTTTTCCAGGAATTCCAGACATGTAAATCCAACTGCCCACTTGCCAGATCCACCAGGATATGTAACATGTATCTTGGACTTAATACATCCCAAATCAAACTCTTAATTCAATTCATGCCTACTACTTATTTAATTCTGTTGCTGCTTTCTATTTGCCAGTAAATTCTATCAGTTTCTCGGGTCAAAAGTCATGAATTTGGTCTTGATTTCTGTTTTCCTCTCTTACCCCATGCACTCAACCCATCAACAAATTCGGTCAACTCTATTTTCAAAATATATTCAGAATTGACCATTTGCTACCTTTACTGCTCCCACCCTGATCAAGCCAACACCATCTTCTGCCTTCATTATTGTAATATCCTCCTAACTTATTCTGCGCCCTCTATACCCTATTCTCCAACAACAGTCCTCATGATCCTTTAAAAACCTTGGCCAGATTGTGACACTCTTAAGTTCAAAACCCTCCAATGGCATTTGAGTGAAAGTCAGATCCTTATTTTGTTTGCAAGGCCATGTGCTGCCTCCTGCTCCCACCATCTCCTGCTCACCCTTCACCACACTCTCCATCCATGTTCATCTCCCTGTTTCCTGTGAATGTGAACTGTTAAAAGATAAACAGACACATATTAAAAATTTTAAGAGTTTATTTGCAAAAGGAAAGAGGCACCCTGTTCTCCCAAAGACCCCCTCTTCTGAGAGTTTCAAGGTGAGAGAATAGAGCATACAGGGAGACTACTATGATTATTATAAGCAAGATAATTCCCAATGTCTAGAATGAACTTTAGAGCAATGGTTCCTGAGACCCAAACCAATCAGATTCAAATAAGTCAAAGAAAGACCCCACTGAAGGAATCACCTTCTTAAACTAACTGGCTTGTTCAGTGATCTTATGTAGTTGCTTCTCAGCTTCCTCAGAAGTGTCAAGTCAAATGTAACAAGTGGTGTCAGCCATAGTTTGCACACCTCCTCCCTCAGCTAAAATATAATCAAGGACTATCCTATTACCAAGAACAACTTTGGCCAGAGAGTGTAGGGATTTTTGTTAGGTAGCTATTACTTCAGCAGTTGATTCAGAGATAGTTACCAAAGTTGAGGAGCATTGTCCTCCCATGCATTAACAGAGAGAAAATACAAGCAGCAAAAAGACAAATAGAAGAAAGCTTTCATGTTGGATTTGATGATCTTGGTTCATGATCTTGTGAGAGCTGTTCACCTCAAGATGCTATCTGCTTCTGGGGAGGAACTTCCTTAGTCAATATCAATTTTAGATCTCCAGCTGGTGTGCAGTTCCAAGTGTCTGGAGGAGTCCTTTTTAATTGGGAGATGTAGACCCAAGTCTCAAGTCCCTAAAGTTTGACTGCCATCTGAGTAGTGAGGAGGACCTGTTATAGTCCCTTCCAAGGAAGCTCCAGGGTTGTTCTTTGTGATTCCAAATCAGAAGGGTGGGAGAAAATTTGAAACATTAATTTGGAGAGTTGTAGCCAGCTATTTGAGAAAACTAGAAGAATTCAGGGTCCAGTCCTGTTTATAGGTATAAAACAAAGCCCCAAGGTCAAGGAGCAGTACTAGAATTTGATATCCACAAAGTTGTGTTGTGATTTTCTACTGAAACATATTTTTTTCCTCTACAGTTACCATCATTTCTATTAAAGATAACATAGTGAGACTTATTTGTTTGCAAAAATAAGTCTAGTTCCATTAAACTTGTCCTGATTATTTAAATAGTGTGGCAAAAATAGTGATTGACCATATAGGCCCTTTTAAAATCATATATGCTGAAACTATTCATAAGGAATCTTAGATTAGACTTTTAAAAGCCTCATCAGGCTAAGAAGCAAACCAAGGACTCACAATTGGACTACACCTGAAATACCTATAGATTTGGGTGAATTCTTCTCTTTATGAAGTCCCCAAGATATCCCAAGTTTCCTGGGCCTGCTAGCAAGTGATCTTCCCTACTCACCTGGTTAGGCTGCCAGGAACCCTGTAAACAAGGTACCAGGCCAATTTTTCCAAGGGGCTTTTATTGGCCCCATAAAGTCAATTTTAGTTCCTTAAAGCTGTCTGGTCATATCAGATTCTCTGCACATTCTCAAATATGATATTCCAACCAAAGTGCTGGTAATATAACTAATGTTTCTAATTGTGTCCTGTTACAAGAAGAACAGATTCTTATTGAACTTATGGAAATAACTATATTGCCATGAAAATAAGAATACACAGTTTTCCAAATTCTGGACAGATCAGAGAGAAAAAGTAAATGTTTAAATTCTGTTTACAAAGGTAGAATAAAGTATTATATTTAATGATGATAACTCTAAAGGTATGCCTGTTTTAATTAAGCCAACAAACATAAACAGCTTTTATTTGCTGAAGATTATCTTGGATCACATGAACTTGAAAAACAGTTGGGTTTTTTCTATATTTCTGAGAGTATACTTAATTTATATAAATGCTTGTTTGTCTTTAATTAAATAGAGCTCTTTACAGATTAATTTTGGCAATACCATCCAAAGGTAGAAAAATATCACATATCTATAACACATATAAATAGACATACAAACAGACACAAATGGAAATCTTATAGCTTTCATTTTAGCTTAGGTGAGAAGGCTTAAAAAATTTATTAGGCTCTGAATACCAGCTTCCAGTTTGGCCAACTTCTGACCACAGAGTTACTTAAAAAAAATCCTTTCAAATATCTTTCCAGGTTTCAGTTGGGACAAATAGTAAGTTTTCCTAGCAGTGCTGAACAACACTTTGGGTGCAAGAGCTGTCCCCAGAGAGGGTGCAAAAGGTACTACCCTGCCAAGATCCAGAGACCAGGTCCAGTTGTCAAGTTAGACCCAGCCTATTATTGGACCCAGCCTGGTTTTTAAGTTGGATTAAATACAACTCCACTGGTTTCTAGATCCAGTCAAGAAAAAGAAATGTTCAAATAAAGTCTGAAAACCTCAAAGCACAAGAACTGCGGAGTTAGGATCTTAGGGGGATTTACCCACCATCTCTAGAAGCAGCGAGAAAGCAACATGCTCTGAGACCCCACAGACAGGTACCTATGTTTGGTTGCTCATTAGCTCCTGGGGACCTTTGGGGGTCTCATTCTCTTCCTTCTTCTGACCCTAGAACTGTTAAAAGATAAACTGAGACATGTTAAAAAAATTTCAGAGTTTATTTGAGCAACAATCAATTTGAATCAGGCAGCATACAATCTAGAAGATAGAAAGGAGACTCAACAGCTGTACAAAATGAAAGATTTTTATAGCCAGAAGGAGCAGGAACAAGGAAGTTATTCTAGGCAAAAAAGCAAGTTAGTTACTGCAAGGTCGATTTCATTTGGGGGGTGTAGGGTCTATCAGGCAGATGATCTAACTAGTGCTGATCAGGTGATTCGTGACTGACTGGTTTAAGATTCCATTTCTAGGGGAGCAAAAATTATAGTAATTTTTATAGATCTCCATTCACTGATGTGGGGCTTAGCATAAGCAATCCATTTTGGGCTTATTGTCTTATTTTTAACAGCATATTTCCATTCACTTTTGGTTCACTCTGCCTGGATGCTTTTCTTTCACATATTATGCATATTGTTCTCCCATTTGGTTTCATCTCTACTCAAATGTCACCTCCTCAGAGATTATCTCTGAGTACTTAAAATGGTGTCCCTCTTCCTTATTTTCTTGACTCTGCCTCCCTTAACCTATTTTATTTTTCTTCACAGTGTTCATCACCATCTAACATTACATGCTTATTTATTTGTCTGTTTCCTCTCACTCCAATGTAAGCTTCCTGAGGCAGAGATTTTTAAGAATTTACTTTATTTTTAGTTTTTAAATTTTATTTTTTTGTACTACTCTGTCTTCAGAGCCTAGAATAATATAGAATAATATAGAAGTTGCTCAATAATTATTTGTTAAATAAACAAATGAATTGGTGCTCTGCTACTTCTTTCTACAACATTCCTGTAAATTCTCTCTAGCATTAGTGCAATTATTTCATTTTGATGCTCTGGGGTGTGATGCAAGGAAATGTACCTTAACTGACAGATTGAATTTCTTTCATAAGTGTTCTGTAGTTCTTAGAGTACAGATTCTTTACCTCTTTGGTTAAGCTTATTCCTAGGTATCTTATGGGTTTTGGTGCAACTATAAATGGGATCGACTCCATAATTTCTCTTTCTTCAATCTCATTGTTAGTGTACAGAAATGCAACTGATTTCTGTGCACTGATTTTGTAACCTGCCACATTGCTGAATTGCAGCAATTTTGGGTGGACTCTTTTGGGTTTTCCACATAAAGTATCATGTCATCTGCAAAGAGGGAGAGTTTGACTTCTTTGCCAATTTGAATGCTTTTTATTTCTTTTTGTTGTCTGATTGCTGAGGCTAGGACTTCTGGTACTATGTTGAACAACTGTGGTGAAAGTGGGCATCCCTGTCATGTTCCTGACCTTAGGGGAAAAGCTCTCAGTTTTTCCCCATCGAGAATGATATTCGCTGTGGGCTTTTTGTAGATGGCTTTTATGATATTGGGGTATGTTCCCTTTATCCCTACACTGTGGAGAGTTTTAATCAAGAAAGGATGCTGTATTTTGTCAAATGCTTTTTTTTTTTGCATCAATTGAGAGGATCATATGATCCTTGTCCTTTCTTTTATTAATGTGATGTATCATGTTGATTGATTTGCGAATGTTGAACCACCCTTGCAGCCCAGGAACAAATCCCACCTGGTCGTGGAGAATAATCCTTTTAATGTGCTGTTGGACCCTATTGACTAGTATCTTGGTGAGTATTTTGGCATCCATGTTCATCAGGGATATTGGTCTGTAATTCTCCTTTTTGATGAAGTCTTTGGTTTTGAAATCAAGGTAATCCTGGCCTCATAGAATGAGTTTGGAAGTTTTCCTTCTATTTCTATTTTTTTGAAATAGCTTCAGTAGGATAGGTATTACTTCTTCTTTAAATGTTTGGTAAAATTCCCCCTGGGAAGCCATCTGGCCCTGGACTCTTGTTTTTTGGGAGGTTTTTGATTACTCCTTCAATTTCCTTTCTGGTTATGGGCCTGTTCAGATTTTCTATGTCTTCCTGTTTCAGTTTTGGTAGTTTATAGGTTTCCAGGAATGCATGCATTTCTTCCAAATTGCCTAATGTGTTGGCATATAGTTGTTCATAGTATGTTCTTAAAATTGTTTGTATTTCCTTGGTGTTGGTCATAATCTCTCCTCTTTCATTCCTGATTTTATTAATTTGGGTCTTTTCTCTTTTCTTTTTGATAAGTCTAGCTAGGGGTTTATCGATCTTATTAATTCTTTCAAAGAACCAGCTTCTAGTTTCATTGATCTGTTCTACTGTTCTTCTGGTTTCTATTTCATTGATTTCTGTTCTTATCTTTATTATTTCTCTTCTTCTGCTTGGTTTAGGCTTTTTTTTTTTTAAACCAAGAACCAAGTTTATTTGTTCATTTCTTGCACTTGAAGTATTCCTCGATGACATCCTTCACCTGAGACTCTTTGCCATAGTCCTTAACCACCACACAACTGCAACCAACCTCTTTACGGGGTTTTCCCTCTCTGTCAATTTTACAGAGGCCTACCCATTCCCCTAGTTTCTTGTTGTCATCAACCTTGATTAGGTCGACTTGGTGTTCAGCACAAAGGGCCTCCACCAACTTGACATACATAGACTCATCACAGTTGGATGCAAGCACACAAAGATGGGCCTGGCGCTTGTCTAAGGCTTTGGCAGCTTCGTGAATTCCACATGCGAGGCAATCGTGGATGAGGGCGGTCTTCAACACCTCTTGTAAAGCAGTATTAACATCCATTACACCTCCAGCAGCAATGCCTTCCTCGGCCATGGCGGTGGATTATGAGTGTAGCTGAATCTTGACTGCACCCAACCTTCCGCCTCTGCGCGACTCGGAGGAGGCAGGGAAAGAGCGGTTTAGGCTTTATTTGCTGTTCTTTCTCTAACTCCTTTAGGTGTAAGGTTAGCTTGTGTATTTGAGGTTTTTCTAATTTTTTAGAGGGGCTTCTTTTACGATGTATTTTCCTCTTAGCACTGCCTTCGCTGTATCCTAAAGGTTTTGAACAGTTGTGTTTTCATTTTCAGTAGTTTCCATGAATTTTTTTTAATTTCCTGGTTTACCCATTCATTCTTTAGTAGGATGCAATTAAATTTCCAAGTGTTTGAGTTCCTTCCAAATTTCTTGAGTTCAAGTTTCAAAGCATTGTGGTCTAAAAATATGCAGGGAATAATCACAGTATTTTGGTATCAGTTGAGACCTGATTTGTGACACAGTATGTGATCTGTTCTGGAGAAAATTCCATGTGCACTTGAAAGAATGTGTTTTCTGTTGCTTTAAGATGGAATGCTCTGTATATATCTGTGAAGTCCATCCTGTTGAATATGTCATTCAAAGCCCTTGTTTCCTTGTCGATCTTCTGCTCAGATGATCTGTCCTTTGCTGTGAGTGGGACGTTGAAGTCTCCTCCTATTATTGTATTATTTTCTTTGTGTTTTCTTTAATTTGGTTATTAATTGTTTGATATAGTTGGCTGCTCCCAAATTAGGGGCATAAATATTTATAATTGTTAGATCTTCTTGTTGGGTAGACCCTTTAAATATGATATAGTGTCCTTCTTCATCTCTTACTATAGTCTTTGGTTTAACATCTAATTTGTCTGATATGAGGATTCCTACCCCAGCTTTATTTTTGAGGTCCATTAGCATGATAAATGGCTCTCCATCCCCTCACTTTCAGTCTGGAGGTGTCTTTAGGTCTAAAGTGCGTCTCTTTTAGACAGCATATGGATGGGTCTTGCTTTTTTATCCAATCTGATACCCTGTGTCTTTTGATTGGGCATTTAGCCCATTTACATTCAGAGTAACTATTGAAAGATATGAATTTAGTGCCATTGTATTACCTGTAAAGTCCCTGTTTCTGTAGCTTATCTCTGTTTCTTTCTGGTTTATGTTACTGCTGGGCTCTCTTCACTTAAAGGATGCCCCTTAATATTTCTTTCAGGGCTGGTTTGGTGGTCACATATTCTTTCAGTTTCTGTCTGTCTTGGAAGCTCTTTATCTCTCCTTTCATTCTGAATGACAGCCTTGCTGGATAAAGTATTCTTGGCTGCATGTTTTTCTCATTTAGTACCCTGAGTATATCATGTCAGAACTTTTTGGCCTGGCAGGTCTTTGTGGATAGGCCTGATGTCAGTCTAATGTTTCTACCCCTGTAGGTTAGAAACCTCTTGTCTCAAGCTGCTTTCAGGATTTTCTCTTTATCTCTGAAATTTGCAAGCTTCAATATATGTTGGGGTGTTGATCTATTTTTATTGATTTTGGGAGGGGTCCTCTCTATCTCTTGGACATGAATGCCTATTTCCTTCCCCAGATTAGGGAAGTTCTCAGCTATGATTTGCTCAAACATACCTTCTGGCCCTCTCTCTCTTTCCTCTCCCTCAGGCACTCCAATAAATCTGATGTTGTTTCATTTTATGGCACCAATGATTTCTCAGAGTCTCCCCTCATGGTCTATTAGTTGTTTTTCTCTCTTTTTCTCAGCTTCCTTCCTTTCCGTCAACTTGTCTTCTATGTCACCTACTCTCTCTTCTGCCTCAGTTACCCTAGGTGTTAGAGCATCTAATTTAGATTGCTTTTCAGTTAGAGCATTTTTAATTTTGGCCTGATTAGACCTCATTTATGCACTAAGAGATTTTCTAGTAGTGTCTTTTATGGTTTTTTCAAGCCCAGCTAGTAACTTTATAATTGTTATCCTGAATTCCACCTCTGACATTTTACTTATATCCATATTGATTAGATCTGTGGCAGAGAGTATTACCTCTGGATCTTTCTTTTGTTGTGAATTCCTCCTTCTAGGCATCTTGCCCAGAGGAGAATGAGTGAAAAAAAAACCCCACAAATATCAACCCTGATTCAAGCAAAATACACACTAGACAAATCTGAAGAGGTCAGAAACCAAAAAAAAGAAAGAAAGGTTGACAGGGCAGAGACAATAAAATCTCCCAGGTGGACAAAGCAAGGTGACCCACTTGGTCCTGAGGATATTTTGGTCTGTGTATTAGAAGACACTAAATCTCAAAATTATAAAAAAAGCAAACTTATATACCTACAAAAATAAGATTGAATACAATGAAAGGAAGCCAAAAATGAAGAATATATCTATAAAATGTAAATGTAAAAAATGAAAGTTAAAAAAAGACTTAAAAACAAAGAATTGATAAAATAAGAAACTCTTTGAAAAGGACAAAAAGAAAAAGAAAAAAAAAGAAAGGGAAAATTTTAAACTGAAATATAAACGGATCATGAGAAACAACCTTGAATTCTACATACTATTTTTGCCTAGAGCTGGAGTTTTGCAGTGCTTTGTGCTCTGTAAACTTGGTGTTCCCTGTTCTTCCAACTGGTCTTCTGGAGGAGGGGCCTGCTGCATTGATACTCCTATATCTGTGTCTCAGCAAAGTTGCACCACCCCTTGCCAGGGGGCTGGGCTCAGTGTAAGCACTTTCTGGTTTTTCTATGTGGTTTTTGTTCCCTGAAGGCTTTCTGGCCCTTTTTAGAGGATGAGAGTAAAAATGGCCATGCCCTGATCTTCAGCCCCAGAGCCAAAAGATCACGGTGTCCTTTCTTCAGTAAACCCTGAGGGATAAGTGGTCTTCACTTTTGTGTGTGCCATACTCTGCAGACTCCTGCCGTGGGCACCCACACTGATCCTCCCAGGGGAGGGCGGAGGGTTGCACATTTCTGTCCTTTTTTGGACCCCTCCCCCACCCCATGGAGAGTGGTTGCTCAGTGGAACGTGTGCCTGGGTCGCCCCTACCGGGGGAAGGTGGAGGGTGTGGCTTTTCTTGTCCTTTGCAAGGCTCCCCTACCACCACCACCACACACACTCAGAGACCTGTCGCTGGAGTGTGCAGAGTTCCTGGTTTATGGTAAACAGAGCTGAGAGCCCTCTCCCAGGTTCTCAGACCATAACCAGTTTCCCTGCTCCAATGTTGGGGAACTCTGCCAACTCAGGCACCCTGTTATTTCTGTGACTCTGGGGATCTTGAGACCACACTGGTCCACCTAGAATTCTGCCCCGCTTCACAAAAGAGGACCTTTCATTCAGGGACATATCTCACTGGAGCAGATTTCTAAAGGTTCTGATTTTGTGCTCTGGGGCTATATCACTTTCCCATAGCTGGCTTACTGAGGCTCCCACCCCTGCTGCTTATCCTCCAATATACCCCTTCCATTTCACTTCTCCACACTCCTACCTTGCAAAAAGTGGCCATTTTTCTATTTGTAGAATTCCAGCAATTCTTTTCTTAACATCTCATGTTGAATTCATAGGTGTTCAGAATGATTTGATAGTTATCTAGCTAAATTCAGGAGACCAGATGAAATGAACTCCTCTACTCTTCTGCCATCTTGTCTCTTCTTAGAGGATGCTGTATTCTAAACAAAGTCAGGGATGGTATGGAATCCTGTATCCCTTTCACATGCTGTGTGGCAGATCAAACGCTGTTATCTGATTTTGTGGACAGGATATGGACTATCTGCAGCTATGATTTCCAGGAGACTATGAGTCCTGTCTGCACAGACTCTGTTTCTACCTGAAGGCCTTTCCTGTATCTGACAGCAAACCAAACGCTTTCAGGAAAAATGCCTTTATTTTTTTCCTTTTGGCCTTCTTTTCCATTATTTCCTATAAAACTAATCCAGCTGGCATGATGTCCTCTTGTTTTGGTGTATTTCCCTTTCTGGTGCCTCCTTGCTGTGTGGCATCTCTGGGTGGAAGGGGGTGTCTCTGGTCCAGTGGGGAAGGAAAGTTTCTCCTGGAGCCTTATTATCAGCTGAACTTCTGATTGACCCCAATTGCTGGGCTCACCTGGGGTTGTAGTGGACTCCTGTTCGAACAGGGGGTGAAATGAACTTACCTGGGCTGCCTTCTGTTGCTAGGCTGTGGATCAGGAAACATCTGGCCTGGATCTCTTCCTTCATAGGTTGGGAGGTCATATGATCCCCTGCCTCTGTGTTATTTCTCCAGTCCTGGGGTCTCAAACCAGTTCACTTTCCTCTTCCACCTTTCTGAGTTCCCCTTTGATTGTCTCTTGAGTTATTTGCAGCATTTATTACTGTACTTAGTGAAGAGAAATGGACAGGGCAAGACTATGCCATCTTGCTCAGGCCAGAAGTCAACAAGTTCTGTTTTTATTTTATTTTATTTTATTTTAGATTTATTTATTTGAGAGAGAGTGTGCACATGCATGAGTGAGGGGAGGGCAGAGGGAGAGAATCTTCAAGAAGACTCCCCGCTGAGTGCAGGGCCCAAGGCAGAACTTGATTTCATGACCCATTAGATCATGACCTGAACCAAAACCAAGAGTTACCTTTGACCAACTAAGCCACCCAGGTACCCCGACAAGTTCTGTTTTTAAAAATAAGTTTTAGTCTAATACCTTTGTGATCTGGAGGAGAAGGCAAAGACTGCTTTAGAATGAGGTAGACTTGAGTTTGGGTCACAACCTCACCTGTTATTAACCATGTGACTTTGGGAAAGTTCATTAACCATGGGCAAGTTCAGTTTCTACATGGGTAAAGAATAACCATATGGGTCATTTAGGTTTCTTAGGTTTTAATCAACAACAACAGATCTGGCAAACTTGAGAAAAAGAAACAGGGAATGTACTGGAAGATGGATCATTTAGGAAAAGAGAAAACATACCCAGTTATTTTCACAGAGGGGGTTTAATAAGGAGTTTGGATTAATTGGGTACTGGATGCCAGAAAAGACAAATATAGAACATTAGGATTAATATAAAATTAGTGACAGCAAGAGTCCAGTGCACTCCTGGGGCTGCAGAAACAAAGGGAGGAGGTTGGGGAAGTCAGAACCTAGAAATTTGTAGGCAGGGCCCTAATGATCTGGGACCTCAACTTATGAGAAAAAGGCCCTGCCTGCCTGGGGCTGATAAGTTGAGGGTCAGGGGAGCAATAAAGAGGCTGGTTCAGAGTGTGCAGAAATAAAAGCTGAGAAATAGAAACAATGCTACTAGAACCAACTATTTCTGGAATCAACTGCTACTGGGGTGAAGAGATGCTGCCTGGTGTCACTGAAAAATTGCATGTCTGCAAGAGGGGCAAGATCTTTCTTCCTCCTGTCTTCCAGGCTCCCCTTCATTCCCCCTTTTGGCAGAGTCAAATATGGATCCAGCCTTAAAAAAAAAAAAAAAAGTGCCTGGGTCCCACCCTAGCAAAGTAAAGAAGGGTATATTTTCATGTGAGAACCAGTCCCTTAATAATTAAGAAAAGAAGTATATGAGGTAGTTCATAGTATCAATGGAATAGATGACTATCAGGTCTTATAAAGGGCAGGAACAAGGCTTGATCAGGGCAGCCTGAAGGAATAACTCATGGAACTTTTTAGACTGCTGACATTGTGTAGGGATTCTTTAAGGTATTGCTCAAACCACTTTTTGCCCCTTCGTGTCCTCAGTCAAGAATAAAACATCTGGGATAGAGAGAGAAATTGGCCAAGCTTAAGTTATAGTGGCAGCTCCTTAGGAACCTATGGAGTAGGGAAAGGGCTGTCTTCAAAGGAAATAATGCTGGGAAGAAAAAGAGATTAAAAGGTATATACTACATTCCAATCCCCTATTCGTTTTTTGGCCTGGTAGTAAAGGAAGAATGAAATGGGCTGGTGGTCTTTTTTTCCAATTTAGTGAAAAAAAAAAGTGGTACCTTCTAGAGGAAACAATCCTTCCTTGGGTCCAGAACTTCTAGACTCCACCATCTAGAGTCTCAGCAATAGAGGGTGAAACTTTTACAAGAAATTGAGAGGCTCCACCCATGTCCTTAGATCCTGGACTTTTATATCTTGATTATGAGAAAGAACAATTATTATTTATCTTGAGTTTAGAGTATGTAGCAGACTCTGAAAGAAAGACTCATGTAGTCTCAAGATTTACCTCCCTTGTTACTGTGTTGGGTCTTCAATAAAATATTTCATGATTCTCTAAGGGCAATTACTTCTGGGTAATGGGGTAATGGTAAACCTGGTAGATTCCATTGGTAATAGCCATTACTTGCCTTTTCCTACTCTGAAATGAGTTCCTTTGTCAATAATGTTGTTTGAGATACCCTGATTGAACATCATAGATGTAGTAGAATAAGCATGATGTCAGGAAAAGAAAACCTGAAGCTATAGTTGCTGCCCTGTACATGATGATACGAGTAATGTATAATTGACTTGCCACAGGTATTTGACTGGTCCCACGATATGACATCATATCAGGAGCTCAAGGTGGGTGGTATGTTTTTGTTTTTACCTTACTGACTTAAATTTAGATTTTCATATATTGCTTCTTTTCATATTTTACCATAATTTCAGGTAACTTTAAAAATATATCTTTTTAAGCATTATTTTTAATTGTTTGAAAGTAATTTATGCAGCAGTTTTGATATAAATGGCTTCCTCATTCCTCTATTGTTGCCTCTGTTTGCTTTTGTTTGTTTGTTTTTTTGCTTTTATAAATAATTCTAGTCTTTATACACAAATATTGTGCTCTGCTTTTTAACTCCCTTGACTAGAGAATTTGGAGAGTCCTCCTGGGTTTCGATCTTGTGTAGGGTTGAGCAAGTCGTATAGCAACTGATGTGAATGCTTCTTTCTGGCAGAGTGCACTGCACAACCTGCACAGCTATATATGGCAGCCCTGAATCCTGGCTCTGCCATGCCTACCCTGTGAGCTTGTGCAAGTCTTTTTGCAACTCTGTTGCCTCAGTTTCTGCATCTATAAAATAGAGAAAATAATACTTATCTCATAGGGTTGTTGTGAGAATCTATGCATATTTGTTGTTATTATTTGTTACTACTATTATTATTGTCAAAGGGAGTGAACATTTTAGGGCATTAGTTGCAGAATGCCAAATTGAAAGCTCATCTTTGAATGACTGAAGATCATTTAAAGGATTATTAATTAATCTCCTAAATCTGGAAGCCCAGCAACTCTGGTTAATGTCATGATTTGGATTGAAGAATCTTCAGGAATTATGAATAAATTTTATGAATAAAGCATTTCTAGTCTTGGTACCCTGTTAATGTGAGGTTGGACTACTAACCCAAATTTTCCAGAGATGAGGCACAGAAATGAAGGTCAGATGGCTCTGGAGGGGAACAGGAGCCCAAGAGGAAGCATGTGATTATGGAATAATAACTACTAAATGGGAAAACCAGGAAGAAAGCAAGTGGTGAGGAGTCTGGTGGAGGAGATGCCTTCCCTCCATGGGGAGGAGAGATGATGGCAAGCTCTCCATGACCAGGTGGAATGGAAGTTTGGTTCCCACCAGAGGCTGATGCTCAGGAGCCCTCTGTCACAGTTAATCTGAGTCTGGGTGTTTGTTTACCTTTGACTTCATGTGGTATTATGGTCCAGATGAGAGTCACATGCTTGCATCTGTTCTTCCTCTCTGAAAATCACCTTGTTAGCCAAAGCCAACAATTTTCAAAGGAATGCTTTCAAAAAGATGCAGAGTGTAACAAAATGCTTGACCAAACTCATCTGGTTTCGGAAGATCTCCTTTTCTCAGATGTGTCTACTCTCATTAAAACAAAGCATGTAAGATTCCCATGCCTGGGACTATAGGCAGAGCTCTATTGCAGGCAGTTTCAGAGACATTTCCAGGGAGAATAAAGCAAACTAAAGGCTCGGGCTTGTCTCTCACTGCATTGAATGGGCTGTGGAATGCTTTTTGCTCTCTGACCTAACACATTTTCCTCTCCATTTACCTTTTTTTCCTGGGAGGAGAAGTGAATAAGACTGTTTGGAGCCTAGGGTGTCTTTGGGGCCACATTTAACCAATGGGCTGGGCTACAGGGCTGTTTTAGTTTAGGGAAAGCAGATCCCAAGACAAGATTTTGAGTATAAATAATTTGTTTGGGAGGTGTGACAGGAACTCAGGAAGAGGGTGGGGAAGTGGGACAGGGAAGGGAAGTCAGCCAATAAGGGGTGTGTTAACAAGCCAGTTATCACTATGGGCAATCCCATAGAGATGCTCTGGGAAACAGTTGAACACAAGACTCAGAAGTCTCCAACCCTGTGGTGAGGGGGCAGGGGTGTTTATACACCAACTCCCATCAGCCTTTAGTTGAGGGCTGCTCTAGGAAATGTTAATTCTCTGGCATTCCCAAGACTCAAAGTCTTGTTGGGAACTTTGGAAAAAGACATTAAGCAAAGAAATACAGATGCTGGAAGTTGGAAGTCTGCCTGCACACACCAAAATGGCAAGGTCTGAGTATTCTGGAGATGCACTTACAGTGTCTGTTATGTGTAGCTTAACTATCAACACCCAAACTTAGGTCTTCCTCTGGCCCTTTCTCCTGAGGCAAATCCCAGCAGATCAGCATGGCTAATGAGGAAAATATATATCTTTTGTATGTGATCACGCATCTGGTCTTTGGGATTATTTTACATGATATGTTTTATTGGTAGACAAAGAACATAGTGGACAAATTGGTTTGGAAATAAACATGTCTTGGGAAACAAGACAATTGGACTCACGAACATGTTTCAGAGGGAGCAACTGCAGAGTTTGGATATTTTTGTAACTATGAGACAGGTTTCAATAGAGAAAACAGCTGAGATTCTATAGAAAAGGGTTGAGTTGGAGTGACAAAGGATGCATTCATCTTGTGAACTTCAGAGTAGCTTGGGAATGGCCCAGGTCTGACCTTCCCAATGGTGTGGTTAACAGCCAATGTGCACCTGCCAAGTCTGCGTGAAGCCCTGCTGCTTTTCAGCTCCTTCCAGCCAGTCCAACTGTGTGGAAGAAACTTTGGGCTGTAGGATGTGGAAGGACCTTCTGGTGGATTTTGTGAGTTGGCTTGGATTGTTTTTGTCATTGGGTTTAATAGAATACAAACACGAATCATTCTTTCTCCACAAATATTTTTGTAAAAAAAAATTCCCTACCTCTTGGATGATGTTGCTGGAAGATTCTGGTGTTTTTTCCAGTCATTTTGAGGTATCAGAAGAGTTTCAGTTACAAGACTAAAAAGTCCAGCCTAATCCAACATCAAAACTTCAGACTCCCCAATTTAAAGTCAGACTTAGCTCATGGCTTGAGGATAGACAGGGGACAGGAGAGATTATATTTTGTTCTTTGTCTCCTTGTCCTGCCTCCTTCTTAACTAACTCTGCTGAATTTGGCTTCTTCAGAGCCATAGAATATAGAGTGGAAGATTTACAGGAGAAAGAAATATGTTTGACTGTTGTACCTTGCTTGTGGCTATCAAAAGCCCTCTGTCAAGGCAGGTATCCAGTTGTTGGCTCTTCTGTGCATTCTCAGAGACCTCCAGTGAGGGTTTCTATGCCTCACTGTTTTCCGGGGAATGGACACAGTCTCTGCTGACATCTTACAATTTCTCCTCATATCCAGCTTGCCAAGGCACATCAATGGGAATGCTTTGTCCCCATAGGAAGTCCTCTTGAGTGGGTCTCTCAGGGTAGTGTAAGGGTAGGCTAAAAACTTCACAGTCTACATGGGAACTAGACTCCCTTGATCCATCGAATTCTCAAAGTACAGTTCATTTCTATTCTGCCCTCAGGTGATGCTCCAGCTAACCTCTCACTTTCACATCTCCCCAGGTTCTAGGGACCCCATGTTAGTTCTTCCAACAACTCGCTCTCACAAGTTTCCTGGGCTCTACCTAGCTTCAGCCAGAGAGGAAGTTTCTACTTGCTCCTCTGATCAGATGATACCATTTCCAAAAATGAGTTTTTTTGGAACTCCCATTTGTTGTGGGTTAGAAGAATCCTCTCTAATGATTCTACCTTTATTAACCCAACTTATTTTATGTAGGCTGGATGTCAAAAATGGACTGAATGAGTTTGGTCAGTGGTCTAAACTGCATAGACATGTCACATATTGTATAAGCCAACATAGGTTAAGTGCAGTAACAATGATCCTGAATCTCAGGGGTTTCAAACAATAGTTTTAGTTCTTTACTGTGTCCTTGACCAAAGTGTGTTGGTGAGTGTTGGGGGTAGGTCTGTTCTGGTAGGTCAGCTGTTCTGTACTAAAAGCTTCTTTTAGTAGTGTCTTTGCTGTCCTCTATGTGGAGAGTACTTGTTTTGTGCCATGACTTCCTTTGGTAGTCTGGTGAAGCCTATGGGCCCTTTCTCAGAATAAGAAAGGAAATAGAATACAGTGATCAAAGTATTGATAAAATGTGCTGAAAGTTATATGCATGCTTCTTTATTAACACATTCACTAATAAGGCTGAGGTGGCAGGTCTAATGTCTTATGTAATTTTGAAGGTTAACGAACATAACAATACATTTTTTTCCCCTTCAAAATTAATGGATTTCCTGAAATGGACCCCTTCAATATCTGTGGACTATGGTTTAAGAATCTTTACAAGGCCATGAAATCCTCTACAGGATTTGGCCAGTAGTATAAGAGAAGGCATGGGGAGGTGTGTCAGATGGCAAAAATGGCCCCAGTTCTCTACCTGTCCCTGAACACACACTCTTGGCAATTTGACTTCCTACATTTTCTTATCAAAAGGTAGAGTCTAGGTTCCGGTCACTTCAACCTGGGCTGCCTTTGTGACTTTCTTTGGCCAATAGTGTGTGGTAGAACTGACACTGTGTCAGTTCTGACTCTGGTCTTGGGAAACTGTACACTTCTGCACTTTTCCATAAATCCTGCCACTTCCATATGAATACATCTGGATCTGTCTGCTGGATAATGACAGACATGTGGTCAGCTGCCCTGTCACGTTAGCTGACTGCCAGACAAATTCCACAAATAGAGAGGTCAGCTGACCTCCATCTGACTCCAGGCACAAAAGGGAGCCATAATGAGACCAGAAGAACCACCTAATGGAGCCCGGCTTAGATTCTTGTTGATCTGCTGGATTGTGATCTAAATAAATGGTTGTTGTAAACCACTGAGTTTGAGGTGGTTTGTTTCACAGAAATCGCTAAGGGATGTAAGAAAGATAGCCCTGCTTTTAATTGACTTGACTAGGTGGTGAGAGCTTCTTTCATGTACATTCCATTGTTGAAATCTTGGAAATCTAGTTGTAGGGCCCCACCTACATATAAGAGGAGGCTATAAAATGTAGTCTAGCAGTGCATTCAGGGGAGGGGGACACAGATATTGGTGACTCTCTGTCTTAAGCACTTGCTCATTTTATTCTGCTTTGGAGCCTCAGCTGAAACTCTGGTACAAAGACAGAAGTACCATGTAAAACTCTGCTCTGCCTTGTGATAGACACTGTGACTATCTGATGTTCTAGTGACTCTCCTGCTCCCATCTGCCTCCAAAGAGGATACGATTCTGGTTCAGTAGACTCAGGGCAGATAGAGGAGGGAAGAAGCATGCAGGTCTCAGCCATAATCTCCAACTGCATTTTTAAACATCTAGTTTCTTGTATAGTTCCTTTGGGTGTCCATAGAATGGAGCCATCCTGGCAGGATCCATGCATTCTTGTGCTGATGTGTGGTAATTGATACCATCACAGCAGCATCAATATCTTTGTTCATTGCTCTTAAGAGTCAGTACCCAGTCTAGCATCTACAGTGCCTAATAACATGATTTATGATCCGTAAGTCTGAATAATGTTTCAAGCACCCTAATGCCACACACAGAAACTGTGAAGTATGTTAGAAGGATTGCAGGGCATCAGATAGACTTAGGTCTCAATCCTTTCTTTCTAACTTACTTTGTGACCTTGGGCAAATTCTTTAGAAGCAGGAGCTTTTTCCTTCTTGCAAAATGTAGACAATCATACATCCATATTTCTTGTGAGCATTGAGTGAAAGAATGAACATGAACATACTTGGCACTAGAATATCCTTTGCAAATACTAACTGAATTCTAAATTAAAGGATAAGCAAGCAGGCTAGCATTTTAAATCATATTTTGAAAAGTAGATATAGGTAAGGAAGTTGAATTAATCAGCACACTGTAATCATAAGTCCACGTCAGGGCCCTCCTTTGTATTACCCATTTATTTGATTTCATCTTTATTCCTGTTCCACTGACTCATTCATTTTTTTTTTCTTTAGGTATCCATACTAATATTCTTTACAAATATTCTTAAATTCATCTATCCTTGGAAACTATAATGTCATTTTGTGTGTTTATGTGTGTGTGTGCAAAGTTTATGCAAATGGCATTATGCTATAAATTTCTTTTTTTCCCTCTCAACCAACACCATATTCTAAACGACTGCTGAAACTAAATGTGCTGAAAGAAATCTCTTTCACTACTTTTAAGGCTAAATAACATATGTTTTAAGTATTTTCTACCTTTAACTTACCTATTCCCCAATTGTTGGATAATCAGGTTGTTTCCAACATCCAAAATATGCACTGAAAACATCTTCTAAAATGCCTCTTTGCTAACCTGCAGGAAAATGTCTCTGAGATGTATGTTCCAGAGAGAATGGATAATCACAGGGTGTGTGTACACTTGATTTTACTAAGGACAGTTAGGTGGCTTTCCAGAAGAACAGTCCTAGTTTATATGCTTGCTGGTACTGCATGGGGAGCCTGTTTCCTGACATCTTCACCATCTTTTTAATTTTTGTATTTTAATGGGTTTAAGATGATATCTTGTTGGCATTTTAATTTTTGTCTCCCTTCTTTCTTGTGAGTGTGAGTATCTTTATGGGTATGTTGGCCTTTGGGGATTCCTTCCTTGCATCAACACTTCATGTCCTAGAGAATCACTTTCCTCAACAGTATATACAATCACACCATCATTTCCTCAGGGCTTTGAAGAGTCATGTTTATGATGTGTCAAAGTCACATATAAACTGGGATCCATGTCTGAAGTTTCTATTCTGTTCCATGCTTTTATCTGGTATTGTTAACCCATAGGGGGCCACAAAGAAGTTTATGAATGGGCTTCAGGGTATCCATCAGTCCCCTGACATGTGGCCAAGTGCATATGCTTCTGAGCAAGGGGAGAACTTTCATGAGATTCTAACAGGGATCCAAGAGTCTTAAAAAGCCAAAATCTTGATATGCGTTTTGTTTGTTTGCTTGTGTCTATTTGATCTGTCCCTAGCACTGTAACTGTGTTTTTATAATTTTGTCTTGTTTTTTGGCTACTTTTCATTTTTAATACTGAGACAATGTTGATTGATACATAAACATTTCAGGAAATTTATAACATCACTGTAATTTTAAGTACTCATCATTATACAATGATTATAAAATCATTAAAAATCCCTTTTAATACGGTTGCCTTGAATTCAGCTTTATCTGATTTTATTATCCCAATTGTAGCTTTCTGTTTATTTGTGTTTGTCTGACATATTTTTTTCAACTTTGGGTTTCTTGTTTAATTGGAGTCTTTTTATATAAACCATGTTTAATGTGGAATTTTATCCCTCTTGTGCTCATTGCAATAGCTGATATATTTGCTCTTACTTTTGTAATTTTGTTCTTATTCAGTCATTAATGTTCATGATTTTCTTTTTTGTTGTTTCGGATTTTTTGGTATAAAGACTTATATCAAATGCTTTACTCTTCTTTAATGGTTTGCATATTTTGACCACAGTCTATTTTAAAACCACATTTCTAACACTTTAATAATTTTCCCAAATATGTTCAAATATATATCTCTCTATTGGGTATAACAATTCGTGTCTTTTCAGTCTCCTTTATATTTTAAAATAAGAATTTGACATACTTTTACTTACTTTCTTTTCCTCTTCCATTTACTCAGAAAAACCTACATTTTAATTGTTTTTTTGCAATTCCATGATTATTTTTATATTGTAGATCTTCATGAGCATATTGTTATTTTTTGCATTATTATTAGTGACATTTCAAGAATTTAGCTAAATCATATTTATTGCTATCAGTAGTCTGGAATAATTTCACACTGTGACATCTCCTTTCTTGGCCTCTTAATTTTGCTTTATCTTTTCCATTGTTTCATATCCATCTTCAAATAATTTTTTAAAGAGGATATATTTTCAGGCCCATCTTATTCCTGACAAAAATTGTATTTCTTTACCTTCCCGCATAAATGATGGTTAGGATGAATGTGAATGTGTCAGTTAGCAATTGTTGCTTAAAAAGCCATGCCAAAAATTAATGACTTAAAACAATAATCATTTATTTAGCTCACAACTGTGTAGGTTGGCAATTTGGGTGAGTTCTGCTGGGAAGTTCTTCTGGTCTAGAATGGTGTCAGGCATCTGTGGTCAGCTGCTAGGTTGGCCAGGCACCGTCCTCATCTGGAATGGCTCTGTTTACATGGACCCTGATCCTACAGCAGACTGGCTCGGGCTTGTTCATATGGCAGCTATGCAGGTTTTCAAGAGTGAACACAGAAGCATGTAAGACCCCTTGAGACCTAGGCTTGGAACTGGCTCAGCATGACTTCTAACATATTCTATTGCCCAAGGCAAGTGACTGAGCCCATCAGCTCATACTGAAGATCCCGATAGGGAAATACACTCCACCTCTTGATGGAAAGTGTGCAAAATCACATTGCCAAGAGGGATTCATAAACGATGGGATACTTGTTGCCATTTTAGCAAGTGTCTACTTGCTAAAGTGTCTAGTATATACATTTCTGACACGATCCCTTAAAAACCTCAGATCTTAATTATTTATCTGCTGGCATTTAGTTAGTTATCCTACTCTATTTCATTTATATTTATATATATTTGATACTTATCTTTTTTCCTCTATATTCCAGAATTGTTTCCTTACCTTCTCAGGTTTGTCCTTGATAAAATAGAGTACATTTCTGTAGCATTGGATTTGCCTCTTCAATATTTGTTATTGTTTTATTGAGTGATCTTGCAATAAACCCTTTCCTAAACATCTCTCCCTTCACTTCATCCTGGAGATAGATAGATATATATATACTCTGCCCTCTTTTATGGTTGGGAAATTTTATTCTGAACTATCTGATTATTTCCAGAGACAATGCACAAACTCTGAGTGTTCTCTTTTCTTTGTTTTATAGATTTTTAAAATAATAATTTTATATTTATTTTTTCTTTATTAATAATTAGAAAAGCAAGCTTTCTCTAGAATCAGTTTTTTTCCTTTTTTCTGTTTTTGGCTCTTTTTAAAAATTTTTTATTTTTATTTATTTATTTGAAAGAGAAAGAAGAGTGTGAGTAGGGAGGAGCAGAGGGAGAGGGACAAGCAGATCTGCACTGAGCAGGGAGCCTGAGGCAGGGCTGGATCCCAGGACTCTGAGATCATGACCTGAGCAAAAATCAAGAGTCAGAAGTTTAACTGCCCCTTTTTTGACACTTTTAAAAGTTAAGTGTTAAAGAAGAAGAAGATAGCAGGAGGGGAAAAATGAAGGGGGGGAAATTAGAGGGGGAAATGAACCATGAGAGACGATGGACTCTGAGAAACAAACTGAGTGTTCTAGAGGGGAGGGGGTGGGGGGATGGGTTAGCCTGGTGATGGGTATTAAAGAGGGCACGTTCTGCATAGAGCACTGGGTGTTATATGCAAACAACGAATCATGGAACACCACATCAAAAACTAATGATGTAATGTATGGTGATTAACATAACATGATAATAAAAAAATAAACAAAAGTTAAGTGTTGAACATTATATTACTAAAGTGATATATTCACATGCTAAAACATCAAGTGGCAAAGAATGGTATAAAATAAAAAATAATCTCTTGCCCTGCAACCTAACCCCTTGCTGGGGGGAATCGCCATCAGTAGTTTCATGGTATCCACCAGAAATATTTTTTTGCATACACCCATATTTTACTCAAATGAGATAATATATTATATTGTTCAACACCTTTTTGTTTTTTCACTTGATAATATATTTTGAAAATGTTCCTATGTCAGTACATATGAAATTATCACATTTGTTTTTAACAGTTCACACAAATTCCCCTACTGTCAAAGATTTAAGTATTTTTAAGGTGTTGTTAGCATGATTTTTTTCTATTACATAAATCCTGTGATGAATACCATCATGTCTTTCTGTGTATGTGTATGTATGTTTCTAGATACATTTCTAAGAAAGCAGTTTCTAGGGAAGACCACATGTATTTTACATTTTGGTAGATATTGGCAAATTGCCTTTGAAAAATTGGCGCCGAGGGACACCTGGGAAGTTAGGGATCTGCCTTTAGCTCAGGTCATGATCCTGGGGTCCTGGGGTCAAGTCCTGCATCTGGGCTTCCTGCTCAGTGGGAAGCCTCCTTCTCCCTCTGCCTGCCGCTCCCCCTGCTTGTGCTCTCTCTCTCTCTGGCAAATAAATAAATAAAATCTTTAAAAAAAAGTGACACTAAGTCCCAATCTCACCAAAATGCATTACGATACCTCTTTCTCCACTTGTTTTTTTAAATATTTAGTTTTATTTAAGATTGTCAATATGATAGGTATTGGTATCTCTGTGTTGTTTTCTTGGCATCTATATATGATTACAGGCCATTTGTATTTATTATTTTGAGAATTGCTTTGCATATGCTTTATCCTCTTCTTGTATTTAAACTGGGCTATCTTTTTTTCTTATTGATTTTTAAGAACTTGTTCATAAACAGCCTAAAATGGTGGTTTGAAGTGGGGCCTCTTGTGTTAGTCTTCATGGTTTCATGTCCTGATTTCATTATTAGCTGCTTGACCCGATACAACTTTTGTAGTCTTTTAGTACCTCAGTTCCATCATCTATAAAATGTGGACAGTAAGAGTACCTATCATTTAGGTTAGCTTGAGAATTAAAACAGATAATTCATATAACATACTTATCATAATATTTGATTTATAGTTAGTGTGAAATAGGTGTTACAATAATAAAATGACATTTAGAATGTTGGCCCGGTATCTACCATATGCATTGCAAAAGTACTTTTCCAGTTTTTTAATTTGTCTTTAATTATATGTATATATATTAAAGATTTTATTTATTTGACAGACAGAGAGAGTGTGTGAGCACAAGCAGGGGGAGCAGGAGAGGTAGAAGCAGGCTCCAGAGAGCCCTATGTGGGACCTGGGATCATGACCCAAGCTGAGGGCAGACACTTAACAACTGAACCACCCAGGTGCCCCTAATTTGTCTTTAATTTTAAAGGTATTTTCAGTTCAAGATTATTTTTAAAAAGCCAATGACAAATTTTTCTAATAATTTTAGGGCTTTGTATTTTACTTTTAAATCATCATTTATCTGAAATATATTTTGGTATGAAGTTTGGAATATTGATCCAACTCTATTTTATTTCCAAATGGTAAGTCAATTGTCCCAATACTTTTCATTTCTGATAAGATATCCCTACTTTACCATATTCTCAATTCCTACATAATTTTAAGGTCATTTATGGACTCTCTAGATTCTTCCATTGATTTTTCTATTTCTTCTCCTGAACCACATTACTTTTAATTGCTATAGCTTATATTTTCAATAAATACAGTAGATTTATCCTTTCATTACCCCTACTTTTCGCTATTTTCCAGGTTAAATATATATAGCCATTTATTAGTAAGTTTTCATATAATTTTAAATGATTTTCATTAAAGATCGAATAATGTAAGTAGATATTCTACTATAGGTAATAGATGATTATGCTAAATGAATGGTTTAGTCATTTGAAAGTCGAGTCTCACTTGAGCCCCCATTAGCCTGAGAGAGAGAACATTACTTAGAAGGAGCACTTGGGGGGGACTTACATACAGTGTAAGTAAGTACTTACGTATATTACAATGGATTGTTTAGCTTTACCTGTTTTTGAACTGCACATAAATTATTGAATAATCTCTTCTTGATGTTTTGTTTTTGCTCAATATTAAATTCCTGCTATTCATCTATGTTAATTTTTTTTTTTACTCCTTGTATTTCATTACATAAATATACCACAATTTATTTATACATTCCATTGATGGACATTTGAGTTGTTTCCAAGTCTTAAAAAAAAGGTTTTATTACTCACATAATGCCATGAACATTCTTGAATGTTTCTTTTTTTCATGTATGTAAAATTTCTTAAGGAATGGAATTGCTGGGCATCAGGCATGCACATCTTCCATCTTGTTAGCTATTGCCAAATAATTTTCATAAATGGTTGAATTAATGTGTAATCCCATCAGCAGGTTATAATTTTTTTTAGGTTTCCTTTCTTCTCACTTCCCAAATGCTCATCTCTATACAACAACCACTATTGCTTCCTTTTTTTTTTTTTTAAGTTAGAACCACATTAACTTAAAAAAATTGAGGGAGAATTGCTATCTTTATACTATTGCATTTTTAAAATCCTAATACAATGGATATCTTTCTACCTATTCAAGACTTCATTTATGTCCCTGAGAGTTTTAAAATTATCTGTAGTTTCTTGCTAGACATTAATAGTTTCTTTAGGTTTTTATTATGAACATTTTCAGCCATATAAAAAAGGGTGATATGTGTTATGTTTGCTGTGCCATTTGAAATTAGACTGTGTATATCATGACACTTCACCACTAAATACTTTGGCCTAATTCCCCTAAGAAGAGAAATGGTCTCTTACATAAGCTCAAATCATTATCTTACTTAGAAGAATTAAACATAATTCCCTATTATGAGTTAGTCCACATTCATGTTTTCCTAGTTATCCCCAAACTATCTTTTAGGGCTCTTTCTTTATTTTTTTTTTCAAAAAAGAATTGAAACAAAGTTCATGCATTTGCATATTGCATTTTGTTATATATTTATAATCTTCTTTTTCAAAATAATACCTTCTCATATTTAATGATCTTTTTATGACTTTTTATTACAGACATTTTCACACCATAAAAGTACATGGATTAAGAAGTGAACTTGCATGTACCCACTACCTAGTTTTAATAATTATCAGTATTTTGTTTGCTCTATTCATCCATCTTCACACCTTAAACCGTCTTTTCCTTGCTGACAGCTTTCAAAGCAATTCCCAGATAGCATATCAAGATATCAATTCACCCTTAAGTAATTTATTATGTATCTTTCACTGATAAGAACTTTCCCCATGCAACCATGATGCCATTGTCACATTTAAGAGAAATAACACATTCTTAGCATTATCTCATTTCCATTCCATATTCCGATTCACCTGATTATCTCAAATTTTCTTCTGCAATGGGTTGCCTGAATCAGGACCCTAACAAAGGCCCACACTCTGCATTTGGTTATATTATTCTATGGGAGGTACAGTCTGAATACTGATTTCAAATGCCAGTTGAAATGTTTATTTTCTCTATTTTCAATTTAGAGTATTCTTTTCTTCCCCTTTGTATTCAATTTTACTCCTATTTTTTGAATGTGCAAAACACTTTCCTGGTTCAAGAATCTAAAGTATGTAAGATTGAATACTAAGAAAATTTTTGCTTCCATCCTCCTCCCTACATTCTGTTACTGTTCTTATTAACTCTGATTTCTATAGGTAACCATTTTTGTACTAGTTGTGGCTTCCTCCAGTATTTCTTTTGATAAAAATAATCTTGTGTGTGTGTGTCTGTCTGTGTATTTCTTGTTTTTTCTTACACAAAAGGGATATTCTATAGACTGTTTTGAACCCCGAATTTGTCACTTAACAGTATGTCTTGGCAATCACTCTCTATCAGTACATAAAGTCTCATCTTTTTTTTTTTTTTTATGGTAGCAGAGCATTTCATACAAAGGAGTTAACTTGGTTTGTTTGTCAGTCCTCTGAATAATCTTGAGCACCTATTGTCTGGTACTTGTGGAGTATCTTCCGGATAGAGTCTGAGATTTGGTATTGGTGGGTCAAAAGAAAAAAGCTTATGTAATTTTCTTAGATGTTGCTGTCATAACATAGAATCTATTTTTTTTTTTCTGCTATATTTTCTATTAGGCCAGATTTCAGCATTTTTCAAAGCCAGGCTTTTGGTTACTTTTACTATCCACTTGTGCTGTGGTTCAATTTGTCACACACATTCAGTTAAAGGGCAAATAAATCCACGCAGTTGATAGTTTAAATTCTTCTTTCTGGCAGGTTTTCACTTTCTTTATTGGGGTGGTATCTTCCTCTCTCACTCACACTATTGGGCCTTGAATGTTGTATGTGGTAATCTACAATTCTTAGAATGCACTGCTACCAGGGGTCTCTTTGCCTCTGTTCCTGCTAACAGTACTTTTCTCATGGAACTTCCCCTGCCCTAGATATGCAATTTACCCAAACACATATTGCCTTAACCCTTGGTCAGGTTACTTCTGGGTATTACATTCTTACCCTGGATGTAAAAAAAAAAAATGCGCTTGGTTATGGAGTATTTGGGGAATGTGCAGAGGTTACTATTCTGCTGTTATTACAGAATAGTTGGGCATAGGGACAGGGAGTAGAGAGGGTTTGCTCTTCAATTTTCAGTTCTATTGTTATTAATTTTTAGATGGAGTTTTCTCTGGATTATATCTCTGTTTTTTCCACATTCATGATTTGCCTTTTAGACTTTTTGTGATACTGTGATTTTTCACCTTTTGCTATATTTTCATTGGCATTTCAGTGAGAAATTAAACAGGAAAGCATGTATTGAGGTTGCTAGTCAAATCTAATTTTAAACCAGAAAACTCATTTTTTTCAGTATTGTGTCTGTCAGCTATTGCTGTGTAACAAACTGCCTCCAAATTCAGTGGCTTACAATAATGATAATAATAACTTATTCTTCCTCATTTGTGGTTTGGTTGAGCACCAACTGGTCTAGGCTGGGTTTGGCTGGGGAGCTGTTTTACTTGTCAGCCTTACTGGGTTTAGTTTTGCATGCGGATTGGGCTCAGGTCTGCTCTAACTATATTCAGAGATATCTAGGAAGGCTCTCTTATGATGATGTAAGAAAGGTAAGAGAGAATGGAAGCAAGTGTTTCCTCTTAATGCCCAAGTTTGGAACTGTCACACTGTCACCTAGACCCAATTTCATTGGCCAAAACAAGTCAGATGAATGAGCCCAAATTCAAGGAACAAAGAAATCTATCCCACGTCCCCTGGAAAGGAGTGCAGAATCCCTTGGCAGGTACTATGCCAAGTCCTTCCCACAGATTGTTCATATCTCTCATTTCCCCCAACTCTTCAACAAAATAAATTTCCTTCTCTTATTTCAAATTGAGGAAACTGAGGTTGAGGGCTTTTCAATGGCTTCCTCACCGCCAAATACCTTTTAAAGAATTTCACTGGGATTTCAAATTAGGTCTCTCTATCCAGCAATCTATGCTTTGCCAACTCTACTCCTTCAAATTCAATTTCTTCCCAAACCCCACAGTTGTTCAGCACTCTGTAAGCACACAGTGTTCATAGAAGAAAAAGAGACAGAAGCAGAAGTTACAAGCCATCTGACATTTAAGAAGCTACCATCAACTACTCCCTAATACAGGAGGAGGTGAAAGATGATGTACTCTGGGTAAGTATTGTGATTTTTTTTAACAGGAGTGGCGTTTATGCCAGATAATATTTAAAGCCTCTATGTAACCTTGTAACTTGGTGTTGGCTAGATCACAGGGGCTTGGAAGCGTGATGTGGAAAAGACCCCAAGATAAACAACTCAAGCCACACCTGCCATCCCATGGTTAACATTTGACATCTGCTGTACAGAGCAGGTTAGCAAAGGGAGAATCTCAGCTTTGGAGGCACATATAATAATGAGTCATACAGTCATTAATGTGCAAACCTCAGGCAGGGAGCTCACATTTTGTGTGAGAGAAGGGTTTTTGTTCAGTCATAAGCGCTCCCCTACTGGGTCTGGAATTGCTCTCTGCACCAAAAACGCCTGACTTCATTTTCTTTGAATTTAAAAGGACCTTCACAAACATTTTGGCTTAAATATAAAGGAAAGTTTTTTTTTTTATACAGGAAAAGAAATTAGATTAGAAAAAAAGATTAGTAGAATGTTATTGAAGATAGTTTCATTGAAAATGCCTCCCATGAAAATAGAATTAGAAAATATTAAGAATACGCTGTGCTTCCAGCCCAGCCCCTATACCTCTTTCTGAGGTACAGTATTGTTTCCATATAGGAGAACAAAATAAGGGAAGCCCAATAGATACATATTACTTATATTTTGCAAGAGAAACTGAAATGGAAGTTTCTTTTAAAATGATGTGACTAAAATAAACCTTAAAAATTAATTCATGTTCTTCAATAGCATAAAATATTATAAGCACCTCTGAAAAAGGAGGATTCAGAGTTTGGGCTTCAAATAGTAACCCTGACAGTACATTAGGGCTTAATCTGTCTCCTGCTATTTTCTCTCAGTTTTACTTGAGCTTCGCATTAGTTGTAACTGGGCTGGACAGATATCTAGAGTTGGTCACCTTGTCCTTGTAAGAAGATCAGCTTTGCTATTTTTCCCTACTGGGCACAGCAGAAGCAACCAGGGGCTAGTTCACACACGTGGGTATTTAACTGAAACTTCCTTGCTGTTCCAGCCAGAAGACATGGTAAAAGCATTAAAAGTTGGGAAGTGAGCTCCATGATTAACAGCAAACTCTTTCTTTCCTGCCTGGTGGATGGAAATTTAGACCTTTCATTGGGGAGGATAATCTTTACTGGATTATTACCAGGGGGGAAATAAGTTTCTAAAAAAAAAAAAATCATCTTGAAAGAAGGTGAAGCCATCTTGGGACCTCTATACATCTTTTCTGACTTTTGTCCTGATTGCGTTCTCCAGTCCATGCGTATTCAAGGAAAGTTCATCCAGTGACTATCTGTGTTTGCCATTCTTTTGGTTGCATGACAGGTGATGATGTCTTAGGCAGGGAAGACCCTCACTCAATCTTAATGCTATATGCTCCCTGCTAAGCCTCAGAACACAGATCCATATATATTTTTTGATCTATACATACAAGCTTTTCTTGAAGGATTTTTTGTAATGGACAATGAGTCAGAGAGGCATATTTCGTTATGGTCACCTTTTGGATAAGCATAAGCAACTCATCTGAGTAGCGATATCAGAAACTCTTCACTAAGTTCTTTTCAGAGTCAGCCAGGGACAAAGTAAAATCTGTAAAATGCATTTTTGTTAGGATTACATTGCCAGTTCTTTGTCTTGTCCCCCACCATGAGACATTTGAGGTTGCCACCTGCTCCTAAACTCATACGGTCTCCCTTGCCCCATCAAAGTTTGCTCTCAGGTAAGAAACCTGAATTGAATCCCACCAAGGAATAAGCAACTGGTAGGAGGAAAAAATGCCTTTTACAAGGATGAATGTATATTACGGGGGAACAAAGTCACAGATAGTGGTGGCTTCCAGTTGAGGGTATGTGGACCCCAAGATTCCATGTAGATAGTAAAGGAGAGAGCTTTGAGCTATTTTCAATATTTAAGAGACACTTACCCATGAGACAGTCATCTAGCAGATAAATCAAGTTTCTTTGAACTTTAATTCTATCAACTCGATGCGATAATTTGAGTTAACATGTGCTAAAGAATAATTTATAAATACCAAATATTTGTTATTCAAAAACCCATCAAAGATGTGATTCATGGAGGAGATTAAAAATCAGTTTGAAGAGTGAGAAGTTTGGCGTCCAGAATTTATTTATTTTTTATTTTTTTAAAGATTTTATTTATTTATTTGAGAGAGAGAATGAGAGAGAGAGAGCATGAGAGGGGGGAGGGTCAGAGGGAGAAGCAGGCTCCCTGCTCAGCAGGGATCCTGATGCGGGATTCGATCCCGGGACTCCAGGATCATGACCTGAGCCGAAGGCAGTCGCTTAACCAACTGAGCCACCCAGGTGCCCCTGGAGTCCAGAATTTAAAAATAAAGATTTAATAGCAGTGTTTCAGATATCAGCTTGGGACTGTGATAAAGGAGAGAAGGAGGAGCAGAAAAAGAACTATCATGGAATGAGCACGTGCTGAGGGTCTGGGTAGACACTGTCATGCACAGCCATTCACGAGGCTGTGGGGACCTTCATGTTGGGACTGTGTTTTAGTCCAGTCTATCCCTAGTGTCTAGTGCAGTAGTAACTTGGTTTGTGGAAGGGGCTTCATAAACACTTTTGGAATGGGATGGAAGATAAAAGAACTTAACTCACCTGAGGGCACACACATGGAACTAATATTGGAATCCAGATCTGTCTCAACAAATTCCATTTGTTTTTCAGCTTCACCATGAATTTGTATCAGTGGGGTGAAGAAGAATCATCCTAGCTGCTCCGAAGTCATTCACACAGAAAATCGCATACTCTATTTTGCAGATGAATCACCTATACATCTGCCCATCTTGGAGTTAATGCTCTTCTGCGATGTGGTTATCTGTGCTGAACTGCACAACTTTCCGCTGTGCACCGTACCAACCATATCACTCCAAACAAAGAGAAGTGTCAGAAATGAGTGGCTGAGGCTTAGTTTGTAAACCCTGTGGCCTCTTGGGCACAGAAGCCTTGTGTGCAGGTTGTGCAGAGACCTTCAAAGTCTGACTTTGTGCTGTCTATCCCACCCAGCTGGCTTCTGTTCTGCCTCGGGTCTTGCGTGTGCTGCCCTTGAGGGCTTGCATACCAAGCTAGATCTGCCCCGATGTGAAAAGCTCAAGGCTGGGCACAGTAGGACTAGATGCGGGGGGTGGGGGAGGGTGGAGGGGTGGGGGAGGCAGCCCATTGACAGCATGAGCCTGGAGAAAAGACTCCTTTTCACTATCATTGTCTGCTTCTGTCAATCAGCCTCAGAATTCCTCTGCAAGGCTAGGATGCCACAGCTCAGAGAAAAAGGGTGACTCTGGGGATGCACACACATGTACATGCACAAATCACACCTAATGCAGACAGGCATGCAGGGAGGGAGTGGGGAACAGAGAGCGAGAGTGAGGTGTGGTGATCAAATCTGGTGAGTCAACGATGAGAGACCTCACCTTTCGAGGCTGTATTATTTTAATTTCAATAAACATTTACTGAGAACCCACTCCCGCAGAGCACTGTAGCAGGTGCTCTGCAGGCTCCAAGTGGAGTACAAAGGCTCCTAAGACAAGTTGTCGCCCTCATGGCCAAGGGGGAGAAGCAAAAACCCAAACCAAACAAAAAGCAAACAAAAAATAAAAACAGAAACCCTCCACTCCAGGCTCCAATCTTGAGAATTTCTAGGCTCTTTCACAAACATCTCATTTAGCCCTGTTTGCAAGGCGAGGGAGGCAAGTGTTATCTGCATTACAGATGAGAACAAAGGCCTCTCGGAAGATCGTGCAGAGCCAGCAAGTGGCAGCCGCAGAATCCAGGTCATGGAACTCCTGTTTCAAAGCTTTCACCACAATATGACACCACTTCTTTGTAAACACTTGCTTAGAATACAGCACTGTGTTAGGAGAGCACAAAGAAAAAAAATGATTAATTCTTCCCGGGCCAAGGGAGATAGAGGATCAGGCTTCTCAAAAGAAGTAATTTTCCATAGGTAGAGGAAACACAGATTGTTGGAGGCAGAAAGATGCAACGAGATGGGAAGGTAGGCAACCTTCCCATGCAGGGCAGTGGCCAAGAGGCCAGTCTCTTTAATCCGAACAAATGATTAGATCTAAGTCCAAGACAAAACAGCCAGAGATGAGAGAGCTCTGTCTGCCTCCAGCTTGCCTCCTGGGCTTCTATTTCCCCTGAGGATCCATCTGTATCTTAGAAAATGGACACGGGGAGTGATGACCCCTCTTCATTACCCCTAATCCTCCTCTAATCTCGGGGCTTTGCTGGCCTCAATGTGAAGATCCTGTCAATACACTACAGAATTTATGTGTATTGATCATCCAAGGGATGCATGTATGGGATCAGGATGTTGTTTTGTTTAAAAAAAAAAAAAGCTCTTAACTTCCTGTGTGACTTAGAGGGTGCTGTTTGGCCCTCTGATCCTATTCTTTATCCATAAAATGAAGGGAATCATATCAATTATGTGGGTTGCTGTGGGGACCAAGTGAAATGATTTTTTGAAAATTTTAATTCCAGTATAGTTACCATACAGTGTTACATTGGTTTCAGGTGTACAATATAGTGATTCAACACTTCCATACATCACCCAGTGCTCATCACAAGTGTGCTCCTTAATCCCCATAACCTATTTACCCATCCCCCACCCACTTCCCCTCTGGTAACCAGCAGTTTGTTAAGAGTCTATTTTTCAGTTTGTTTCTTTTTTTTTTTCTCTGTCTGAGTGAACTGATTTTTGTGAAGCACATAGCACAGTGCCTGACATATAGCTGTTTATAAACAGGAGTGATTACTACTACTTTTCAACATAAGAAAGGGAAATAGGTGAAGATCTATATGTGCTGACCCCACATCGCCCCCCTTCCAGTCCGGTGTGGCCCCTGCAAGGCCAATGAGACCAGAGGCTGAATGGCCTCCATTGTTACAGTCAGGTGGGTCCTTCAAGATGGCTGCTGAGGCCCCTGTTTCATAGGTTCATGGAGAAGAGGAAGAGGGAGAAATCAGGGTTCAGTATCTGATCTGGCTGAAGGAGTGGATCGTAGTGTGTTTTTAAAGCAGTGGCTTTGGTTTTGGTGGTTCAGCTTGTCAGTGAGACACGGTAACAGGCAGATGGTACTCCAAATGTGAAGAGGGACTCATATAGGACACTCCTGACCATTCAGCCATGAGAAGACCCCAGACAGCAACTGAGGGTGGGGAGGGGCTGGGGCTATAGCCAAGCCAAAAGAGTTGGTGCTCCCACAGGAATGGCCAAGGGGAATAAGACATTTATTCTCTTCCTCAGGGCAAGGATGGCTTGGTCAGGGAAAAATATAGGTCTGGGATGACTTGGGTGTCCAAGGCTCACTTCTGGCTCAGGTCTTTGGCAGCACAATTAAATCCAAATTCCCATGAATGATGTGGCTGAGGCTACATGGGTACCTTGCGGCTTTATACAGATGGACTTAGGGTTTAGCCAAGACAGGTGGAGTGGTCTGGGACTGAGCAAGGGCTGGAGAAGACATGAGCTGAGGCCCACATGAAAGTCCCAGCTCTTTGCCCAAACTCCTCACTTCCTCTGGATTTTGGTGCTTCCACAATGATCATCTGTCACTTGTTACAACAAACATCTTGACACTCCATCCATACTGTACTCACATTTCACAGTTATATCAGCTAACTCCTCCACATTTGTAAGAACTACTATCTTTTCCCTCAGCTAGGAAGGCTCTTGCATTTGGGGAGATTCTTCAGTGCAGAGGAGCAGTAAAAGGCAACGGAAAAAAAGAGGCAATATTCCTGGTTTTCAAATGGGTGATATTTCCTAGGAGGTAGAAATTAGGGGAAAACGCTTGAGAATTTTAACTGTACTTAGAGCACTCAGGAACTCTGAGTACAGGTAGTTGACTTTGTGGAAGGTCAATTATATTTCCTGTGGAAGAAATGAAATTTGAACATTATTTGAACTGATAATATACAGGTAATAGGGATATAAAATCATGATTAACGCTGGAGTCTAGTTCAAAAGATGTGATACTACCACTGCAGTAAAAGCACCATTGGTAGTAGATGATGCAGACTGGCTTACTCAGCACCCATTCCAGGCTTCTTTAGCTTGCCATAGAGACAGAAAAGCCAAAAACTAAATTCCCCAGCCTTACTTGCAGGTAAGATTTTCATGTGACCTAGATTTAGCCAGGCGGGTGTACCTACAATAAGGCTGGAGGCAGATAAGAGCAACTCGAGGCATTGGTCATGCAGAAACAAATCTTATTTTCTGCACTACACTGTGGCAGTGTTCCCTTCCTTCAGCGTTTTGTTCTTGTTCTATAGATGCAGCTTCTTCTCTTACTTCTTTGAGGTGATCGACAATATATATTTTATGGAAATTTTTTCTTTCTGCAGAGATTTTACTTCTGAGTTGCCTTTTTCTTTTCTTTGTTTTGGCTCCTACATTTTATATTAGAGATTTTCCTAGAGGAATGATGATTTTTTGTTGTGTTCACATATATGAGGTGGGGAACTAAAAAACCCTGTGTAAACAAGTTGGCTTAAAGACTGTGAGCGCCATGGTGGTCTGACTGGGGACGTCTGGTGTCATTATCTTCAGGTCCTTCCTCTTGGGCTGGGCAGAGGGTGAGGCATGGCTGCCAGTGTTCTGAGAGCAGAGAGAGGGAAGAGGGCTGGTCTCTGCATTCAGTACACATAACTTCACGTGACTACCTACCTACTCTGGGTAGGGTTTCCCATGGTCATCTGTACCACTACAAGGGCTTTCTGCCCAATCTTCTCAGAAAGAAACTTCCAGACTTCTTTCCAGGTGGGAAGTCATCCTGCAATATAGGGTGGGGATAGGATCTGGAGCAATACTTGATTCCCCAACCACCCTTTTGAATTTGGCTTTTCTCCCTTTCGGCCACTTCCAGAAGTACTTCACGCTCACTGTGCCTGAGATTTTTGAGGATTCTGTTGCATTACTCAGGTTGGCCTTGAATTCCCTGCTGCCATTTTAAAATTCAAATTTCTCTAGTTTGCTAAATCAATTACCTCTAGTCCACCTTCCCTTCACTTTGCAATTTTCAGCATTTCGTTTCTAGCCCCTCCCTGTTTTTTCTATCTTTGTGAAATGGTGTTTTTAGGAAAACCCCTTGACTATATAACCTTAGCGGAGTTTCAGGAAAGGAGGAATATCAGATATTTCAACCTGCCATCTTTATGTACAGCTTTCCATATATTTCTTTATATTCATTTCCCACCATTTATCCGATTCATTGCATTAGTAGAAATAATCTTCTACTCAATACATAAAGGTATTACAAAATTGCAAGCATCTTTTCATGTCATTATACTTTTGAAAACATTTTTATTGGCTATATATTTCAAAGCACAGATGTACCTAAATTTCCATACTTGAGTCGGGAATTTTAGATGTACAGATTTCAGTGATTCCTTCCCAAAGAGATCAAGCTGAAAACTCAGATTATCAGACTTTTACTTTTCACTAGGATTGGATATTTATATTGTTTCGATTGTTTCACTGATACGATGGATATCTTTATGCATGAAGCTTTTTTCATGCATTAGAATGATTTCTTTAGGCTAGATTCCCAGGAGTGGAATTGCTGGATCCCAAGCTATAAACATTTCTGAGGCTTTAGATTCTCACTGTCAAATTGCCTTCCAGAAGTTATAGCATATTTGCCTAACATAGGAGAACAATGGGTTGAGCTAAGTTTGTGTATGCACTTGGGAGAGGGCAGAGTGAGGTAGTTGGCCAGCTCATCTCAGTAGCTGAGCATCCATATATAAACACCCACCATATTTTAGCATTTCCTCCCCTGCCCACATATGATGCTGACTCATTTGGTCATTATGACAGTGACCAATCTCGACTTTACCCAATACCTGGGGTCTTATCAGTCGTGATTAGAGAAACACTGACCATGTGCTTAGATAACCCAAAAACCACATAGTTAGGGACAATTCTGAGTGACAGCCCACAGTTTTAGCAAACTGTTCCAAACAGAAATCTGGTGATAGTCCTGAAATGGGACTCCGAGGCCTCGTCACCCTCAGAGCTCCACCCTCAGGGCTCCCTGTCTCTGCTGAGCTCCAAAGGTAGGGCCAGACCCAAGCAAATGGTGAGTAAGGGACAAAAGGACGGAGTACTCGGTGGGACCTTGTAGGCGTCCATCTCTCCTTGACCAGTGGAGCATTTACGATATGTCTATGTTGTTTTCCTTAATAATGTATCTCTTATCACATGTGCAATTTTACTTTAAGCAAATGCGTTAGGCAAAATGGGCTTGAATGAACTTGAAGGGGAAAAAATGGGTGTGGGTACTTAAATGAGGACCACATCCATTCCCATCCTGCAGGGTGAAGAGTTTCTTGAGTAGAAATCTCCCAGGGACCATAAACACTGATAGAAAGGGGGACTGGGTCACAAGCAGTTAAGTCAAAACCATGGCTTTATTATGCCTCGGTGTGTGTGTGTGTGTGTGTGTGTGTGTGTGTGTGTGTGTGTGTGTGTGTTGGCTTAGTATCTCAGAAATTTCAACTCCTGGTTGTTACTTATCAGTTTTCATGGATGGTATATCCTATAGTGGCTGTGGGGCTGACGCTGAGGTGGTTGGTGGTGTCTGTAGGGCAGGGTCCTCATAGGTGAGCCCAAGATGGGCACCCCTGTCTGTAGGCTCTTTGAGAGTAGCCTCTCAGGTACCAACCCTTTGGTAGTCCTCAGGACTCCAGAAGCCTTCTGAAGGACAAATGCTTTGAACACATCTTTGAACAAAACAAGTTCACCTCCCAGATAGGACCTTGATTACTGAACATTGTAACTGCCTTGGTAATTTTCCTTAGTGTTTTATTGATGCATCTGTATGAAATGTCACAAAAGACAGCACCTGAAAGCTAAGTATATTATAAGAAAGAGCTTGTCCTTTAGTGTTTGAGAGATTTAAATTCTGATTCATCTGTCTACTTCCCAGGGGTTTGCACCTCTGATGTCGGAACATGATACTTAGCTTATAAGCTTGTCATGAGATTAAACTGACCCTTGTGAATGCATGAGGAATAGTGCCCGCCCACAGTCTGTGCTCTAAGTGCTAGTCCCCTTCCTTCCTCTCAGGGGAGGAATGCCTTTGGAGGTGGTCCTAATCAGAGACCTTCCTGAATAATCCAGCAAGGATTGAGCCCCTGGAGCTTTGCTCCCACCTGCTTCCACCTGACCCCAATAATTGATGTACCTCTGAGAACTTCTTTCCTCTGCCATCTACTCCCATTTCACTAAGCAATGGTTCTCAAAGGTGTGGTCCTTGGACCAACAACAACAGCATCACCTGGGAATTAGAGATATATCTTCTCAGGCCTGATCCAGATCTACTGAAGTCTGGGGCTGGAGCCCAACAATCTGTGTTTGAACAAACCTTACAGGTGATTCTGAGGCAGACTCAAGTTTGAAACCATTAGTCTAAGGACTCCGGACTCTTAATATGACCTACTTTCACATTTGATCTGTTGTCTGGACTCGGCCCACCTGGTTTAAGACTGAGAAATCAGCTGAAATCTCTCCCCGTGTCTCCAACAGATGCTCCCCACCCTCATAGCGGGACCTTTATCTCATCTCAGTGATCGTGTTTCACCTATGCATGCCCAGCACACCTGCAGTGCTCAGCACTTGGCAAAGCCTCAGCCTGTGAGGAGAAAGCCTTGCTGTCAGCTCTCCTACAGCCCTGCATCTGGATTATGGAGCATACACTTTATTGTAGTTTTCCTTTTACTTTGGATTTTACATCATGTCAGTCCTTGAAATGATGTGTTTTGCCAAATGAAGAGAAAAAAAAACTTTAAAAGTTGCTGAATATTTTAATAGTCTTGAGTGTTTTCCCTGATCAAAGGTTCAGAGCATGTGCCAGCCCTTGTCTCATTTCCCAGCTCCAAAATCCCGTCACCTCTTAAGTAACTGGGGAGGGGGGTGGTGAGTGGGAGGGGGAATTCTCACCATGTCAAGCAGGGCAACGAAAATTGCTGTAACTGTAATCTTTAAAGTTAAGATAGTGAATATTGTCATCAAATCCTCATTTCTGTATCCCCCTTGTGTCCAGCACAGGTTTAGCACGCTGAGGGTCACTCAATAAACATCCATTCAACGGACATGCTCAATCCATATCTGGCCTCTCCAGGCCTGTCTTGATCAGCAGCTGGTGTATTTTGAATGCTATTGAATTAGGACTTCCTTGGGTAGGCTTGTGTTTATCTTGCAAGGAGCTCTGTTGAGATGAAATTAGAAAGTCCTGGATGGTTGGGGGAGCCATACTGTGCTTTAATATTTCAGGGAGCAATTGTGTTTGGCTTGATATCAAGGTCATATAAAATATGCAACATATTCTTTGGGCAATATTTTGTTAGAGGTTATCAGACACGATGGTAAGAGGCCTCAGAAATTACCCTGATTTTAACAGTTGTTTTCGATTTGGACAGAATTGGAAATGACTCAGTGGTCCCAACAGAAATTGCTGTGGGCATGAGGTCTGCTTTCCAAATGTAGAAACTCTGTGTTTGCTCTAGCCTTGGCCCTGGAGTGCTTGCTGAGGTCTTCCCAGGACATATTTCTCTACAGCATTTGTTAAGCAGCAGAGTGCAGTGGTGAAGAGCACACACTCTGGAGCCAGACTGCTTAAGTTGGAACACTGCCTCTTCCTCCTTCCAGCCATGTGACCTTAAGCATGTGACCAAAGCCTTCTTCGCCTCAGCTTCTGCAGCAGTAAAATGGAGACAATAGGACTGACCTTATAGAGTTGTTGAAAGCATTAAAATAATTCATACATGTAAAGTGCTTGGAACACTTCTTGGCATGAAGAAAGTCCTTAATCATTGTTAACTATTACAATTATAATCAGGTTCAGTTGCAAAGTTACCCATTCTGAGAGACTTTACCTGATCACTCAATCCAAAGCAACCATCCGTAACCCAATTTAGTCTTTATCACACCACCATTTTATGGTCTTTATGAAATTTAGCACAATCTGGCATTATCTGACTTGAAAATTTGTTCATCTGTTTATTTTATGTGTCTCACCAACCCCAGAACATAAATTCCATAACATCAGGGATTGTGCTTGGTCACCACTGAATCCTTGGCACCTAGAATCCTGCTGAGACCCCAATAGACATTCTATAAAACATTACTAAATGGATTACAAGTTATAGAGTTAGTCTACTTCCTACCAAACTCAGAGCTATTATTCTCCCACATTGTGGAGAGGCAGGGCATGATCTGGGGACTCCCAGGTCCCCTGAAATCCAGGTTTTCTCTTGTAATTCTTCAGGGCTTGGGCTGCTCTTTGGGGAAGTTTGGAGTCTGGTTCATTCCAGCATCTTCTGAGGCCTGAGAGAGAGGTGCAAGGGGTCAGCAGGAGAATGGTGAAGGTTGACAGTTCTAGCCCTCCTCTGATGAAAATGACTTGGTCTTTCTAGCCCTCCAAAGATTAAGCATAAAATAAGGAGTTTATGTTTATACTGAAAAGGGTTGGCTGTCCTCATGCAAACTCAGGGAGATTGGTACAATTGGCCCCACTGCCCACACTGCCTTCTCCATAGATGACTGCCCACCCCTGCCATGAGGTTTTGTTAGTTCAGTTCCAACACAGATCACAATGATACTTCACATGAGAAAAATCCCATTTTTCTTTGCCAAGCTTGGCCAAGAGTGCATAGCATTTGGATGTCCAAATCTCTTAACTCTCAGTGTTGAGTTTCTCTATTTATATACAAACACATTCATTAAGTTACAAGCCAGTCTGGGAGTACTAGATCAGGCACTGCTGGGTCAGGTGCTTTATGGTTCAATGTTACAGTTGCCATGCAGGTTTTGTGGTGGTTTCTGTTCCAATCCTCCTGTATTAGTCAGGATGGGATAGGCTATGCTGCAGGAACAAAGAGTCCCGAAGTCTCAGTGACTTAATGCAGCAGAAGTTTATTTATTGTTCTTGCAAAGTCAGGGTGACTCTCCAGGGGAGCTGTCCTCCAAGTGGTGACTCAGTGAATCAGGTTGCTCTAAACATGAGGCCTCCTCTCCAAGATCACCAGAGAAGGGGATGAGGGAGACTGAAGCCTGTGTATAGGCTTGTCTACTTCAGCACAAAGCAATGCATTTCCTCTTTGCTTCCCTTTCATTGACCGGAACAAGGCCCTTCAAAACATGAGCGTCCCTATACTCAGAAGGGGGGAGGAGAAGTGAGGATTGGTGTATACCTCCCAAAAGACTCTGTTATACAGAAAAACAGACCATTTATTTTCTACTAGTCAAAGGGATATTACTCTAGCAATTAAAAAGATATTTGCTTCCTGTACCAAGAGTGTAGAACTCGAATCTTCTCTGTTTAAAGAAGAAAAATAAACTCACTATTTCAAAAATAAAATCACCTTCCTGGTAGGATGATTGCTAGATTATGACCCAATAATGCATAGGATTTGGATGGAAGAAAAAAGTAATGTTTCAAGGCCTTGGGATGTATAACCAGTGACTTAGAGACAGGAATGATTATGAATAGTACCATTAGCATGAAATTAGAAAACCATTCAGACATGAGTCTTTGAGAGAGATGTTAGCCACCTTTAAGACTTATTTTCTAACTTCTCAGGATTGGTGATGAGATACAGAGATGAAATATTCAAGTCCTTGGAAAGAGTTGCCAGGCGTTTATCATTTTCTTCACAGAAAGTCTGAGATGCCTACTGTGTTCCAGGCATTGAACTTGAAGGGGATATGTGTATAATGAAAACATGGTTCAAGTCTTCAGAAAACTCATGGTCTAGTAGGGGATACTAATTAACAAAATAATAACATCTATACAACATAGAATTATTGCCCAAGGTGAAGTGGTGTCTTGTGGGTCAGAAAAGGCTTTAGGCAGCAGAAAGTATTTGAACTGAATCTGGAAGAATGGGCAAGCAATAACCAGGTAGATCATTCCAGGAACTGAAAACACTGTGTAGAGTCACAGAGGTGTCAAATAGGAAAGTATGTTTGGATTGGAGAATAAATATGTAAACAAAGAGAGTATGATTGGTGAATGAAGTGGGGAGGGTAGGACATGAGATGTGGTTAGAATGGTCATCTGGGGCCAGACCACAGAGACTCTTGTTTGCCATGTTAAAGAGTCTGGGTTTTATCCTGAGGACAGTACGATGCCGTTGGAGAGTTATAAGCAGGGAGTGAAGGTCTTATCAATCTGTTCTTTCTAGCTGGTAGAAGGGTAGAGGTCACAACACTGGAAGCAGGGAGACTGGAGGGAGGACTGATGAACTGGTCCAGGTGAGATTAGGGCAGGGTCCCATGGAAATTAAGACAAGACCTAGTGAGTCTGGCATTGTTGTAGCAGAGGGAAAGGGATGGCACATTTTACTTCTGATGCTGCTCAGCTTAGGGGCACGGGAGAGAGCATTGTGGAGTAGGATCCATCAAGAACTATGTGAAGTTTCCAACTCCAGGTTCACCAAATATAGTAGATGCTGTTGATGCCTTGTCCAGATGCCATTTGTCATGCTGGGGGGTAGGCTGCTGAAAGCTCACTGATGTACCCTTTCTCCAGAATATTGTCTTCATTTGATGGGAGCTGCCTGGCTCTGGTAGTTACACATGCCCCACCCTGGGGAAGCCCACAACCATGATGGACTCATAGGGGGCACAAAAGGTTGACTGTAAAGGTGGGGACAACCTTGCTTTGTAGTTTATCTCCAGAGATCCTTGTGGTCAAGTCAAGGCTAGACTTCACCTGAGACCACATCTTCTTTCCTCTGCCTTATTTTTTTTTAAAGATTTTATTTATTTATTTGACACAGAGAGAGGGACAGTGAGAGAGGGAACACAAGCTGGGGGAGTGGGAGAGGGAGAAGCAGGCTTCCTGCCAAGCAGGGAGCCCGATGAAAGGCTCGATCCCAGGACCCTGGGATCATGACCTGAGCCAAAGGCAGACGCTAAACGACTGAGCCACCCAGGTGACCTTTCCTCTGCCTTATTCTGCTTCCCTCCCTCTATTTCTCCCAAGAGTGCTTCCTAATACAGCATGGGCACCAGAATCCTTGTCTTAGGCTCTGTGTTGAGGAAAACTAATCTGAAATACCAGGAAATGGTGGCAATGGAAGATGAAAGAGTGTGGGGAAAAAACCAACCAAACAAACTGCTCTGAGGAATGAATATTAGAAAACATAGTCTGAGAGTATAATATTTGGAGATAAATGATGCAATAGAACAAAGGGGAGATACCCTCATGCTCTTGCGAAGCTCATGAATGAGAATCTGGATTCTTCAAATTGTGTGTTTGTGTACTCTGCCCTTAGAGATATGGGCCACAGCTGCACCCTGAGGCTCTTAAGTTCTGTTGGGCTGAATTCCAAACCCCTTTTGTTAAAAATTTCCAGAAGCAGGGGCACCTGGGTGGCTCAGTCGTTAAGTGTCTGCCTTCGGCTCAGGTCATGGTCCCAGGGTCCTGGGATCGAGCCCCACATTGGGCTCCTTGCTCCGGGGGAAGCCTGCTTCTCTCCCACTCCCCCCTGCTTGTGTTCCCTCTTTTGCTTTCTCTGTCAAATAAATAAATAAAATCTTAAAAAAAATTTTTCCAGGATCAGTGTCCTGGGTGGCTCAGTTGGTTAAGCATCTGATTCTTGATTTTGACTTCGGTTGTGATCTCAGGGTTGTGAAATTGAGCCCCATATTAAGCTCTGCACTCAGTGGGGAGTCTGCTTGAGGATTCTCTCTCTCCCACTCCCTCTGTCCCTTGCTTGTGTTCTCTCTCTAAAATTAAAAAAAAAATTCCCAGCGTAGGAGGCACTGCTTATCTGTTTACAAAGCAGATGTGGGAGGAGGTGGAAAGCACTGTGAGGGTCTAAAGTGTGCTATTCTCATCTTGTTTCAGTAGGGGCAACATGGTAATGAACCTGCAGTGGCTGGACCTTAGTCATCTCATATGAAAAGAGAAGGGGGGGACCAAATAATCTTAGCTTCTCCCTGACTTTGATTCCATTCTATCTTCTGAAATAGAATTGCAAATGTTAATAACATCTATCTCCTTTTCTTGCCCGAGTGGCTCCTGAGGCTGTGGGCTGCAGAAATAGATAAAATTTGTCCCTGGTGTACTCTTCCCCCTTTCTAAGGGGGAAGCCTTTGGCTCCCTCCTGTCCCCTTTATGCTGAATAGCACTACCCATGTGGGCCATGTGCGTAGAAGTAATTTTTAGCCCCTGCGTCCAGGCGAAGGCTCCAAGCCCAGTTCTCCCATTGTTATGCTATCTCCTGTTCAAAGTGGCCCTCACCATGCTGAGGACTATGCTGTCCAGGAGCAAGTTCGGGCCAGCACTGGCGGTGGCATTTGCCACTACTCTCCTGCCACACTGAAAACGCATGAAGTTTTGGCATGCAGAACAATACTAAGAGGGGCTGGCTGGGATTTTTATTTTCTACTTCCCCTTCCAAAAAGCTTTGCTTCATTTTGGCATGGAGATGAAACACAACTACCCCCTTCAGCAAACACTATAAAACCATCTCTAGACAAAACCTCCCTTGGTGCTTTAATCAGGCAGCTGTAAGGTACCAGGTCCAGGTTGATGCTGAGGGATTATGTGCAAGGATGAGGCAGTCCAGGTCACCTTAGACACTGTGGGTTGTTTTAACTTGTCATTTTAGCTCTTGGTCTTGTGGATGAACTGGTGGAAAGAGAGTAAGGGAGAGGAAATGGGGGAGAGAGGGGGAGAGAGAGAGAGAGAGAGAAGTAGGGGAAGGAGAGATGGAAGAGGGGGTGATGGAGATGGGAAAATAAAGAACAAAGCCCTTGAGGGAGGGGAGAGGAGAAAGAGAGGGAGATTAAAAACAGAGAATTTGAGAGAGAGGCAGAGACACACAGAGCAGAAAAAGAGAGGGGAGAAGCAAAGGAAGGAGGACAAGAGAAAAGGAGGGGAGAATGAGGCATATGGACACATTCAGATATGGAGGGGAATCTTGCTCATTGTAAAGAATTTTGGAAGAGGAGGGGCCGTGGCCTGTGGCACACTTGTATTGAGGAAAGGTGGTTAGGGGTGAGCAAACAGTTTTGTGAAAAACTGACATTTGGGCAGACCTAGGATTGGAAGAAATGAGGGATGTAAGTGGCCTAGCTGGGTTTTGGCCCAGGGCACACTGGCTTCTTAGCCTCCGTTCTTCTCAGAGTATCCTTACCTGTCCAGGGGCCATCTTGTATTCTTGGGGATTGTCTTCCTTTAAAAGGAGTGGGGCTTAGGATCATGACCTTCATCCTGACTCTGTTGAGTGCAACAGGAAAGGGGATGCTTTAGGGGCATCTTCAGAAACTTAGGGCACAAAGTTCTTCCTCTGTCCCTTGCCAGCTGTGTAGCGTGAAACAATTGCCTGAACTTTCTGAGCATAAGTTCCCTTATGTTAAAAAGGAGATAATAGTAGTACCCACTGGGCAGTGCTGTTGTTCAGTATAGCAGGGTCCCTAGGGCATTGTTTTTTCCCTTTTCCCCATGAAACTTCCCAATGGAGTTCCTGGAGTGATTGTGGAGTCTTCTGTTTCTACTCTACACAGCCTGATCGCCTGGGCTCCCAGGAATAAGGTCTGCCTCCAGCACAGGTTGTGGCCTCCAGCCAGGCCCAGAGGCACCACATCCATGGAGGCCACAGTCAATCTTGGATTGACCATTGTGAGGGTGTCAGGGCTTGTGATGGGGTTTCATGCCCAGAAAATAATGTCACAGCTTCTCCAGTCCACTTTTGGCTCCTGGAAGCCTTGCACATGTAGATTTTTGGGGTGCTAGGCATGCTAATGAGCCTTGGTGGTCAGAATGAAGCTGGGTGGATACTTCTACCAGGCTTTGCAGCCTGTGCTCCTAACCACTAGCAGTGAGATGAAGTTAAGGGAGCAAGTGCCTTCCTCGTGTTGCAATCAGAGCTGGTTTCTTCTTCAAATATTCTCATTGCCTTTTCAGCCTTTTGGATTACCATTCCCCATTTCCATTATTCTTCCCTGACTTGGGGCTTCTCATGGTCTTGCAGCAGCCTGCCCTTGGGTAAATATCAGGCAGAGACCAAAGATTGGCACTGCCAGACAGAGAGCCCAACACCATAGTCCCATTTAGTCTGTCTAAATTAGTCAAAAAAGAGGCTCCAGACCAACATTCTCATTGTCAATTGCCTTCTTAATGCCATCATTTACCAATCCCCATTAGGGACCAGGCCCCATTCTACCGATGTCTCATGTATCCTCACCACATCACCCTTGAGTTGGCAGGAATGGACTGTTCCATTTTTCAATGCAAACATGAGGAAACTCAGAGAGGTGAAGGACCTTGCTCATAAATGGTAGAACCAGGGTGGGACAGGATCCAGCCCTCCAGACTCACAGACCCAGAGCTCCCAGGAGGAATCCCACAGAATGCTGGGTAGAGGACACTTGCAGGGGAGGGAAGGGGACCAGAGTCAAAGTGGATGGACAGAGAAAAAGCTCTCCTTGCCTTTGACAGAGGGGTGGCAGATGGCTTCCTCTGCTGCGGTTAGAAGAGGTAGGGACCCGGGCTTTGTCATTACTACCATGGTAGTGTTTAATTGAATATTTAGTTGAGAAATATGCTGAAAAATGGAGCAGGTGGCAAAATCTCATACTGAGATGACTTTGGTCAAAGACTCTAAAAATTTAGTTTCAATTGTTGTGTCCTAGTAATTAAGGGAATGAGAGGAACAGAGAGGCTCTCCCTTCATTGCAAATGTCCCCACCATCTTTCTCTCTCTCTGTCTCTGACTCACATGTGCGCACGTGCGCCCCACCACCTGGAGCTTCTGAGACAGCCAAACTGCACTGCTGGTTCAGCTGGGGAGGCCTTTTTGCCTCCTTCCCTCACTGCTTGTAGGGGTGCAGGCAGGCAGACCCCACCTGGACATTATAGCTGTTGTCTCACCAGGAAGGAACAGAAACAGTATTATGTAGGAAGATGTGTTATTTTCTGTGCCTCTTCCCTGCCTGGGCTGCTGGGTCTCTGCCTGGCTGAAGACAGTGAGGGAAAATTGCATCCTTGCATTCCCTGGAGCTACATTACGTGCCCAGGCACTTGGCCCAGCCTCTCTGCAGCACTGATCAGTTTGTATTACAAGGGTCTGTTTCCAAGGTCTTCTTCACCTGTGCTGTCAATCCCCACCGAGCCCAGGGCCAAACTCGATTCACTGTTCTGAGCATAGAAGTCGGCGGTGGAGGCGCTGGAAAGAAGGGGTTGTGGACAGAATTAGAAGCCGGCATGACCCCCTTCATCTGCAGATGCAGAAATCCAGACCTAGCCATGAGCCCAAACTCCAGGGACTCCTAAGAGATCAGGGGCCTCGGCTAGCAAGCCATGGTTCAGTTGTGCAATAGGAAATAGACTCTTCTCAATCCAGAGTATGGGTATAGGCCAGGTCCTGAGGACAAAGCTGCACTGGATGCTCTAGGCATTGGTTCTTAAATGAGTATCAGAATCACCTGGAAAGGCTTGTTAAAACACAGATGGCTGGGCCGCTCTCCCGAGTTTCTTCTGATTTGGTAGGTCTGAGGTTGACCTGAGCATTTGCATTTCCAGTATGTTCCCAGGTGATGCTGATGCTGTAGATGCAGGGAACTCCACTTTGAGAACCACCGCCCTAGGTCAATCTGAGGATTACACAGAAAGGGAGCATAGTTTCAGTGGTCCCCAAATGCTGGGATCTATAGGGATATCTGAGCCATTGATCGGGGTCATTATTTACCACACTGCTTCTACTCTTCTCTTTCTTGTAAAAATAACCAAACTGAGAGAAAGAAAAAGTCCACAATGACAAAAATGCTCCTAAACAACAATAACCACCACCAGAAAAATAAATAAGAAAAATATGTATCCTGGGTTTTGTGAAATGGTTTTGCATAATGTCCTTAGTTTGAGGCTGCAAGGAGCCCTGGCATGGTTTGGGCAGGCTAGAGTTTGCCAGCAAGATCCACGGCACTGCTCGAGGAAACCGCGGCCAGAAAGCTAGTGTGAGGATGAACCGCAATTCCCACCCGTTGTCCCCTCTGCACAGCTGCCTCCTAAGGCACGGACACCTCACCATCTGTGCCTTCAATGTGTGAAACACATTTTAAAATATACTGTTTAATTAAAAATGGTATTTGTCAGCTCACTGCTGCACCGACCCCTTCCCACCGTTGTGTTGCTGCCAGAACTATAGTTCAGTCAGGGACACAGGCCCAGGACTGGGTCAGCTTTCCAGGGAACAGAGGTTGGCGACAGTGTGAGAAGTTCAAGGAGAAGCTGCAAAGCTTTTTATAGCCGGCAGCCATACCCTTGTGTTGTCCTCAGAGACCTAGGACCCTCCAGAAGTCCACGGTTACACAGTCTAAGGTATTGATATTCCTGGAGGGCATGCGTACAGTATAGACCCCATGGGTAAATATCAATCAATTAATATGTGAACCTAAAAAACCCTAATAATCCACAAGCTATGCATCCCTGCCTGGAAGCTGTCTGGGTTCTCTGGGTCTCAGAGTTAGAATGTACTTTCTTCTTTCAAAGTGCAAATTATGCCTCTGTGCAGCCGGTTTGCTTCTCTCCATCATGGAAATTCAGAAGATTTTTCACAGCCTGGGTCTGACAGACGTGTTCCCGCTGTGCTATGAATTCATGCCTGCTCAGGCGGCACCACCTTCCCACAAGGAGGTGTCTAGGGGTGTCATCTGGGCTTTTAGCTCTGTCATCAGCTTTGAAATAAATTGTGCCCACATTGTGTGGCAAAAGGGAAGAGGTGCGGGAGGGAGGAAAAGAGGGGGGAAGACAGAGAGAGACCCTAATTCTAGACAGATATATTTTCTGATTAGTCTCCGGAAAAATCTTCCCAGTTCATTGTGTGCACCAGACTTAGGTCTGTAAATGGATCTGTCCATTTTCATAGCTTTGTCTAACTTGTGGTTTGAAGGCAGAAGGCCCACCAGGTGGGGCTAAAGAGAGGCTTGTTTTGGATGAGGCCTCAGAGACCTGGCTTACTTGGGAAAAAATTAGTCTGGGAAAAGAGTTTACTTTTCATATCTTAAAATGAAAGTTAAGACTTGGAAAGTTTCTGGGGCACCTGAGTGGCTCAGTCGTTGGGCACCTGCCTTCAGCTCAGGTCATGATCCCAGGGTCCTGGGATCGAGCCCCGCATCGGGCTCCCTGCTCGTCAGGAAGCCTGCTTCTCCCTCTCCCACTCCCTCTGCTTGTGTTCCCTCTCTCACTGTGTCTCTCTCTGTCAAATAAATGAATAAAATCTCAAAAAAAAAAACCACACACAACAACTTAGAAAGTCTCTGCAGTTGATGTTTCTTCTGTAGAATGATCTGTGCATTCAGCAGCGCTGAGAGTCGTCCCTTCAACCTCAAACCAATGCCATGAAGTGTGCTTCGTCTCCCTTCTTCCAGCCTCCACCCTCCCTCCCTCCTTCCTTCTTTCTTTCCATGCCCTCCCCCATTCTGATTTAAGATACATTTGCTCATTGGGACAATCCATTCCTCCCCACAAAGCACTATGTCAGGGAGTAGCTATGAAAAGAATCCCCTCAGCCTCTGAAAGACAGGGCAGAGCCACTCACTCTCTCATGACAGAGCTCATTGCTCTGGAATGATTAACATTATTGCTTTGGAGAAATTTCTTCCGCAAACTTCCAACTGCATGTTTGTGTAGCGTTTCCCAGGGAGATGCTAACAGTTCTCAGAATACCCTGACAGAGTCTCATTTCACTGACATACTGGTGATCTGTCCTTTGTGGCAAATGATTTAAAAATCCCTACCCACCTCCCTTTAAAGTTTTAGGGAATAGTTTTAGCAGCCATACTTTTAAATACAAACATTTTCAAGTTCAGAGTGTGCAGATAATAAATACTCTAAGTTTTTGTGTTATTTGGTAATTAATTTTTGCGAAGAGCTTTGGAGATAGAAAGTGTTGCATGCCATCATGTCCAATTAGCATTGATTACAGAGATTTTTAAGTTTAACACCATGTGCATGTTGGCTTTTTCAGACTACTTCTATTGCGTTTCCAGAACAAAAGTGCACCTCTTTGGAATCGTACATCAATTGCCTGATAGATGAGAGAGAGAATCAGTGACCTTGATGAACATCACAATCAGTCTGATAGCAAATACACATACACTCTCTCATGCCTGCCTGGTAAGAATTGGGACTGCATCGGGAAAGGCATTCTGCATCATATTCTGGGCAGACTGGAATGGGGGAAAAATGACGATGAAAATGTGGCTCCTTGTGGCAGCCCACAAATATGCCTTTTCTCAATTTCCAGTTGAATGAGATAATGAAATTAATTGCATGGATATGTTGATTCAGTCCTCAGATGTCAAGAAAAACCAAGCAGGAGATATGAGAAGGCAGACAAGGGCTCAGGAAAGTACCCCACAAATCAGTGGCGTAGAAGACAGCTCAGAATGTCTTAGTACAGCACAGGCTGTGAAATCCCCTGAACATGAAAGTACTACTCATCTAGCTGTTCACTGGTTATACAACTTTGGGATAGTTACCCAGCCACCTCAAGGATCTGCTTCCTCTCTGAAAGGTGGGACAATAACACCTACCTCAGAAGTTAAGCACTAAATAAAGTCACTTAGCAAAGGTCAAGGCAAGTATTTTTCCAAACTTGAAAATGAGACAGTTAACTGATTTGTTTACCCAGATCTTTTGATTCCAAGCCCAATGCTAGTCTCCTGCATCCCTGAAGGTACTGTCAAGGACTGTACGGTGTAAAAAGAAGGAAACAGATGTAGGAGATCTTCGCTCTGGATCAGAGAAATCATTCCTCAGGTAGAGATTGGGAGCCACCGCCCCTCTCACCCCTATAGGTCAAAGAGATCCCACATGTGTACACATGCTCACACAGGCACACATTCACACATTCAAACACACACCTCTCATCCCTATGGGTCAAGCATGCACACGTGTGTACACTCACTCACACATATTCACACACACACCTCTCTTACCTCTATGGGTCATGCATGCATATGTGTGTACAAACATACACAGCCCACACACTCACACATAGGTACCTGAGGGTGACCCGAGTGCTAGTTCAAGTCATTTGCCACGTGCCCTCCCATATAATCAATTAAAAAAGGAAAATGCCGGGGCACCTGAGTGGCTCAGTCTTTAAGTCTCTGCCTTCGGATCAGGTCATGATCCCGGGGTCCTGGGATCGAGCCCCACATCGGGCTCCCTGCTCAGTGGGAAGCCTGCCTCTCCCACTTACACTCCCTTTGCTTGTGTTCCCTCTCTTGCTGTGTCTCTCTCTGTCAAATAAATAAATGAAATCCAAAAAAAAAAAAAAAAAAAGGAAAATGCCATTTCCAGAACTAACCCCTATTTTTGTGTGTGTGTGTATGAAATAAAAAGGAAATTGTGATTTAGACATTGGTGGAATGAGGGAAAGATGGGTTAGTTCTAGAAGTGTGAGAGTGGCATGCTAGTCTGGGCAGTAAGGTACTGCAAATTTTAGTTTTTCCCCTGAGTTTCACACTACTGTCTTTCTTACACATGTCTTCCTTCTATTCTTATGAAATTATGTGGACAAATGTGGAGGAAAGGACTTTTATTTTGTTAAAGGAGCTTGATTTGAGACAAGTTTCCATAACAACAGACTTTTTATATATAGCAACAACACTACCTGCTTTTTAAAAATTCTTCTGGAATCAAAGTCTGAGTCATTGTATATCTGGTAAATTCCTAAGATACACTGGGGAAAGACAGAAGGGGTCTGTACACATCTTCAAATCAGTGGGCTCATGGGCAGTTGGCCCACACAGAGCTTTACCTGTTCTCTGTGACTTCCCTGCTGGAAAGAGCACTGGCCAGCATTCTGTCCCAAGATAGCTGGAGGGAATGCAGACAGCTCCCCCTGTCAAGGAACACTTCCATCCCAGATCACCTCCTTGCTCTCTCCTCTCTCTTTGCTCACTTTTCTTTCTCCTCCCTGATTTAGCAGGTTAATAACGTGCTGGGATCTTTGCCACACACAGATCTCACACTGTGCTATGTGAACCCAGTCACTTGGGTGAGTTGATTGAAACCATAGGTTCTGGGGGCCTCATCCCAGATATCCTGTATTAGGTCAGAGAATCTGCATTTCCAGGCTTTCCCCCAGGTGACGATGAGCCCACCAGCCTGTCCTGAGTCCTACTGACATGTAAAGAACAATGTTAGCAAAACAAAATGCACTGGTTGTATGTGAAAGCATTTGATACTTGCAATTACTCGGTGGGCAGATGTAGAAGCTGAGACTTGGGGAGTTTGTCAAAGTCAACTATTTATTCACTCATCCATTTATTGAGTCACTGAGTGATTTCTACCTTCATCATTTTGGGGGGAGGGGACCAGGCACTGAGATATGACTGGAAACACATAGAAGAATGAAGCATGGTAGCTCCCCTCAAAGTGGCTGTAACAGCAGATGGCATAGCTCATTTTGTTGCTGGAACCACAACTCAAACCTCATATTCTGACTCCAGATCTTATGCTTTTGAAAAACTTTTTGTTTTTAAATAATGATGGACTGAATCACAAGAAGTTCTAAAAATAGTATTGAGAGTTCCTGTGTACCCATCACCAAGCTTCTCCCAAAGGTAACATTCTACAAAACTGAAGTGCATTATCAAATCCAGGAAATTGACATTGGTACAATGTCACTAACATGACTACAGACCTTCTTCAGATTTCATCAGTTTCTGTCTTGGACTCTTTCCCATAGCATGAGGCCACCAGTGGACCTATAGACCTCACTTAGCTTTGATATTGGTTCCCAACAAAAGTTGTTTCTGATCTCTGGGATAATAGCTGCTGATCAAAATATGAAGACACAAACTTTCCTCTCGGTTTGTTTTTCACAGAATGACAGCACATTTAATATCCAACGGACACTCTTGGTACAATCAGATTCCCTTTATTGGGTCAGCACCTGTCCCCCAGCTGTTGTTAGTGTTGACTGCTACTGGCTTATATCTACCTTCTCTGGAAAATCAACCCTCAGTTAAGCAAGAGCTATCTTGTCTGAGATGTTATGTACCCCTCTCCACCTCCAGCAGCCTATAATCTGCAGCTAGTGAGGAACTGACAAGGGGGCAAAAAAAGCCAGTCCTTGGACCTCACAAGAGGGCCAATTCTGTGACACAAGCCATGCTCCAGATGTCCTAGGAGAATCAGGCTAAAGCCCATCTCCAGCTGAGAGCACTTTCTGGCTTAGCTCTTTCCCCTGCCCCATTCTGATCTCCTCATTCTCTTTCTCCATAAATCACATGCTTCTCAACCCCTGTGTCAGACTCTGCTTGAATGGAACTTGAGCAGAGCTCCGTGTTTATTTTTTCTTTTCTCCCTTTTTCATTTTAGAGAAGGGCAGTTGTAGGCTTAAAACAGATTTCTTCGTAGCACATTTAAATACCCCCTTATACCTCTGAGACATACACAGGCATCCAAACACACACATACTTTTTACTTGTAAGTAAGCCTCATCACCACTAACCTCTTTCTCACACACAGATAAACCAGAACAGCAGGCAGATGGTGATGGGGTGGTCTCGAGTAACCATTTTGGACCCTATACTGTGTGCATAAACAAACAGCAAACTGAAGCCTGGATCAATGGTTATGAATTTCATATCAGATTTGGTCTCATTAGTTTGTGGACATTACTTGGAGATAATCAATACGCTGTGATTAGAATGCAATTTTAAATGTAGCATAACATCTTGGTTGGAAATCCAAATTACTGTCTCCCTGCCTTCCCATTTACACAAAGTCAACTTTAAATTAGAGAGATTGAACTGAACAGATCATTTGTTTTTCCTTCAGCAGATAATAACATCAATAAAGCTGCTTCCTGGTCTGCTGGAATGATTGTGGCCAGTACAATATCATGAAGAAAGGCTGCAGTCTTTCAAGAGGTACCATTGAGCACAAAACTGGCATTTGGAAGTCTGGGGCTTTCCTGACCTGCTGGCTATGAAACCCCGGGCATGCTCCTTTAAAATCTCTGGCTTATTTTCTCATCAGTGGAGCTAATATACCCTGCCCCGCCTGTCCCAGGAAACAAAGATAACTTTGTTGAAGTGAAGGTGCTTTATAAGTTCAGAAAGTGCTGAAGAAAGAGGCAGGCATCAGCTACCAGGAACTCCGCTCTGGATTTGAGCATCCAAGGGATTGAACAAACCCTGGTAGTTTTCTACAGAATACCACGAAAGTGCTTAACCATTTCTCTTATGGGATGTTTGGAACTGAGGAATTATTTTTCAGATCATCCTTCAATCTGCTGTGATCACTCATCAGCTAGGGGTTGGTAGGCATTCAAGGAAGGACTGGGGAGCATGTGATGACAGGGCCTAGACTTCAGGTTTGGAGATTACCTTCTGTGAGTTCATTTTCCACTTCTTCTTGTTTCTGGAAGTATACTCTTAATTCCTTCTTCCCACTTGAAATCAGATATTAGTATCCTCCCTGAAGACTGCCTCCATCTGGGGTGCAAACAGCATCAAATTATAACAGTCCAGATTTTGTATGCTATAAAAATATAGCATTTATTGACATGAAGTTAATTATATTGGAGGATATCAGAGGAAATAAAAAGATTAAACTTCTACACAAGATACTTCACTTCTCAAAATGCATGCAAATTACCATAAAACTTGTTTTGGAGGCAAAGTCTGGGCAGTTTACTAGCCCAAGAAACAGTTCAAGGTCTGAGCCTTCTGGAAGTTACTGAAGTCTATTTCCTGAGCTTGCCGGGGGAAGCCCCAGGGAGTCCTTGTGTCTCATTGGTAAGATTGACTCTGGAAATGCACAGATTGTTCTACTGGGTTCAACCTGGACGTTTTGAGCTTTTCGGTTTGTGGAATGTTTAGGCTACAATCAGCAATGTTTGGAAGCATTAGAATGTCATCTTTTCATAATACCAAAATAACATCAGCAACAACAACTACTACACTCCCTGTTAAGTGCCAAATCAGTCAATGGCATTGTTGTCTACTGGTTATTTCAGCCTATCATCTTGAAGCTTTCCTCTCAATTCCATGTCTAATCCCTTACCAATTCCTGTTGATTTCACTTCCATAATTCTTGATAAATCTTTCCACTCCTCTACATTGCAACTTAAGGACCTCTTGTATCATGCCTGGATTATTACAACCATGTCTTCTTGAAGCTATATTTCCCTCTCCCATCCATTCTCCTCACATCCACCGGGGTGACCTACAAAAATGTACATCTGGTTTCTGATTTAAGATGATGGACTGATATGTCTAGTCTTCCTTTTTCCTAAAAGTCCCCCAAAAGGACAAAGGTAAAATTTTAGGAACAATAATTTATAGGCAATAGATGAATGCAATAGAATAGAAAGCCCAGAAATAAACCCACAATGTTACAGTCAATTAATCTTTGACAAAGGAGGCAAGACTATGCAATGAGAAAAAGACAATTTCTTCAACAAATGATTTGGAAAAACTGGACAGCTACATGTTAAAGAATGAAACTGGACCACTTTCTTACGTCATTCACAAAATAAGCTCAAAATGGATTAAGGACCTAAATGTGAGATCTAAAATCATAAAAATCTTAGAAGACAGCACAAGCAGTAATTTCTCTGACACTGGCTGTAACAAAATCTTTCTAGATATGTCTCCTGAAGCAAGGGAAACAAAAGCAAAAATAAACTACTGGGACTACATCAAAATAAAAAGCTTCTGACAGCAAAGGAAGCAGCCAACAAAATTAAAAGAAAACCTACTGAATGGGAGAAGATATTTGCAAATGACCTATCTGGTAAAGAGTTATTATCCAAAATATATAAAGAACTTATACAACTCAATACCAAAAAAACAAATAATCCAATTAAAAAATGGGCAGAAGACATGAACAGACATTTCTCCAAAGAGGACTTCTAGATGGCCAACAGACACATCAAAAGATGCTCAACATCACTCATCATTAGGGAAATGCAAATCAAAATGACAATGAGATATCACCTCATACCTGTCAGGATGGATAAAATAAAAAAAAAAGGAAACAAGTGTTGGCAAGGATGTGGAGAAAAAGGAACCCTCTTGCACTGCTGCTAGGAATACGAAGTAGTGCAGCCATTGTGGAAGACAGTATGGAAGTTCCTCAAAAAATTAAAAATAGAACTACCTTATGATCCAGGAATTGCACTGTTGGATATTTACCTGAAGAATGTGAAAACACTAATTCGAAAGGATATATGCATCCGATGTTTATTGCAGCATTATTTACAATAGCCAAATTATGGAAGCAATCCAAGTGTCCATTGAGAGATGAATGGATAAAGAAGATGTGGTATATACATATATGATGGAATATTGTTTAGCCATAAAAAAGAATTAAAGCTTGCCATTTGCAATGACATGGATGGACTAGAGAATATAATGCTAAGTGAAATAAGGCAGAGAAAGACATATACCATATGATTTCACCCATATTTAGAATTTAAGAAACAAAACAAATGAATAAAGGGAAAAAAAGAGAAAAAAACAAGAGTCAGACTCTTAACTATAAGGAACAAACTGGTGGTTACCAGAGGGCAGAAGGGTTGGGGGTTAGGTGAAATACATGAAGGATATTAAGGGTTTTTATCTTGATGAATGCTGAGTAACATATAGAATTGTTGAATCCCTATGTTGTACATCTAAAACGAATATAACACTGTATGTTAACTACACTGGAATTAAAAATAAATTAGTGTACTGCAAAGAAAAACAAAGAAAAATGATTTAAACAGAATAGTGTTGGAAGACAAGGCTACAAGTCATCAACAAAAGAGAAAGTTTAAGGAAATCCTGGATGATAAAAGACAGATGTGACCAGTTTGATGGAGGTAACAGAACTGGAGAAATGTCAGTCTGAAATACCTGAGATGAGAGCAGTCTTCTCAAGGGAGAACAGAAAAGGTTTTGAGGTCGAGGTCAACACATACAAAATGCTGGCCACAGGGTGACCACCAGGGTTAGTAATTAAAAAAATGAGGAGCAGCAAAAAGATGGTGGAGGCGTAGGGGACCCTATTCCAACTGGTTCCCGGAATTGATCTGGATATCTACCAGACCACTCTGAACACCCATGAAATCAGCCTGAGATGTGAGAAGATAGATCTGGATCTCTACAAACAGAATATTGCAGGCGGTTGGTTGCAAAGTATGAAGTGGGGAGCTGTGATTCCTCGGGCACATATAGGAAGATAAACGGTAGGGGGAGGGAGTTGCCATAAGCGCTGGCACTGGGAAGGTGAAATAACACAGGAGCACAAAAGCCTCCTGCGCTGGGGACAGGGCACAGACTTGCAGACTTGTAGCGATGGGGTAAGGACTGTGGGACAGACTCCTGGACTGAAACCTGGAGGCGGGGCTGTGCAAGTGAACTGGGGGCAGCTGGCAGTTTTAAAAGCACAAAGGGCAAAGACGTGCCCCGACATGGAGGCAGGACTGGGGGCACTGCAGAGGGGCGCACAACCCAGGACGCTGCAGTTTATAGCATTGCAGACAGAAACAGAGATAGTGTGGCCTGGAGAGCTCACTGAAGAACAAACTGTGATCTCTCTGCTCTGAGGCAGAGGGTTGGAAACAGTCTCTTCTGCTCTGACTCCCAGAGGAGATGCGGAAAGCCACCAGGGAAAGCTGCCAGAGAACAAAAGCCCCCCAAAACCGGTTTTCACTGAGCCCATCCCCCACCACAGGGGGCAGGGCAACAATGCAACTGTACAAAGAGAAATTAGAGAATCGATTCCATTTACAATAGCACCAAAAACCATAAAATACCTCACAATAAACCTAGCCAAAGAGGTAAAGGATCTATACTCTAGGAACTACAGAACACTCATGAAAGAAATTGAAGACACAAAAAGATGGAAAAACATTCCATGCTCATGGATTGGAATAATAACTGTTAAAATGTCTATGCTACCCAGAGCAATCTATAACTTTAATGCCAACCCGATCAAAGTTCCAATGTCATTTTTCAAAGTGCTGGAACAAACAATCCTAAAATTTATATGGAATCAGAAAGGACCCCGAATCACCAAGGAAATGTTGAAAAAGAAAAACAAAGCTGGGGGCATTACATTGCCAGATTTCAAGCTATATTACAAAGCAGTGATCACCAAGACAGCATGGTACTGGCACAAAAACAGACATATAGACCAATGGAACAGAATAGAGAGCCCAGATATGAACCCTCAACTGTATGGTCAAATAATCTTCAACAAAGCAGGAAAAAATATGCAATGGAAAAAAGACAGTCCCTTCAATGAATGGTGCTGGGAAAATTGGACAGCTATATATAGAAGAATGAAACTTGACCATTCTCTAACACCATACACAAAGATAAACTCAAAATGGATGAAAGACGTCAATGTGAGACAGGAATCCATCAAAATCCTTGAGGAGAACATAGGCAGTAACCTCTTTGACATCGGCCACAGCAACTTCTTTCAAGATACATCTCCGGGGGCGCCTGGGTGGCACAGTCATTAGGCGTCTGCCTTTAGCTTGGGTCATGATCCCAGCCTCCTGGGACTGGGCCCCGCATCAGGCTCCCTGATCAGTGGGAAGCCTGCTTCTCCCTTTCCCACTCCCCCTGCTTGTGTTCCCTCTCTCACTGTGTGTCTCTCTGTCAAACAAATCAATAAAATCTTAAAAAAAAAAGATACATCTCCAAAGGCTAGTGAAACAAAAGCAAAAATGAACTTTTGGTATTTCGTCAAGATAAAAAGCTTCTGCACAGCAAAGGAAACTGTCAACAAAACAAAGAGGCAACCCACAGAATGGGAGAAGATATTTGCAAATGACACTACAGACAAAGCGCTGATTTCCAAGATCTATAAAGAACTTCTCAAACTCAACAGCCAAAAAACAAACAATCAAGTCAAAAAATGGGCAGAAGACATGAACAGACACTTTTCTGAAGAAGACATACAAATGGCTAACAGACACATGAAAAAAATGTTCATCATCATTAGCCATCAGGGAAATTCAAATCAAAACCACATTGAGATACCACCTTACACCAGTTAGAATGGCAAAAATTGACAAGGCAAGAACAACAAATGTTGGAGAGGCTGTGGAGAAAGGGGAACCCTCTTATACTGTGGGTGGGAATGCAAGTTGGTACAGCCACTTTGGAAAACAGTGTGGAGGTTCCTCAAAAAATTAAAATAGAGCTACCCTTTGACCCAGCAATTGTGCTACTGGGTATTTACTCCAAAGATGCAGATGTAGTGAAAATAAGGACCATATGCACCCCAACATTCATAGCAGCAATGTCTGCAATAGCCAAACTGTGGAAAGAGCTGAGATGCCCTTCAACAGATGAATGGATAAAGAAGATGTGGTCCATATATACAATGGAATATTACTCAGCCATCAGAAGGGATGAATACACAACTTTTACATCAACATGGATGGGACTGGGGGAGATTATGCTAAGTGAAATAAGTCAAGCAGAGAAAGTCAATTATCATATGGTATCACTTATTTGTGGAACATAAGGAATAGCCTGGAGGACATTAGGAGAAGGAAGGGAAAAGTGAAGGGGGGGAAATTGGAGGGGGAGATGAACCATGAGAGACTATGGACTCCGAGAAACAACTGAGGGTTTTGGAGGGGAGAGGGGCTGGGGGAAGGGTTGGCCTGGTGATGGGTATTAAGGAGGGCACGTACTGCGTGGAGCACTGGGTGTTATACGAAAACAATGAATCATGGGTCACTACATCAAAAACTAATGATGTATTGTATGGTGACTAACATAACATAATAAAATTTAATTTAATTTAAAAAGATAATTAAAAAATAAAGTTATAACAGCTGAGTCTCTTGGGGGTGTCCCTCTTTCTCCTAGTCCCCCTCATACATAAAGCATATGATAATGGCATGAAATCCAAGAACCAGTCTTAAAATGTGTGCTCTTTCAAGAAGGTATCCTCCTATGGTTTGGGGATCTGGAGAAAAGCTGAGCAGATCAGAAATGAACTGGGAAGAAGTTAACATTAGAAAGAGAGAAGTAAGGACATCAAGAACAAAGCAGCTCTACCCAAGAAGTCATTCCAATATGACGCCCATGCCCTCCTAACATGGCAGTTGTGGGGGTCTGTGTCTACAGACCACTTTCCAGCCCTGCCCTGCACAGAGAAGTCTGCAGTCATCAGTCTCTGCCTCCTGCTCAGAACCTGCCTTCAGCTGCCCCACTTGTGGAGGGAGACAGACCTACCGAACCGTAGAGGAGATTTTGCTTTTTGCTCATGATTATTAATTCTCAAGCAAGAACCATCAAACATTTAAGGAAAACCAGTAGCACAAAGGGAAGACGCTTAACCATCTGAGCCACCCAGGCACCCTAAAAGGTCGTCTTTCAACAGGGGAATGGACATAATTCGAAGGAGAGTTGCATGTGTGAAAATATGCAGTAAAGGGAATGAGCCCACTGCAATTATACACACAGCATGGCTGAATGTCATGAACGTCAGGTTGTGTAAAAGCATCCAGCCACAAAGAACACATTATAATTTTATATTATTATATTATATTATATTATATTATATTATATTATAGTTATCATGTATAACTGAATTATATGTATTATGTTATTATTATATTACAAATGTATTCATTTTTATATATTAATTATACATATAATATATATACAAAGTTCAAAACAGGCAATGCCATCCACCCTATGGCATTATAAGTCAGGAGAATGGTTGCCTTTGGGGAGGTGGTGACAAGAGGTGGCATGGGGGCCATTGGGGAATTGGTAATGATCTCTTTCTTGATCTGGGTGCTGGTTACACAGGTTGTTCAGTTTATGAAAGTTCATCAATTTGTGCACTTGTGTGCACTTTTCTCTATGTGTATTATACTTTGATAAATTTTATCAAAAAGAACAAAATACATATAAAACTTCATGTCTTCAGATTTATCTATTTGTCTTTAATGGTTCTGAGTTTTGTATTATATTAGGAAAATTCTTCCCTCATCTGAAATTTCAACTTCTTTTTTCCTGATGCTTTCTTCTAGTACATTTATGGTTTAATTTTGTTGTTGTTGTTGCTTAAATGGCATGCCCATCTAGATTTCATTTTAAAGCATCATTTTTAAAACCTACTTCATATGTCACCAACAAATGGGTAATGATATATTTAATCAATGCCCTATCGCTAGAAATGTAGATTGTATCCAGTTTTCACTATGCAAAAAATAATAAAATACAGACAATTGAGCAGTAAGGAGTTAAACATTCATCCATTAGGAGTTCCAGAGAGAGGACAGAGATAATGAAGTGGAAGAAATCAATGGACGGTAGAGGAAGTTTCTCAGGGGTGAAGAAAGAAAAGTTTTCAGAGTGTAATGGCCTCACCACACTGAGCAGGATACTGAGAGAAAAGATCCACACTTAGAAGCAACCAAGTTAAAGTAGAAAACTCTAATGATACCAAGATTGCCATAAACATTTCTGTAAATTAGAAGGAGGTTACCTGAGATGCAGTGAGAAGCCACTTGACATTAGACTTCTCACCATTAAGAGTGAAGAAATCCTGTTTCTTTTTTTTAAAGAAAATGATAAACCTCAAATTCTGAATAGGCCCCCAGTGAAACTTTCAATTAAAGATATTTTTGATAAATCAAGTACTCAAAATATTTACCACCCATGTAGCCGCTCTAAACATAACTACTTGAAAAGTTTTCCTTAAACATAAGAGGGAATATAAGAAAATGATTTGAGTTACACAGAACAGTAACAAGTGAGCATGGTGGAGTGAGTGAAGACGTTAGAACATGATGAGAAGCACTTGGACCTATGTGATTCTGGAAGCCTTCTTTAAGCAGCAGGGATTTGGTGGCATCTGTAGTAGGTTTGCACTTCCACATGGTTCAATCCGGGTATGCAAAGGCAGTGTTGCTTTATTTCTTTCTAACTGATCTAATATTAATAAGAAACACCCTGTCCTCCCTTCCTATCCATTGCCAGGGTTGCAAAATAAATTTGTCAGATATCCCTTCCTGTTTCTGTTTTAAACTGAATTTTTGAGGTAACTCAGTATTTTTCTGGAAAAAGTCCCAGCTCTCATTATTTTTTTCTGTCTTTCCCAAGATGGTAGTGATTACTTTTTTTGGTGGTGGGGAGGTTTATGTGTTTCTATGACGTTGGGAGAGAGATCCTTAGATACATTTAATGAGATCTCTGTGCTTTCTTTCGGTTCTTGCTGTCCTCTGTCATGGATTGTATGATTTTGGCTGGTTCTTGAGCCACTGGGAGGTATGTCCTGGGTTGTGGCTGGCCTTCCAAGGAGAATGCTGTCATCTGAAGCTGAAATCTTATTGCAAAGTCCCAGTTCTCCATAATCTCTTTGTTTGGACCCCAGACCCAGTTGATTCACAGTTTTTGGTACCTCCATTTCCCCTCATCAGGACACATAAAGTCTTCTGGGTCTCCTCCTTACCTCACACCAACCATAATGAATCAAAGATGCATCCTCAGGTCCTATATTTAGATAATTCCCTCCACCCATGCTGTACCACTAATCCTTACTCGTTTGAGACTTTGTGACAAGCTGAATGGAGAGCTTCTCCTAAAACATTGCAGTATCCCTCAAGCTATGATCTAGGAAGTAGTTTGCTAGCCCCCAGTGGTCTCATGAATCCTTGTGCTAACTGGATTATGGTTACCATTATGCATCAAGCCTGTGGGATTTCAGTCTGGAGGGATGCTAATGCATATGTTTCTGACTGCTTGCTTCTCTTCTTCATACTCAGCATAAAACCAGAAGGGTTAGACTTTCCCATGTGGCTGGGATTTATTATATCCTGAATTCTCTCTTTTCCTTTGGTTTGTGGCTCAACTCCCAGCCCTTGAGAACCCAAGAAATATAGAAAATTCTTCTCCTCTCAATATGACAATTTCCTTGATAGAAACTTGAAAGTCCTTTACTGATTAGTTAGAAACTATTGGCTAAAGTATTCTTTCTGTTATTCACGTCTTATTCTTTAATATAGTAAATCTTAAGCTTCATTTAATCTAAGGGCAGCTAACACTTCTTTGGTTCCTCCCAAATTAAAACAGGTCTGCCAAGTTTATACCCATCCAGGGCATAATAATTATCGTAGTTTCTTTGTGTGACTATCATCTGTATATTACATGGATTCCCCTATATCATGCATGTCATGAGATAAAGGCTTCTAGACAAATCTATGAATTACCCTGAGAATAAGATATCTTAAACCTATGGAGGATTACCTCATTGTTGTTTCTCTGTGTAAAATGACAGTAGAGCTGAGAGGTGGGAAACTCTGTGTGCCTCATGATGGGGTATGGGCTGAGGAAAGACATAGATCCAATTTGCAGTTTTTCCACAATGGGGTCTCGCTGGATACAGATGTGAAGGAGCCAACACCTTGGTTCTGTCATATTGTTGCCATGAGAAAAAATCATTATATAGCCTTTGGTCTCTTTTTTCTTATCATGTCACTGTATATTTCCTTTACATTGTCCTTTTAAAATTTCCAGAAATCATGTGAGGTGGCAGATCATTGCTCCTGTGACAACTTTGATGTAGAAGCAACAAAGATAGCAGATCTGAAACTAAAATTGTGTTCTGGTGATTCCTATTCAGATCTCCTTCCACCACTGAATGCCACATCTCTGGTAATATTTATTCGTTTGAAAAATGACTACTTTAGCTGGATGATTTGTCATTCACTCAGTTTGCTCATCTATGTAATAGGGATAGTAACAATTACCCAACTAGATCTGTTGTGAGGATTAACATTAGTAAAGTGCTCAACACAGGACAGAGAGTAGATCCATGGTATTTGACAACTTTTACTCTGAAAAATCATCTCCCTGTCAATTACAGTTTGAGGGAATTGGCTTCTCTAGCCTCAATTGTGACACTTTTGCAATAATAGCAAATACAGATTTCAGGTGTCAATTTTAAGCAACTGTTTGACCATTCAGAATAAGAGCCATTCAGTATTTTTTCTACTTGCCATGTGGAAGATGGTGTCTGATCAAGAGGAGGGGGCACTTAAGTCATTTAGAGTTACTCCATTGAAGTGTTGCAGGTAGGAGAAACCTCAACTCCAAATTGTGATTGATTGCTTAGCAGTGGCTACTTATAGTACTCCTTTGAAAAGGATTCTCAGACTTCATCCAGACTCAGTATGAGAGGGAACTGTAGTTGATTACTGATGTCTCTAATGGGAATTGGAGGTTGAAGCAATAATAGTAAGGCACCATATTTCCCATTCATGATTGTTTGAAAATAATGTAAACCTTGTATAGAGCCACAAAAGCCCCTGAATAGCCAAAGCAATTTTGAGAAAGGACAAAGCTGGATCCATTACACTTCCTGATTTCAAGCTATATTACAATGCTGTAGTAATTAAAACAGTGAGGTACTGGCATAAAAATAGGCACCTAGCCAATGGAACACAATAGAAAGCCCAGAAATAAACCTATGCATTTACAGTCAATTAACCTTTGACAAGGGCTCCTAGAGCACACAATGAGGACAGGAAAATCTCTTCAACAAATCATGCTGGGAAAACTAGATATCCATAAATGAAAGAATGAAACTGGACCTGATCTTATACCACTCACAACAATTAACTCCAAATGGATTAAATACCTGACACCATAAAACTCCTGGAAGAAACCATAAAGAAAGATCTCCATGAAACTGGTCTTGACAGTGATTTTTTTGGATATGGTACCAAAAGCACAGGCAAAAAAAAGCTAAAATAAATAAGTGGGACTATATCAAACTAGAAAAGCTTTTCCATAGCAAAGGAAACAATCAATACATTGAAAAGGCAACCTATGGAATGGAGAAAAATATTTTCAAGTCACATATTTGATAATAAGTTAATTTCCAAACTATATAAAAGGAGCTCATACAACTCAATAGCAAAAAAGAAATTAAATAAATAAATAAATAAATAAATAAATAAATAAATAAATAAAAATAATGGACAAAGGACCTGAATAGATATTTTTTCCAAAAGCACACAAATGGCCAATACCATGAAAAGGTCCTTAACACCATAATAATCAGGAAAATGCAAATTAAAACCATAATGAGTTATCAACTCACTCCTGTCAAAATGGCTATTATCAAAAAGACAAGAAAGAGCAAGTGTTGATGAGGATATGGAGAAAATAAAAGCCTTATGCACAGTTGGTGAGATATAAATTGGTTTAGCCAGTGTGGAGAACTCTATGGAGTTTCCTCAAAAAATTAAAACTAGAGCTAGCACCACATCAAAAACTAATGATGTACTGTACGGTGACTAACATAACATAACAAAAAAATAAATAAAATAAAATAAAATTTCCTTTTATTTTAAAAGACCCAGAAAAACAAAAAACTAGAGTTAGCAATCCCACTTCTAGGAATATATCTGAAGGAAACAAAATCCATAATGAAGAGATATATGCACCTCCATGTTAATTATAGCATTATTCACACTAGCCAAAATATGGAAAGAACTTAAGTGTTCATCAACAGATGAATGAATAAAGAGATTGTGGCATATATCTATAATGGACTATTACAAAAAAGAAGGAAAACCTGCCACTTGCTACAATGTGGATGAATCTGGGGGGGTGGGGCATTGTGCTTAGTGAAGTATCAGACAGAGAAAGTAAAAAACTGTATGGTATCACTTATATGTGGAATAATAATAATAATAATAAAAAGCTGATCTCATAGAATCATAGAGTAGAATGGTGGTTGCCAGAAGCTGGAGGGTACAGGAAATTGGGAGATGAAGGTGAAAGAGTACAAACTTTTAGCTATAAGGTAAATAAGTTCTGAGGCTCTACTGTACAGCACAGTGACTATGGTTAATAATGCAGTATTATATACTTGAAATTTGCTAAGAGTAAATCTTCAGCCTTCTCACTAGAAAAAAGAAAAAATAACAGTTAACTATATGAAGTGACAGATGTGTTAATTAACTTGATCTTGGTGATTCATGATGTGTGTGTGTATAAAATAATCACATTGTATACTTTAAACATACACATTTTCATTTGTCAATTATTCCTCAATAAAGCTGGAAAAATATGTTTGCTATATGATTTTTGAAAAAGGTAAACTAAATATTATTTGAAATATGTGCTAAAATGTACTCCTTACTTAATTTGAATCACTTTACCTAGTTACTTTCTTCTTTAAAATATCTGGGGTCCTCCACCTTAAGTTTTAATTTGGAAAAAGTAGGGAGAGGACATTTTGGATCCTGAAGAATTTGGAAAGAGAAGGAAAGATGAGCTGAGGAGGAGCATTGAGGCAGGGGTCAGGACTGATTGTTCTTCCTTTGCCTTCCCACATTCTCTGTCACCACTCTGTTGTTTGTACTCTGGAAGGATGACCTACATAGACAATCTCAATGGGTTCCCTGGTCCTTCAGCTTCCAGGTGGATTTGGATAATGGTAAGCCCTGTCCTGGAGAATAAGAGGATGGAGAGGCCAGAGTATTTGTCTGCCTCCCTCTGTACCCCTGCTGTCATGCCTCTGTCTGGAGCTGTGCCATCCATGGCTATATGGCCCACTGTGTGGCCTTGCACAGTCCACCCTCATGGAGCCCCAGGAGTGCTATTTCCTTGACTTGCCCCATCAGACATGGGGGTTAGAAAAGGGGTGTTGCTTTCCTCTTCTCTGACTGCTGCAACATTCCTTGTTGATTTCCATAACCTTTCCATACCTCTGTAAGTCCTCCTTCCAAGAGTTCATCTGAACCATCCATCTGAAATGAATTCTGAGATTTGATGGGACCCTTGCTGATTCAGGTCTTATCTGATTCAGATGGAGAATGAGAATATTGGTAAGTAAGGGAGAGACTCACACTTGGAGCAAAACTGTCTAGAAGGAGCACAGACAAATGTACAGGCAGGAGTGACCTTCTGCACTGTGCTGCCTAGTAACAGAGCCAGTTGTTGATTAATGAAGAGAAGAGAGCTCAGAAAACTGAAATCTACAGATGATTTTCAAACCTCATCTTCAGCAATAATTTTAACCTCCTCTCTGATTCCATTGAACTTTAATTTTTTTCTTTCTCTTAAGACAAGAGCTGCTAACAAGGAAAAAAATGGACTCATTTAAATTTCATCTTCTTTAATATTCTCAGTGCAGGCTGAGGTAGAGGTGCTAATGAGCAGTGGAAAGACAACAAGGGTTTGTTGGAGGGGTGAGAAGGAAGGCTGGAGAGGCCAAAGCCCCTGCCTAAGTGGTAAAATTACAGAGAGGGATGGTCTGCATTAGGATGCACTAGGTGCTGTAACACACAACCCCCAAATCTTCTTGGCTTAACACAGTATAGGTTTACCTTCATCCATTGCCTAATGCAGTAGTGGGCAGTGGTGCTATGCTCTACATAATCATTCAGGAAACCAGAGCTGTCCCATCCCTTGGGGCATCAGAGACCTCCACTGCTTCTTCTGTGTCTGGCTTGGAGACAAGGAAAGAGTGACAACATGAGGATTGTGAGAGAAGTCACAGGCCTTAATATGCCAGGCCTAAAGGTAACATATAAGTTCTGCCTATGTAGAACTCAGTTGCATGGCCCCATCTCGCTATAGGGGAAGCTGAAGAAAAGAAACAGGATGAGTGAACACATAGGAATACCACCAGATCCTTTGTTTATGTTGGTTGGGAGCTCAGGGCTCTGGATGGGGGAAAGAACTTTCCTCAACAGTGTCTGTGTTCATTCATGGTCTTACTCATGACTCTTGATTCATCCCTTTCTTGTCAGACTTCAGTTAACCTCCAGCACCCAGACCACAGCTTCTTTAGTCTTTCTGATTGTAACTGACTCTTTCTGAAGCAGGGAAAAGGAGAAAAAGAACTACTATTTCCTTATAGTTTAGTGCTGAGGAACTGAGCTTCAAGCTCTTCAGATCTAACCTTGAGTCTTTTTTGTGTCATTCACCTTTCTGGGCCTGAATTCTTTCCAACCGTGAAATAAGAATTAAAAACATTGTCTCATAAAGCTATTGTGGTATTGAGGGTAATTGTTGTAATAGTATACAGGTCTAATATCATATTAGTCTATAACTCTTGGTGAACTCAGAAGTGGAAGGAAACTTTCAGATTTTGCTTCCAATCCCTGTAACTCTTGGTAATTGTTAATTTAAAGAGGAATCAAGTTTCCTGGTGCTCTCTCCTGCAAATTGACCACTGAAGTCAGTTATGATCTCTTGTAACCGAGTACATAGGAGTAATGGCAAAGAATATCTATTTCTCCCTTTCTGGAACAAAAATGAGGTTTGGAAGGGCAAGCCCAACTGTCTGATTCTGCCAGTCTTAGAACATCAAAGGACCAAGTGGATGGCTGTTGGAACGGTGTTGGGAGAAAAATTGATAGGCGCAATTAGGGTTGATTTTGAAATTTTAGAGCTTAGATGACCCCTGTTTCCCATGGAAATATAATAAGCAAAGATAATCCTTATTTTTCTCAGTCCAAAATCTGTTTTAGTTTGTGCTACCCTAGGACTGCAGGGGCCATGATTGTAGTCCTGATTATTGGAGTAGTAATGGTCCTGACAGAATGGTATGAAACAAATACCCCTACTTAGTAGTTACTATATGCAGGCACTTTTAAACTTGTTTATTATTTTTGTCTTGGCAGACCTAGAATGAATCCAGCACCAGTGGGCTACAGAGTGAAGCCTCTTCCATAATATAATGCTGTTTCTTTGGGTTATGTAGCAGTTAGTGCTATAAGTTCATCAAGTTCATGTGATGATCATGTGATGATGTGCCTTTGTTACACTGCATGGAACCTGCATAGCCCTTGTTACACTACTTGCTAATTGGACAACGGTTGGAGGTGACTGTCTCCAACAGTTTTCATTAAGAATGTCCAGTATTTCACTTTTAGTCTTTTAGGTGAACTAGGTTTCTGTGGGTCCACCTTCCAAGTAGGGCCAGAGTCCCCAGGTTCATGAGGAAGAGTGGATCTGGATGTCCAAAGTTGTGTGTCAAGAACCAAGTTTCCCAAGGGAGTTCAAGAGGAATGTTAATGTTCTAGCAAAGATCTGTTTCAGAGTGGGGAGAACAAGCCTGGAGAGCAAAAGAATAGAATGGGGTCTGAGCTTGTCAAGTGGGTCCTAGAGTCTTCTTGGAAGTTATTTGATATTCAGGACATAGAAAGATCTCAGAAAGACCCTGAGTTCACTACCCAGATGGGAAGACTTTCACCATTCCTTTTTTAAGTTCTGGGCAGGAGTAACCTTGGTGGACAAGGTGTGTCCATTCAAGGTCTTAGTGTCAGTGACAGCGGTGGGTTCTAAGGTAGGGATGAGCTGAAGCTGGAACAGACTTACCCCTACCCCGGTCCACAAGAGTGAGGACAGGTGAGCAAAGACCCCCATACAGATTTTTTTTCCTACAGATTTCCAGGAAGTGGAGAAAGGACAAAGGCTAACTCTTGTTTGACATTTCTGCTGGTCTCCCTCTTTCTTACACTCTACTCAGGAATTCAGAAGTATAGGGAATTACTTTGTTAACCAAATGGGCAATTTAATGAATCCCTGAAATCAAAAGAAAGACCTGCAATATCTTTATCTGTGTAATTAAGCCTATGTCTGTGAAGTGTTCTGAGCATGTGAAGTGCCATAGAAATCTTGTGTTATTAATTATTACTATGTATGGGAAACATAACTGGATTTCTTGACCTCTTTGAACTTAATGGTTCCTGTTTATTGGTGTGTTAATTGTAGTTTTACTTTTTGATAAGCTCCAATTCTTTTTAGGTGGTGATATATTGAAACACTTTTTCATGCCTTTCAAGACTTTGCTTTAGAAAATCAAGTTTTGAAAATGTGTGTGCAAGTGTGAGTGGCAGTGAGGAGCAACTGAAGTTGTCTGAGGCAGGGAAGGGTGTGTGGCTGCACGGTAAGCAGATTTTTAGAAGATGCACCTGCTAGCATCAGATTAAATTAAAAGGGGGAAGAAGAGACCCACTTAGGCATGAAGTAATGAAAATCTGAATGAGGGTAGTGACTCGGAATTGGGGATTGTATAGTAGAGAGGGAAATTTATTATTTTAGGAAATGTTGAAGGTAATGTCCTAATGGACCCTTTGGTGTACTAGGGAAAAACTGTAGGTGGCTTAATTCCCTCTGTTAAAAATGAAAAGGAATTTGGGGAGCTGGAAGTAGCTTTGTAAATGGATAGATGCAAAATTAATTTGGGAGGAGAGCACCACTACAAGACTCCAATGGGCTTGAGGAAGAAATCCCCTGTGGCAAGTGCATGGATCTGGGGCATGTGGCTGGTTTTGCCCAGGCCAGGTTTAAGCACAGGATGGTCTAGCAATCAAGTTTGTCTGCTAGTCTGTACTTTGCTACAATGGAATACTCCCCTGCTATTACTATAAATAGTAAAAATATGCAACACCAGGGTTGTAGGGATGGTGCTTTGGAGAAGTTAAGGTTTTCCATCCCTGGGTCAGCCACAGGTAGAAGGAAGTGGAAGTTGAAAGAGCAATGTGAGTTGAGTGCAGTGTCCACCAAAATGGATTCATGTGATTATGGGAACAAGGCTGAGCAAGATGGTGGAGGAGTAGGAAACCTGGATTTCATCTGGTCTCAAGAATTCAGCTGGATAGGGATCAAACCATTCTGATTATGGGAACAAAAAGCCAATAGGAATCCAGTAGTCTTGAGCAGGGTGTGGATTTCCCACAGCTTGTGAGATGGGATCAAGCCAATTTAACTAATTAATTAATTAAAGATTTAATTAATTAATTTATTTGAGAGAGAGAGAGTGAGAAACAGCACCAGAGGGGAGAGGGTCAGAGGGAGAAGCAGGCTCCCTGCTGAGCCGGGAGCCCATTGTGGGACTCGATCCCAGGACCCTGAGATCATGACCTGAGCCGAAGGCAAATACTTAACCAACTGAGCCATCCAGGCGCTCTAGCCAATTTTATTTGATGTTCAAAACCAACGTGACCTCAGCGGATATCTAGATATCAAAAGGGAAGACAAATCCTGGAGTTGGAGACACTTTCCAAATTGAGGGTTATATGTAGAACCTTATGCAAGACAGAAGCCCACTGCCTCCCTCCAGTTTTGCCCCATGTATATCCATTCACTATGGATATCTTTTCAAGAATAAACTCCCATATCTCAATGTGATAAACTATCTTTTGAGAGCTTTTTTGAAAATCCTTCCTCCCTCCCCCAGAGCCATTTTTTTTTCCTGGATTACGCTGGGCTTTTAATGGGATAAAGTCTAGATAACTACTCTGGATAGCTCTGGACTTTTAATGAGATGAGAGCCAGAGATACCTGTCCCAGACTACTTTCCGCTATTAAAGATGTGAGGCTAAAGATGGACTAAGTTCATTTTTTCTCAAGCTCCCTGGAGTCCAAATATAGCTCTGCCATCCCGGGAAATCTATACAGACAAGAAATGCAAACATATAGATCAAGTCTTCCAAATTGCTACCTTCTTTCCTGAAAGCCTCTCCACTTCTTTTTTTTTTTTTTAAAGATTTTTATTTATTTAATTGACAGAGAGAGAGAGAGACAGCGAGAGAGGGAACACAAGCAGGGCAAATGGGAGAGGGAGAAGCAGGCTTCCCGCAGAGCAGGGAGCCCAATGTGGGGCTCAATCCCAGGACCCTGGGATCATGACCTGAGCCGAAGGCAGTCGCTTAACCAACTGAGCCACCCAGGTGCTCCAGCCTCTCCACTTCTATTCCTCATGTTGTTTCTTTTTTATTTAGTGTGTGTGTTGGTAGGCATTATCAGTGGAGAGGTAGAGGTTGAAAGTTGGGTGGGTAACTGTTTATAACTTCTAGACATGGACAACTTTTGTCACTAAATAGCTATGTGACCCTTGGCAAGTCACCCAGGCTTTCCTCCCTTGCCTAGCTCTGATACTCTACCTATCCACTGTTTGGACTTTTATTATATTGCCTTGTTTAGCTGCTTCTATTGACAAAACACTCAGGGTAACTGGTCATTTTATCTGCCAGAACCAACCAACCAACCAACCAAACAAACAAACAAAAAACCTAACAAATGTCTTCCACAATGACACTGTTAAAATACTACATTATTGCTCACTTTATTTATTTATTTTTTAAAAAGATTTTATTTATTTACTAGATAGATAGAGAGAGAGAGCATGCACAGCAGGGGGAGTGGCAGAGGGATAGGCAGGCTCCCTGCTGAGCAGGGAGCCCAATGTGGGGCTCCATCCCAGGATCCTGAGATCATGACCTGAGCCAAAGGCAGACACTTAATCAACTGAGCCACCCAGGCGCCCCTATTGCTCACTTTAATAACTTGAGGTGGTAATGCTTTCCAAGCCTCACCTCTAGTATTCACCTGTGAAATAGCTTGAGGGTTGGAGTCACTGGCTTGTGGGAGAGAAATTTCTCTCCCTGTGGAAGTTACCATGCCCACCCAGGCATGCAAGTCATGTCAAAGATTCTAGGTGAATATCCCAATATGTCTCTAGGATATATTTCATTCTCTGTGTTTCTTTCTCTTGTCATCCTAGGATGCAAACAGGTTGAAGACAGGAGCTGTCTTTAATGGAATCTGAACAGTGCCTAACCCCTGTGGATATTCATTGAATGTTAAATAACAACAGTGATCATGTAATAATGATGCCCAGCTCACTTGGGGGAGAATACCAAATAGGTTGGAATTTTCCCATTACTGACAGCACAGCCCAGGAGCATCCTGAGGTGAATTTAAAGACCTCAGCAATTCGAAATACATTTCTCATAAGATATGCATCTTCTAGCTTGGAGTAACTGGTTTATTGCTGATTTACTGTGTGATTTGTTAGTCTTTGTTTGAATCTTCCAGGTCTGGAAGAAAGATATTGTACTTTAATGATAAATAATCTCAAAAAGAGGGAAAAAAAATCCAACCAGCTCCCCTGGCCAGTATCTTTTTCCTCTTTTTCTTCATCCAGTATTTTCTTCCAAATGTTTCAGTTGTTCTAAAGTAAATTATTATTACCATATGAGCTCAATTTAAAGAGCTGCTATAGAAAACAAGCTGCCACAAGCTATTAAGAAAATAACCCTATTTCAGTTTTGAGTGAAAAGCAAAAAAAATAACTCCATTCAAGATTCATTGAATCAGAGTCTTTCTCTATAGTATCAATGAAAAGGGATTGTGACTTTCTTATCCTCCCAGCTTTTCTCAGTTTAGCCCCCACTCTTATTCCATAGTATCCTGGAGGAAGCTATCAGAAGTCTTGGTTAAAAGTTTCCTGATGGGGCCATTAATGATTGGTTTGGAAAAAGCCAGGGTTAGTAGGTGTGAACACAGCTTCCCTTTCAAGATCTGCCGTGCTGTGTAGAGCACAAACATCTTCTTCTTGACAAGTGTCTAAACACTGCTGTCATTTATTGGGCTTGTGCATCATTGCTTATTTATTTATGGTTTACTAAGTGCCAGATATTTTGCTAGGTGACAAGGATATAATAAATAAGACACAATCCTGCCCTAAAATGACCTCAACATAGAGATGAATACACAATTATAGACTCCCTCTTGATGAATATAATGAAAATGACAGATACAGCTTGGAGGTGTGCTGTGGGACACAGCAGCTTTCTGGAGGGGGTGATACTTGAGTTTCTTTCAAGGACAAATAGAAATTTCCAGTTGAAGGGGGATCAGGAAAGAACCTTTTGTTGTAACATATTATTTGCTTTCTGCTCCTTGAAATCTAAGTAGAATTATTTTACCCACACTTCCAAACTTTGCCAAAGTCACAGGGGAGACCCTCTCACGGCCATTTCTGTTTCTCTGTGTCCATCACTAATTCTAACAGCTATCAAGTACCTAAAATGGATTTGATGCTGGGTTGGGTGCTTTGTAACATCTCATTTGTCTTAATTTTACTCCCATATTTACAGAGGAGGGGGCTGAAGTCACACAGCAGATAATTCAGAAAGCCTAGTTTGTTTCCCCCCCAAATCTAAGCTCTTCTCACTATAGTATGCTGCAAATTAAAAAGAAAAAAATTCTATATGGTCTAAGTGGAAAGATACTCCTGTCTGACCTCTCCACTTTCTGTCATGAAAGATCATCTACCAGGTTTATGATATTTGCCTGAATAGAGAAGTACCATTATTATTATTATATTTGAACAGGGTTATTTGTTATGCTTGCCTTTTAGTTTTCAGTATTATCAGGTTTTGAAATATACATTTTAAAGCATAGAAAATATACATTTTATACATTTTCATTTCTTATGAAAGCACCTCGACATTTCTATATTATTTTTCTGTTGGCCAAAAAAGAAACTCACATTCCTAAGCCCGTTACGATTAGACTTTCAGAAACAATGAGCAGCATGATGCCAAGGTAAAAGGCTAGAAACTTCACAGTCTCCTGCTCCCGTGTAGACATAATGACGTATGAAACTGGATTCTGAAGTGTCTTTTTAGAGCTTTTTTCCTCTAATGGGTACACCAAAAATCAAAGAAGAGTATCAGAAATTTCTGAGCTGATCATCATTCCTGGACTGGTCCTAAGGCAAAGACGACTGACTATATGAAAATGTTTTTTCTTCTCCATAGGTGTATGGCTAGACTACACTTCCCAGCCTCCCCTGTACTTCACTGTGGTCATGTGATTACCTTCTAGCCAATGGACTGTGGGCATCCATGATGTGCATCATTCCCAAGTTTAGTTGATAAAATCTCCCATGCAATTTCCTCCATGGTCTTTTACTTTTCCAAGTGTCTGGAATGGGGATGACTTTCAGGGTGAACTTGTAAGCCTTGTGGTGAAAATCCATGGTCATATGTTTCCCTAAATCACTATGTGGAATGATCCATTCTCTGCGAAAAACTGTTAATGTGAACGTGAAATAAGCTTCTATTATACTTCTATTATATTTTGTAGGCTTATTTGTTATAGTACTTGGTGTTATTTATTTATTTTTTCTTCTTTAAATGTTTTTATTGTTACGTTAATCACCATACATTACATCATTAGTTTGTGATGTAGTGTTCCATTATTCATTGTTTGTGCATAACACCCAGTGCTCCATGCAGAACGTGCCCTCTTTAACACTGCACCAGGCTAACCCATCCCCCCACGCCCTCCCCTCTATAACCCTCACTTTGTTTTTCAGAGTCCACTGTCTCTCATGGTTCGTCTCCCCCTCCGATTTACTCCCCTTCATTCTTCCCCTCCTGCTATCTTCTTCTTCTTTTTTCTTTAAATTTTTTATTGTTATGTTAATCACCTTACATTACATCATTAGTTTTTGATGTAGTGTTCCATGATTCATTGTTTGTGCATAACACCCAGTGCTCCATGCAGAACATGCCCTCTTTAATACCCATCACCAGGCTAACCATCCCCCCACCCCCTCCCCTATAGAATCCTCAGCTTGTTTTTCAGAGTCCATCATCTCTCATGATTTGGTTCACATCCGATTTACCCCCCTTCATTCTTCCCCTCCTGCTATCTTCTTCTTCCTTTTTTTCTTAACATATATTGCATTATTTGTTTCAGAGGTACAGATCTGTGCTCAACAGTCTTGCACAATTCACAGCGCTCACCATAGCACATAGCCTCCCCATGTTTATCACTCAGCCACCCCATCCCTCCTACCCCACCCCCACTCCAACAACCCTTAGTTTGTTTCCTGAGATTAAGAATTCCTCATATCTGTGAGGTCATATGATACATGTCTTTCTCTGATTGACTTATTTCACTCAGCACAACACCCTCCAGTTCCATCCACATCATTGCAAATGGCAAGATCCCATTCCTTTTGATGGCTGCATAATATACCATTGTATATATATACAACCACATCTTTATCCATTCATCTGTCGATGGACATCTTGGCTCTTTCCACAGTTTGGCTATTGTGGACATTGTTGCTATAAACATCGGGTGCATGTACCCCTTCGGATCCCTACATTTGTATCCTTGGGGTAAATACCCAGTAGTGCAATTGCTGGATCGTATGGTAGCTCTATTTTCAACTTTTTGAGGAACTTCCATTCTGTTTTCCAGAGTGGCTGCACCAGCTTGCTTTCCCACCAACAGTGTAGGAGGGTTCTCCTTTCTCTGCATCCCTGCCAACATCTGTCGTTTCCTGACTTGTTAACTTTAGCCATTCTGACTGGTGTGAGGTGATATCTCATTGAGGTTTTGATTTGGATTTCCCTGATGCTGAGTGATGTTGAGCACTTTTTCATGTGTCTGTTGGTCATTTGGATGTCTTCCTTGAAAAATGTCTGTTCATGTCTTCTGCCCATTTCTTGATTGGATCATTTGTTCTTTGTGTGTTGAGTTTGATAAGTTCTTTATAGATTTTGGATACTAGCCCTTTATCTGACATGTCATTTGCAAATATCTTCTCCCATTCTGCCGGTCGTCTTTTGGTTTGGTGGACTGTTTCTTTTGCTGTGCAAAAGCTTTTAATCTTGATGAAGTCCCAGTAGTTCATTTTTGCCCTTGCTTTCCTTGCCTTTGGAGATGTTTCTAGGAAGAAGTTGTTGCGGCTGAGGTTGAAGAGGTTGCTGCCTGTGTTCTCCTTTAGGATTTGGATGGACTCCTGTCTCACATTTAGATCTTTCAACCATTTGGAGTCTATTTTTGTGTGTGGTGTAAGGAAATGGTCCAGTTTCATTCTTCTGCATGTGGCTGTCCAATTTTCCCAATACCATTTGTTGAAGAGAGTGTCTGTTTTCCATTGGACATTCTTTCCTGCTTTGTCGAAGATAGGTTGACCATAGAGTTGAGGGTCCGTTTCTGGGCTCTCTATTTTATTCCGTTGATCTATGTGTCTGTTTTTGTGCCAGTACCATACTGTCTTGATGATGACAGCTTTGTAATAGAGCTGGAAGTCTGGAATTGTGATGCCGCCAGCTTTGCTTTTCTTTTTCAACATTCCTCTGGCTATTCGGGGTCTTTTCTGGTTCCATACAAATTTTAGGATTATTTGTTCCATTTCTTTGAAAAAAGTGGATGGTATTTTGATGGGGATTGCATTGAATGTGTAGATTGCTCTAGGTAGCATTGACATCTTCACAATATTTGTTCTTCCAATCCATGAGCATGGAACTTTTTTCCATTTCATTGTCTTCCTCAATTTCTTTCATGAGTATTTCATAGTTTTCTGAGTACAGATCCTTTGCCTCTTTGGTTAGATTTATTCCTAGGTATCTTATGGTTTTAGGTGCAATTGTAAGTGGGATTGACTCCTAAATTTCTCTCTCTTCTGTCTTGTTGTTGGTGTATAGGAATGCCACTGAGTTCTGTGCATTGATTTTACATTCTGCCAGTTTACTGAATTCCTATATGAGTTCTAGCAGTTTTGGGGTGGAGTCTTTTGGGTTTTCCACATAAAGTATCATATCATCTGCAAACAGTGAGAGTTTGACTTCCTCTTTGCCAATTTGGATGCCTTTGATTTCTTTTTGTTGTCTGATTGCTGTGGCTAGGACTTCTAATACTATGTTGAATAGCAGTGGTGAGAGTGAACATCCCTGTTGCGTTCCTGACCTCAGGGGGAAAGCTCTCAGTTTTTCCCCATTGAGAATGATATTCACTGTAGGTTTTTCATAGATGGTGTTTATGATATTGAGGTATGTACCCTCTATCCCTATACTCTGAAGAGTTTTGATCAAGAAAGGATGCTGTACTTTGTCAAATGCTTTTTCTGCATCTATTGAGAGGATCATATGATTCTTGTTCTTTCTTTTGTTAATGTATTGTATCACGTTGATTGATTTGCGGATGTTGAACTAACGTTGCAGCCCAGGGATAAATCCCACTTGGTCGTGGTGAATAATCCTTTTAATGTACTGTTGGATCCTATTGGCTAGTAGTTTGGTGAGAATTTTTGCATCCATGTTCATCAAGGATATTGGTCTGCAATTCTCCTTTTTGATGGGGTCTTTGGTTTGGGGATCAAGGTAATGGCCTCATAAAACGAGTTTGGAAGTTTTCCTTCCATTTCTATTTTTTGGAACAGTTTCAGGAGAATAGGTATTAATTCTTCTTTAAATGTTTGGTAGAATTCCCCTGGGAAGCCATCTGGCCCTGGGCTTTTGTTTATTGGGAGATTTTGGATGACTGCTTCAATTTCCTTAGTGGTTATTGGTCTGTTCAGGTTTTCTATTTCTTCTTGGTTCAGTTTTGGTAGTTGATACATCTCTAGGAATGCACCCATTTCTTCCAGGTTATCTAATTTGCTGGCATAGAGTTGCTCATAATATGTTCTTATAATTGTTTGTATTTCTTTGGTGTTGGTTGTGATCTCTCCTCTTTCATTCATGATTTTGTAGATTTGGGTCATTTCTCTTTTCTTTTTGATAAGTCTGGCCAGGGGTTTATCAATCTTGTGAATTCTTTCAAAGAACCAGCTCCTAGTTTCGTTGATCTGTTCTACTGTTCTTTTGGTTTCTATTTCACTGATTTCTGCTCTGATCTCTATTATTTCTCTACTCCTGCTGGGTTTGGGCTTTATTTGCTGTTTTTTTCCCTAGCTCCTTTATGTGTAGGATTAGGTTGTGTATTTGAGACCTTTCTTGTTTCTTGAGAAAGGCTTGTATTGCTATATACTTTCCTCTTAGGACTGCCTTTTCTGTATCCCAAAGATTTTGAACAGTTGTCTTTTCATTTTCATTGGTTTCCATGAATTTTTTTAATTCTTTAATTTCCTGGTTGACCCATTCATTGTTTAGTAGGATGCTCTTTAGCTTCCATGTATTTGAGTTCTTTCCGACTTTCCTCTTGTGATTGAGTTCTAGTTTCAAAGCATTGTGGTCTGAAAATATGCAGGGAATGATTCCAATCTCTTGGTACCAGTTGAGACCTGATTTGTGACCTAGGATGTGATCTATTCTGGAGAATGTTCCATGGGCACTAGAGAAGAATGTGTATTCCATTGCTTTGGGATGGAATGTTCTGAATATGTCTGTGAAGTCCATTTGGTCCAGTGTTTCATTTAAGGTCTTTATTTCTTTGTTGATCTTTTGCTTAGATGATCTGTCCATTTCAGTCAGGGGTTTGTTAAAGTCCTCCACTATTATTGTATTGTTGTCAATGTGTTTCTTCGCTTTTGTTATTAATTGCCTTATATAATTGGCTGCTCCCATGTTAGGGGCATTGATATTTACAATTGTTAGATCTTCTTGTTGGATAGACCCTTTAAGTAGGATATAGTGTCCTTCCTCATCTCTTATTACAGTCTTTGGTTTAAAATCTAATTTGTCTGTTATAAGGATTGCCACCCCAGCTTTCTTTTGGTGTCTATTAGCATGGTAAATGGTTTTCCACCCCCTCACTTTCAATCTGGGGGTGTCTTTGGGTCTAAAATGAGTCTCTTGCAGACAGCATATCGATGAGTCTTGTTTTTTCATCCAATCTGATAGCCTGTGTCTTTTGATTGGGGCATTTAGCCCATTTACAATCAGGGTAACTATTGAAAGATATGAATTTAGTGCCATTGTATTGCCTGTAATGTGACTGTAACTTTATATTGTCTGTGTTCCTTTCTGGTCTCTGTTGCTTTTAGGCTCTCTCTTTGCTTAAAGGGCCCCTTTCAATATTTCTTGGAGGGCTGGTGTCGTGTTTGCAAATTCCTTTAGTTTTTGTTTGTCCTGGAAGATTTTTATCTCTCCCTCTATTTTCAATGATAGTCTAGCTGGATATAGTATTCTTGGCTGCATATTTTTCTCATTTAGTGCTCTGAATATATCATGCCAGTCCTTTCTGGCTTGCCAGGTCTCTGTGGATAGGTCTGTTGCCAATCTAATGTTTCTACCATTGTAGGTTACAGATCTCTTCTCCCAAGCTGATTTCAGGATTTTCTCTTTGTCTCTGAGACTCGTAAGTTTTACTCTTAGATGTTGGGTGTTGACCTGTTTTTATTGATTTTGAGAGGGATTCTCTGTGCCTCCTGGATTTTGATGCCTGTTTCCTTCCCCACATTAGGGAAGTTCTCTGCTATAATTTGCTCCAATATACCTTCTGCCCCTCTCTCTCTTTCTTCTTCTTCTGGGATCCCAATTATTTTAATGTTGTTTTGTTTTATGGTGTCACATATCTCTCGAATTCTACCCTCGTGATCCAGTTGTTGTTTATCTCTCTTTTTCTCAGCTTCTTTATTTTCCATCATTTGGTCTTCTATATCACTAATTCTCTCTTCTGCCTCATTTAACCTAGCAGTTAGAGCCTCCATTTTTTATTGTACCTCATTAATAGCCTTTTTGATTTTGACTTGGTTCGATTTTAGTTCTTTTATTTCTCTAGAAAGGGTTTCTTTAATAACTTCCATGCTTTTTTCATGCCCAGCTAGTATCTTTAAAATCATCATTCTGAACTCTATTTATGACATCTTACTAATGTCCATATTGATTAAGTTCCCAGCAGTCAGTACTGCCTCTTGTTTTTTTTGTTGAGGTGATTTTTTTCCATCTTGTCATTTTGTCTAAAGGAGAATAGATGAATGAGAGAACAAAATGCTAACAGGGTAACAACATCCCCAGAAAATATACACTAAAGAAATCTGAAAAGACCTGTAAGCAGGGGAAAAGAAAGGGAAAGAAAGAAAAAAGAAAAAAAAAAGAGAAAGAAAAAGAAAAAGAAAAAGATAAAAACAAACAAAAACCAAACCAAACCAAACAAACAAAAAAAACCCAGAATATGATCAAATATGATTAGGCTGGTGAATAGATCAGTGCCACACACTAGATTTTGGTCTGTTAGAAGAAAGTGCCTCCCACAATTTTAAAGAAGGAAAAACTTATATATGTACAAAAGTAACGGTTAATACGATGAAGGGATGGAATATGACTGTAAAGATGAAAAGTATAAGATTTTATAAAAGGAATTGATAAAATAAGAAGTTGGTTGAAAAAAGAAAGAAGAGGATTTAAAAAAAAAGAAAAGGGAGAGAATGTGATCAGGCAGGAAAGTAGAACACAGCTGTACAATAGAGATTTAGGGTATATTTTGATCTGTTAGATGAAACCGTATCTCAAAATTTTAAAGAGGGGAACATCATATATATATATATATATATATATATATACACACACACACCAAAAATAAGGTTAACTACTATGAAGGGATAGAATATGACTTTAAAATTGAAGAATAAAAAATACTTTTTAAAAAAGGGATTGATAAAATGTTGGTTGAAAAAGGGAAAAGAAAAATTAAAAAAAAGACAGTTAAAAAAATTAACTTTGAAAGACTAAAGAATCGTGGGAAAAAAACCATGAATTCTATGTGCAGTATTCCCCTAGCGCTGGAGTTCTGCTATTCTCATTGATCGGTAAACTTGGTCTTGGAGGGCTGTTCTTGCTGATCTTCTGGGGGAGGGGCCTGTTGCCGTGGTTTCCAAATGTCTTTGCCGGAGGTGGAATTGCCCCACCCTTGCCAGGTCCCAGCTAAGTAATCTGCTTGGGTTTGCTCTCGGGAGCTTTTGTTCCCTGCAAGCTTTCCGTACAACTTTGGAGGATGAGGGTGAAAATGGTGGCCTCCCCATCTCTGCCCCGGAGGAGCCGAGAACTCGGTCCCCCCGCTCCTCAGTGCGCCCCCAGAGAAAAGCAGTCAATCACTCCTGTCTCCCTAGTCTCTGGCCGCACTCTGTGCTCACCCAGCCTGTGACCAAGCGTTTCTATCTCTGGCACCCGACTCGGTGTGGATTCTCCAAACCCAGCAGATCCCTGCGGTGCGCTCCCACGCCGCTCCTCCTGGGGGAGGAAGGGGAGTCTCCCTGGATCTGCCGCTTGTTGTGGCCCTGCTGGAGGAGCAGTGGCCCGACTGTGTCGCCGATCACAGTTTATGGCAACCCCGAGCTGAGAGCCCGCACCTCGGCTCTGTCCTTTCAGCCAGCTTTCCCGCTCTGATACCCAGGTGCTCTGCCACACTTGGGCACCCCCGGTGTTTCTGTGACCCCGAGGGTCCTGAGACCACACTGTCCCATGAGGGTTCCACCTCCCGCTTAGCCACTGGAGTGATGTCCCTCAGTGGAGCTGACTTCTAAAAGTTCCGATTTTGTGCTCCGTGGCTCTATCACTTGCCGGAAGCGGCCGAAAGAGGCCCCCTCCCCCGCCGTCTATCCTCCCAAATATCACCTTGGATTCACTTCTCCGCACGTCCTACCTTCCAGAAAGTGGTCGCTTTTCTGTTCAGAGAGTTGTTGTTATTCTTTTCTTCGATCTCCTGTTGAGTTCGTAGGTGTTCAGAATGGTTTGATCCCTATCCAGCTGAATTCCTGAGACCAGACAAAATCCAGGTCTCCTACTCCTCCGCCATCTTTCTCCAAATCTCCAGTATCTGGTGTTATTTTAAATAACACAACATCCACGTCCTACCTTCCAGAAAGTGGTCGCTTTTCTGTTCAGAGAGTTGTTGTTATTCTGGATGGATAACATCCTTCCTGGAGTCTTTAGTGTCATAGTCTTCATATCTGTGTCCTGAATCTTGCAGTTTCCGCTGTGGAAAACTCCAAGGATAAAGTTAGAGGAGTTTGCAAGGCTTTAAATGGAAGTAAGGCACACAAAACATTTACTGTACATGCTATTCATGGGTCCAGTTGCTCCGTGAACACCTTGTCTTGGGGTTTGTTCTTTTTAAGTCTCTGGACAATGGGTGAGAGTCAAAATCTCTTACTAGATAGAATGCATAACTCCATGGAAAATCAAAGTCTGTTAGAACTCAGTGACAGACCTCATTAAAGACAGAACATCTTTAATTCTGTCTGGATAATTTCTAGCTGGAAAATTGTATTGGTTTTCTTATGGAGATCATGTTGGTTTAGTTATGTTTGTAAGAAATCATGATCAGTTGGCTGATTTTCTTTCATTTTTTTATGTGACTGGATGGGGCCCCTTCCTCCCAATGCTAAGGAAGTATTAAGAGAGCTTTTTTACAAGCTAGTTCAGGCTCAAGAAGCGGACAGACATTGTTTTTAGCATAATCAAGTAGAGGAGGTGTGTTAGTGGGGTGGTAATCTCACCCCACAGCCTGAGCTGATCTGGGTGGGCTGGATATCTCACACTCTAGTCAGACCCAAATAGTGGTCCTTTCCCTCCTCCTCTGGTCTATAAGGCCTGGCTTCTTCCTCTTTTATAGCAGCAGCATCTGTGAGAACTGATAGGGACTGTCTATACATCTTGGAGGCCATAACCAAGAGAAGTGGGAGGAGAAAGGAGGCTTTCAGTGCAGAAAGAGAGAATGAGAGGGAGGGTCTGGGAGGTTTCATCTGTTCCTGAGGGGAATGGCCACCTTGGTCTCAGACCCCCTGTCAGATGAGATAATTTGGAACCAAGGAATAGAAATACCCAACACAAATGATGAGGGAAGAAGGAAAGCTTATTTCATGTAGATGCAGTTTGTGATGCATTTGTTCTCTCTAAGACCCTAACATTTGTGATGGCTCCAGCTTCCTCAGACTTTCTAGTTTATGCCTTCTTCAATGTGTCAGCTTTGTCCTAGGACTGGTGGCTTAGTGGTCTCAGTAGCTTCAGTTCATCTAGACACTAAAGCATCGAGGGAGAAGAAGAATGGTCTTTTCTGTGGCTTTCTCTTTACAGTAAGACAACTTTTCCCATTACATTATTTCTCTTGGGTACTTGCCCATTCCTTAACCAATAACCTATGAGGGGGTGGAATTACCATGATTGGCTTTGACTGATTATTTGGAGTGAAGTGAATATTGGGGGATTAATCACCATGACATCAAAGATTCCATACCTGTGATGGTATAAAATTGTAATCTGTTTTATTATCTCTTATATATTATCTTATCAGTTAGATAGATTACTTAGATATTTAGAACATTTAATAACTGGTATATATATATAAAATAAAATCTAACTGTAATCCCTTTTATTTCTGTAAATAAAGTATATACACTGTATATATAAAATAAATTATATCTATATATTATACAGGTGTATTTACATTACATATTAATATACTTATGTATTGTGTATATTACATATACTATATTGTTACTATATACAGAATGTGGTGTGTGTGTATATATATATGTTTAATATATATAAACTAAACTCTATACAATCTAAAATCTTCTTTCAAAGTACCATATGTTGTAATACAAATCCCTCATCACATCAATCTAATAATTTACTGGTTGTTTGTCGGTTTTTTGAAGGTGTTGTTATGTTCTTTTGGTGGATCCAGCATTCACTAGCTAAATGGTGCTCTGTCAGAGCCATGGTTTGACAAGTGCATCCAACTCTTGCAACACCTTTCCCATTACCCTGATAGCCACTAGGGACTGGGCTTCTTGTTAGAACTTGAGCAGGTTTCATGACTTTGCCCCATCTTACCATAGAGCTCTTTAATTGTCTCCAGGCCTCGGCTCCTGTCCTTCCATCTTCTCTTCCCTGCAGTTGGTCAGGTTGCTACCTGGGTGCTGGCACCATGTTGGAGCTGTCTCTTGGGGAAGGGGCCCAAAGGGACTGGCAGAGGACAAGTCAGGAGTAGGGGATAGCAGGTGAGGGGTACATTGGCCCCTCCTGGCTGCATGAGTCAGGACCTGGATCTTGGTTTACCTTTCTCATGGTGGGAACTCAAAATAACTGTAGGCCCTGCCCAGGTCAGTCACTGGAGAGGGAGTTCTGTTGAGAAGGAGGCAATTGGCTGGGGTGTTCTCTAGGAAGTGGAACAAAGGCAGAAGGCAGAGACAAGAAGGGAACATGGACAAAGAAGAAAGATGAATTGTGGCTATCAACAGCCTATTTGGGTGGGTTCACCCTGGGAAGCATGGGGTGTGGAAGGTGAGGGCGCATGAGGCAAGGCTCTTCTTTCCAGAGGTCACTTGAGGAGGCACAAGGGATTCATGAAGACACTTGCTGGGATATCTGGGTAGTGTTCTCTCTAAGACTTGTATGGGTATGGGTTGTCAAATAAAGCAGAACTCCCCAAGCTCTCATGGGAGCCCTGCTCTGATATCCATCTAGGCCCTTGGCCCCTCCCTGAGCCTACTAGAGTTAGATGTGTCTTTGGGATGCTTACAAATGATTCTCGCTGGCTTGACTGAATGGCTTCCTTTTTCCACCCAAAGGCTTTTAAACCCGGAAACAAATTCTCAACTCACTAAAAAAGTAACCGTGGACTGCAGCAGAGCCAGTATCCAAAATAGAAAAGCATTTTGACATTGCAGCGATATGTGGTTTCTGAGATAAACCACATGTGCTAGAATTTACATTATTAATTAATCCTACTATTTATGGCAGTTTTACTGTTTACTGGCCAATATGGAGGTATTTAAATATTTGAATAGCTTATAATGGAGTGTACCCACTGAATATTAGCTGTGGTTACATTTCTCCCGTCCCTAAAAGGTGGCTTCTGGAGGGGGTTGCTGAATTATGTTACTCACACCTGAATAAAAACCTTATTGATTCTTTTGGGGGCTATGTGTTTTTTTTTGTGTTTGAGGGAGGGGATAGGCCACCTTCTCAGTCTTTATGAGAGTAGCCTCTCAGCTGTTTCTAGTGTGGAAGGTGAATGCTGAGCTTGACCTTTGACTAGTACACAGGTATTTCCTGAGAGTCCCACTCCCTTCCCCTTCATATTGAGGGTAACACATCATTCATCATTTGGTTACACTTTTTTTTTTTTTTTAAGTAACATATTCTCCTCTGCTAGGGAACTCAGAAGCAGATGTTCTGTGGAAATGTGAACTGTAAAAGTGTATCCTGTAATTTATGGTCAATGTGCTTTGAAGGTGAAAAACACCCTCTAGTCATACAACATAACTGTAGCTTCTGTCTTTTTATCCACTTTTCCCCCTAGTTTGCTAGCTGACTTGAGTAACCTGTGAAAGAGATCTGAAGAAAGGAGAAATGAAGAAGCACACTGGAAAAATTCTTCATTTATTATTAAGTTAAAACACCAATTGACTTGCTTCCTGCCGGGCTGGAGACTACAATGAGAGCATGGAATTGGTCCAGTTAGCCTCAAAAATTCAGAGAAAGATGGGTGTCGTGGAAAGATCAGTGAACTGTGAGAGAAGAGCTCAATGCCCGCTGGGATTTTCTGAGTCCCTTTACTTCTCAGTGACTCAGTTCATACTCTGAACACTGTTCTTTCTCCCTGTTGGCTCCTACTTTTCTTCATTTTGTGGGTTCCTTTTCTACTTCTTGGATGGTTTAGAAATGTCACAGAAAATGCCTTGGGACTGTGTATTGGTTAACTTTTGTTGTGTAAAAAAATCATCCCATAACACTGTGGCTTAAAACAGAAGCCATTTTATTTAGTTCGTAATTCTGTGAATTGTCCAGTTCTGGCCTGCGCTGGCCCAGCTGATCATGGCTGGCTCTCCTATGTGTCAGCTGGCAGGGCTGCTGGATGATCTAGAATGTCCTCCCCACAGGTCTAGTAGTTGGCGGGTTGGCAGCAGGGTCTGGACGCCTGTTGGCCGGGGTTCTTCCTGGGGTGTACTGGTTCTCTTCCATGTGACCTTCCATTCTCTAGCAGGCTAGCTTGTGCTGAATCATCTGATGGTCTCAGGGCTCCCAGCTCAGCTGGTGGGCAGGCCAGAATGGTCAAGTGTTTTTCAAGCCTCTGACTGCATCACATTTGCTAATGTCCAATTGGTCAATGCAAATCACATGACCAATTAAGATTCAAAGAGAGAAGAAACATCTTTTTTGACAGAAAGAAAGGAATTTATGGCCATTTTTGCCATCTAGCAGAGACTGCATTTGGAGATGCCTGAAAAAGATAAATGATCATGTAGATAACAATTTTGAGTATTAACTAGGTGCCCGACATACTAATTGAATTTATATGATCTCATGACGCTTGATCTCATGGGTCCTACATCTTTGGTGTTTCCATTAAAAAAAGAAAGTGACTAGATTAGAACCCTGTTCTCCTTTGTGCAGCAGATATGGAGCAGAAGTGTTTCTTGTAAATAGAAATTTTGTAGCTTAAATTATATTTTCAGCACTATAGGGGAGTTGGCTATTTCAAGGAACCCTGTTGTGAATCCTTTTTGCAAGCAAAGAATCGTTTTGTAACATCCCAAATGACATCTTAGTTTAGATGCTTGACAGGTCAAAGCACAGGAATTTCAAAATTTAGATGATGTAGAAAGGGCTCCAACTTTGGATTTGAACTTCCATAGGTTCAAATCTTACTGGCTGTGTGATCTTGGGAAAGTTACGTAGTTTTCCTAAGTCCTAGTTTCTTTTTATTTTTATAAAATAAGTTAATAGATACCTACCTCCACTGGTTTGTGGAAGGATTACATGAAATGGAGAACCTGTATGTAAAGGGCCTAATATTTTACAGAAGTTCAATAAATGAATACACTGTATTCTTCCACATTTTCAGATACTAGATTTTGCAACTACTTTTTCTGTCATTTTCCACCATGGACAAGAACCTTATGAAATATTTGTTTTCCAGTTTGGGTATTAACTTGGCATGGTTCCCTTTGTTTGTTCTTCCAAAGTCTTGCAATAAAGCTTTACAGCCATTTTCACTCCTTGATCAAATTTGAGAGGATAGATGAGGAAATGAATTCATAGCTCTGTAGACATTACTGGCTAAAGAGTCTGTACTAAACCAATTTAAGATAAATTAGTTGAGAATAAGGCAGGTGCTGCCTAACACAGTCTGCAAAGTTATCTTTTAACCCAATCAGCAGAGAACAGGAAAACAATGAAATTGGAAGCCATCCTAGGGTGTCTGAGGGCCACCGACCACAATGTAGCCATCAGAGAGATTGCTACTGACTTAGAGTCACTGGGTGGACCTGCAGTGTCAACACAAAACCTTGACTTAGGGTGGCCAATCTCCCAGTGCTGGGAGAGCATTGGAAGGAATTTATAGCTGGCGAATTACAAAAGCAGCTCTAATTAGCCCCAAGTGACAATTGCATAAGAACTACAGAGAACATTGCAGACTCATATTTGCTTCCTTCTCAGGATTTTATATGAGAGCCTGGTAATGAATGTTCTTTAACAATAAGAGCTGAGAGACCTTAGCTCTAATAGTACTCCTGAGGATACAGCCTCCTTTATTTGCAATCCTGCAAAGATCAGTTGGATACTATTGTTAAACCTTGAAATTGCCCCCCAATTTGCATTGTGGTTTAAATCAGAAGGGAGGACCGCAGGGGAAGAATTTTTTCTTAAAAAGCCATCCCCTCTCCCCATGCAATAAAGAACAGTAAATAATCTAGCACTAAAATAGATTCTTGGACCCAATTTCAATGTGTGTGTGTGTGTGTGTGTGTGTGTGTGTGTGTGTGTGAGTGGGTGGTGCTTCCGATACTAATAATCAACTCTTGGACACCAGCAGGGTGTCCTACAATTCAACTTAATTCAACTCAGTTGAATCCCCCAGCTAGATAATCCCCCAGGTTAAGGGCTCAGTCTACAAGACTGCTCCCCATCCTTCAGAAGCCAGTTGCAGGCCCGCCCAGGTTGTTACCTGTGCTTCTGACCCACTGACTATAAATCAGAGGTTCCCATAATCCTTTCCTTGGGGTTGATTAATTTGCTGGAACGGCTCGCAGAACTCAGAGAAATATTTTACTTACTAGACCACTGATTTATTATAAAAGGATAGAAGTCAGGAGCAACCACATGGAAAAGAGATGCAGGGCAAGGTATGTGGGAAGGGGCCCAGGAATTCCATGCCCTCTCCAGCTACCACTCTTCTAAATCTGTTTTCATCAACCCAGAAGCTCTCCAAATCCTGGCTTCATTACATAGACATGATTGATTAAGTCATTGGCCATTGGTGATCAATTCAGCCTCCAGCCCTAGGTAACCTTGGGGCCTTACAAAAGTCACTCATTAACATAACAAAAACACCTTTATCTCTCTTACCACATAGGAAATTCCAATGGTTTTAGAAGCCTGAGAAATGGTGGTGAAGACCAAATATATGTTTTTATATAATTCACAAATATCACAAGCCCTCGTAGGTTTTAGAATTATTTTTTGAAGAACTAGCACATTTTTAAAAGGAGTTTTAGGAACAAAGGGTTTTTTTGTTGTTTGTTTATTAATCGTTTGTATTAATAAAGAGTAACAACACCTCTCTGGAACTCACAGGTTAAAATATTTTTTCTCAAGTCAAGGGCCGCTTTGGCCAGTTGTGGTCATTTGTTCCCTTGGTCTGCTTTCCCTAGATCTCAGTGAAAAGGTACTCAGTACATTAATTTTCTAGTTGGATTTTGGAGGGTGGTTCAGAAAATTCCTCCCTTCTTCCCTCCCTTCATTCAACAAATACATAGAGAACCTAGTGTACTGTTCTAGGTACTGGACATGCAGCAGGGAGCCCAGTAGTTTTGGGTGCAAGATCATTCCAGGGTCTTCCCTGAAATCAGAGCACTCTGGTGTTGCTAGTATGGCTAGAAATCCAGATGGGTAGCTATAGGGATCTTTACAGGTAACAGTGGAGAATCAGCCATATCCCCATGCTGAATCAGGTGACATTCCAGGACAAGGCAAATACAGGGATAAATTTGGCTCTGTTTTCCTTGAGTCTTGCAATATGGTTATAATGGATTTAAATATAGGCAATTCAAAAAGATAGAAAGGGGTACCTGGCTGGTTCAGTTGGTAGAGCATGCAGCTCTTGATCTTGGCATTGTAAATTCAAGCCCCATGTAGGGTATAGAGATTACTTAAAAACAAAATCATAAAAAAAGATAGAAAAAAATAATATTTTTCAAGGCTATTTTTTAGCCCATCCTGCTGGTGGTTGATATGGAACTTGAATGGCAGACCTCATCCAGGAGATGGTCCAGCTTCACTGACCTTCCCTTGGTAGAGCCACTTAAGATCTTACGAAGATACTGATTTCAGAGATACAGCCAGGGACTTCTGAGTCATTGTGTCCAGGGAAGAGAGTGAATTTCTGCCTTTTCAATGATAATTTCTCTGATGCAGCTCTTGGCTAAAAATCTCAGGCAGGCCCATGTGGCCTATAGAACCTGAGGTCATTGTCCATCCATTCCTCTGGCAAGAGCATCTCACTTTCTTTTACAGAACTACTCTGCTCATCCTGTGTAGTAGAGAACTGTGCAATAATAGTTGGTCTTATGATGCCCTTAGCTCATCCAATCAGGATGCTATTTTTCCCAGATTGAGGTAAGAATAGGAAAAATCTGTTGGAGCCCATTGGTTCTACAGTGGTACTTTGACCGCCTGGTATTAACTTAACGTCTACTACCTAAATCCCTGAAGCAGTTCTGGTCCCAGCTTTTGTCCAAGTTCAATCCTTCAGTCATTCCTTGGATTCTGTGAACCATCACAGAGTTTTCAGAGATTATTTTTTGCCCTCAGTCAGCCGGAATTATTCTGTTGATATAACCAAAGAAGCAGGGAAGAACAGGAAATCTTGTCAAGTGGTTGGTGTTTGGCTTTGGGCATATGTTGTGTCTAGGAAGGAGATGAAGGTCTTTCTTCTGCCATAGCCCATGTCAGGAAAGTCTACCATGCCCTTCACCTCCATCCTAGAGGGTATAAAGGATGTTTCTTCTCTCTTCTTGAGTTTGGGTAACTCTGTTATCTCTGCCCAATCGGTTTCTGTCTATCTGTTGTTCTTCTTTCTAGGTTCTGAGGACAAGAACTTTGTCTTACTCCCATCTGTCATTCTGCGGACTACAGTCTAGAGGGTTATATGTGTGGCTGTGAAATGGGATTATATTCTAAACTTGAGCAGTGATGCAGGGACTGGTCCTTGTTTGGGATCCATCCTATATTGTGAGCCCCACCTGTTTCTCTCTACCTTGGATCATCCCTATGCTTTCTAAGGAAAAATAACTACTTTTCAGCTGCTTTGATATGAACTTTGAAGTCCAGAGGTCTTTCATTTCTTTAGGGATTGGTGCATTTCTTGGATTAATTTCTCCTATTTGGGACCACATTTTATTTCCTGCCCCTCCTGAGTTTATTCTGTGCTAATGGCATGATAGACAGAAGAAACATATACATCTCTAAACTCCCCAGGACCTCAAGTCATAAAAGTTTCCAATTAGCATTGTTTGCTTGGCAGCCCAACTTCCTGATTAAAGAGCTTCAGTAGCTTTGGAAAGTTTTAGAATTTAAAACTGAGTGCTAACAGAGACCCAGGGGAAAGACCTTGTGAATAGAGGCCAGAAAGGAAAGCAGGAAAGCAGATGGAGCCAATGAAAGGGGCCGGGGAAGCCACTGTTTCTGGAGAGGCGAAGGAGGACAAAAATAGCCTATGGAGATAATTTGCTCAGTGTGGTCTGAGAATCAGGAAATTCCAGGGGGCTCGTCTTTTTTCCTGTTTTGTGAAATGCCACTGAATAAATCAAGGAATCTTGCTTTGTAACTTCTTCCTCTATAAACTCACTTCATGGCCTAGATATGCTCTGAAATATTACATTAAAGCAGCCATTCAGGATATCAGAGTTCAGCTTAGTAGTATGGAGAGGTGAAATATAACTGGCTAGATGTCAGGAGATAGGATTCTGTCCCCTGTCTACCTACCTAGTTTGTATCATGCCACACTATAGTTCACCCCTCTGCTCCAACTTACTTTATTGCACAATGCTCTCTCACATTCATGCCTTTGCACACATTATTCTCTCTGCCTAGAATAGCTTTCCTCTTTGATTTAGGTAGGGTTCCCCAAAACAAAGAAGACAGGATTCTTATGATTTCTTAGGGGAGTGATCTCAGGACGAGGGACGGGAAGGAAACACAAGAGAGTAGGGAAAGGAGCTAAGTAAGAATGTGATCTCAACTGATCCTACAGGGAGCTCTGAGTGTGGATTGCACCATAGAGATTGCGCCAACTTCAGGCCTCTGAACCCCCATGTCAGTCAGTCATTGGAAAGGGGCTATTCCTGTAGTTAGGGTGTGTAACCTCCTGATTAGGTGTCTCTCAATGGCCCAGGAGCAGTTGTCTCAAGAAGGGGGCAGGTGTGAAACAGCGGTCAATGCTCACAGCAGCTAGGGAATGGGAATGCTATCCTGGTAAAGGAGATCTTGGTGGAGCGCTTGCATCCCTCCACCCCCATTTTTCACCTTGGTTAGGTTCTAGTCATTGATTTTTCAAGACTCCACTCTGGCCACATGTTCTTTGAGCACTTCTTTCTTTTCTAGCAGGTTAGGTTTCCCTCATTTCTGTTCAATAGCCTCCTGGACTTATCAACCCCCATCTCATCTCACTGTATTAATGGGCCTATATGAATATCTTTTCCTCTATTCTTTGTCCTTGGTGACATGGGATTACATTTCTAATCTTTATTTGCCGTGCTTACCATAGTATGCACAACAAAATAGTGTTCCATAAAATTGTGTTGAGTGGGTGAATTTAATCTTGGATCCTCCATTAGTTTGCTGTGTGATCAAGATCACATACCTAATTTTTGTGAGACTAAATTCCCACTTTTATAATTAGGGAATAATACCTGTCCTCTGGTCCCTTACTGTAGTTGAGGAGGTAAGGCCACCCAGTACTATCGTAGTGGTGAGCATGAGGCATGGTATGAAAACCAGATCTTGCTTTATCTCACTCACCCTAATGCAAGAATCTGGGTGATATTACTCATAAGAAAGTGGTATGCAGCCTAGACAGAAGTGTCCCTCCTGCCCTTTCCCTCTGTTGGCACTTTGGACAGCTCCCATAGATCTTTTTCAGTGGGCTGAAATCTGTCCATCAGTATCTTCTCCTCTTGAGTCTTAATTTTGCCTCCTGGAGCCACTCAGAACAAGTCTGCTCTGCATTTCACATGACAGTCCTTACAGATTGATTATTTCAGGGAGTGTTGCTGTCTCATCTGCTGTTCTCACCTCTTGCTGACAGCTGCATCCAAACCTTTGAAGTTTGAGTTTTGCTCTCTCCCTCCTTCCTTCCTCAGTTGTCATCAGCTCCCTCTGTTACCCAGATGAGATGGAGAGAATTGGAGGTTCACTGTTTGCTAGGTTCCCAGGAGAATGGTCCTCGGGAAGGTCTTTTGAGGACATACATGGAATCTTGTCTCTGTTTTTCTAATCCTGTCAGCTCAAGAGCATTCCTGCTTAGAGTTAGGGATTCTAAATGCCCCCATTCTTCCTCAACAATATCATGATGACAGATGATATAGATCCATAATTAATTTTTGGCATTTCTGGATAAAGTATGGTTATACCAGGGTGACAAGGAAACATCAGTGCACCAGGGCTAGCATGTCGGGTGGTCATTAATTAGCCAAATGATCTTAGGCAAATTTCTCTCTTTGTTCTGGAGGTGGCTCCTGCAACTCTCAACAAGTTAAAGACATACAGCAGTGGACAGAATAATCAAATATCAGAGAGCCCAAATGAACAGATTTAGTGATGTTTTTGTTGGGGGTGAGGGAGAGAGAACAATCAAGGGTGACCCTCAGGGCCTGTCGGAACTCTAGCATGTTGGATACGGAGGAAGAACTTGCAAAGGAAATAGAGGAACCAGGGAGGTGGGAGTAAAACCAAGTAATGGTAAAGTCCTGAGAGCCCAGATGATTACAGATGAGGAGAGTAGTCTTCATTGCTGAGGTACAAGTAAGATGAGGACTGAAAGTCATCCTTGGATTTCAGCAACAGAGAGGTCACCTGATGATCACAAAAGCTATTTTAAGCCTGCGATAGGGGGTGGAAGACACAGTGGAATGAATTGAGGAGTAAGTGGGAGGGGAACATATGGGGACTACAAGGATAGACAACTTTCTGGAAAACTTTGGGTGTGAGGAGGAGGAGAGGGAGCTATAGCTGCAGGAAACGTGGAGTGGAAAGAAGATATTTTTAAGGTGGAAGAGACTTGAATTGGGGAAAATGTGATTGAGAGGAAAGGGTTGACTCTGTAGAAGAGAGATGGGTGACTTGCTACCCTGAAAAGACTAGGCAGAAGATCCAGTGTGTGGAAGAGGAATCGTCCTTGGCAGAGAAGGGCACTGCCTTGAATGTTAATCAGGGATGCATGTATTGCTACAGAAATCACATTTGAATTCACCAGGGCACTGCTATTTCTTCTTCCCTCGCCTGGGGCCAAAACACTGGCTCAATACCTGTTACCCAGACCTTACTCCTCAGCAACCTGAACTCCAAATGTGTGTGTATCAGACAGATAAGAATGTCTCAGGACTTCCCAGGCTCATCCTTAGTGATTGGGACCAAACCCCCTTACTGCCTCTGTTCTAACAGAGATTGATCAGGTGTGATGATGGTGCCAAGGCTACTTGCTCACTGTCCCCTTTCAAGCGTTCATTGTCATCAGACTTCCCAATTCCCATCTTGATGACCCACAGTTCACTGTCTTTCTCCAACCCCTCAGATCAGCAGGACAAGCTGCTATTGCAGTGCATGAAGGTCTCATTTCCCCTGGTCTGGCCCAAACTCCTCTGTGTCTGGGTCCAGAGTGAGTCAGCATTCTCTAATGTTCTTGGCCAAGTCCATTTTTCTTATAAATGAAGTGATTGGCCCCATTTGCCTAGTTTATGGAGAGGCCTAAAGAGTCCATCTGCCTCACCTGTGTGTGCTAAGTGGCTTGAGTGTCATTTAATCTGACTTAAAGATGTGTGACTAATTTCTGTGTTAATAAAATGCTGACCATATAAAAAATATCCAAGTGTGACATTTTTAAAAAATCCAAGAAGCAATTATTAGAAACACCAACTAAGAACTTTAATATGTTCACGTGTGTTTGTACATAACTAGCTTCCTAAAGGCCTTGAGACAGAACCAGAGACTTTTTTAAAGCTCCAAGAAACTGCAAGTCAATAAACATTCTATTCCCGTGCCACCCTATACTCATCCAACCCAATGATGATGAAATGCACACTGACAAGAGCAATAAGAAAAATAATAACATTATCACAGGATCAATGTCTATTGCTGGCTTCATAAATAAAGGACTTGGCTTCCCATTGATGTTTAATTTTTGTAACTGCCTCTGGAAATTTAAATAGCAGTAGGAAAACATTATCCTGAGATAATGTTCAATTTCTCCTAGCATAAGCTCTTAAACCTTGGACGTGTGCAGTTTTCAGTCTGGGACAAATTCAGGAGAACAAATCTCTTTGGAACAGACTGCGGGAGATTGATTTTAAATAGGCTGGCTTTAGTGCTATAGGTCTAGGGGACATGAGAGTAGATGATGGTTAGGACAACAGAGGCAGAGAAATCCCAGAAGCTTGCTTTTTCTGTGGCTTGTTCTGAGGTATCCCTCCACAAAATGGGGAGACTCTCCTCTTTCCATGTCCCATGCTGGTGCTGCAGCATATCCTACATTTGTACTAGGGGACAAGTGTGGAGGCTCAGAAGGGTTCACCTGTCTCTGTAGGACATTAGGATGTCTTAGCATTTTGTTACCCCTTGTTGTCTCTCAACTGCTCTGGCAAGGACTCAAATAAATCCCTGGGGCTGTATAATCAGCACCTGGCTTGAATAACAAATGAACTCCTGCTAGCTCTACCTTAGGTGAAGCATTAGAGTAATTTGAAGCCATAGAATCACAGATACTAAAGCTGAAAAGAGAGCCTCCTCCAGAGATCTAATCTAGGATTCCTCAGCCTCCATTCCTCAGAAGGAATTCTGAGGATCCAGCTCAGAGGGCTGGGAAGTAACATCCAAGTTTACTGGTAGGTAAGTGTTCCTCGGACTTGAGCTTGTACAGAACTACCTGGGGCTCATTAACACAGGGTCAGATTGCCTGACCCCACCCCTAGTTTCTGATTCTGTAAATCTAGGGGTGGGGCCCAGGAATTTGCATTTCTAACGAACTCCAAGGTCATGCTCAAGATTTTCGTCTTGGTCAGGAGACTATACTTTGAGAGTCACTGGACAGGAGTTCTCTTCTCTTGATTTCATTAACCATAAGCTGGGCTGTTTTGAGCTAACAGGTGAGTCTCTGCAACCTATGGGGTCAAAGAGGGGCAGAAATACCCACATTCCCCAAGAGAAGCTTATTCCTTTAAAGGAGACTGCATAGTTTTTGCCTGAGTAAGAGAAAGCTATGTTCCTGGCCATGACCTCAGGGCCTGGTTCCAGCTATTCCAAAGCCAGGTGGGCTTGGCAAAACACAGGGATTTCTCATGTATCCTGGCTTTGGACGGCAAGTCTTTTAATTTGGGAGAACTGTCACCTTCCTGGGAATCTGAACTAGAAAAGCAAACTTGTTCACAATAGCCAAACTGTGGAAAGAGCCAAGATGTCCATCGACAGATGAATGGATAAAGAAGATGTGGTATATATACACAATGGAATATTATGCAGCCATCAAAAGGAATGAGATCTTGCCATTTGCAACGACGTGGATGGAACTGGAGGGTGTTATGCTGACTGAAATAAGTCAATCAGAGAAAGGCATGTATCATATGACCTAACTGATATGAGGAATTCTTAATCTCAGGAAACAAACTGAGGGTTGCTGGAGTGGTGTGGGGGTGGGAGGGGTGGGGTGGCTGGGTGATAGACATTGGGGAGGGTATGTGCTATGGTGAGCGCTGTGAATTGTGCAAGACTGTTGAATCACAGATCTGTACTTCTGAAACAAATAATGCAATATATGTTAAGAAAAAAAAAAGAAGAAGATAGCAGGAGGGGAAGAATGAAGGGGAGTAAATTGGAGGGGGAGACGAACCATGAGACACGATGGATTCTGAAAAACAAACTGAGAGTTCTAGAGGGGAGGGGGTGGGGGGATGGGTTGGCCCGGTGATGGGTATTAAAGAGGGCACGTTCTGCGGGGAGCACTGGGTGTTCTGCACAAACAATGAATCATGGAACACTACATCCCAAGCTAATGATGTAATGTATGGTGATTAACATAACAATAAAAAAATTTAAAGAAAAAAAAAGAAAAGCAAACTTGTGAAGGCCTAGCTGATGTCTGAACAGTGGATTTGCATTTGCTGTGGTGATCGCTCAGTGCCAGGCAGACCTGACAGTGATGGAAGATGCTGGATTGCACTAAAATTCCATCAAAGATCACAGGGTGGAGACCCCACAGCCACTGAGCCCAGGGCCTCTGGCCTTTCCTGTCAAGGCATCTTGACAGGGAGACAGTTGAAAAACTTATGGTTAAACAGCAAGGAGGGAGGTGGAGGGAAAGGGGCAGCAAGGTGGGCATGGCAAGGTGGGTATTTAGCAGACTGAAGCAGTGATGAGGTAAGGGGTCAGCGGGAGAGGAAGAAAGGGTGAACAGTGGGAGGATTTCCTTCAGTTCTGAGAATTTTAGACACTAATTCGGCCTCCCTTCTTCCCTGATGGAAGAATCTCAGGAGAAACTCCATTTGCCTCAGAATGTAGTCCCAGCCCCACCTGAAAGAAGTGGAGAGAACAATTCGGCTCTTTGCAGGGGTATGCATTCTAAATATTCTTGCTCTCACTCTCTCTCACATGAAAGTTAGAAAACAAAAATGCTATAATTGTCAAGTCATTGTCCTGCTTCTCTCTCTCAATTTCTAGTCTGCAGTCTTTCTAGTTTTCCCCCTTTGTTTTAATTCCTTACATCATTTTCCTTTTCTTTCACACTGGCTCCGTCTTTGTTCCTTTTTAGGGAATTCAGACTTCTGCTCCTCCATCCACCAGACTGTATAGGTGGTTATGAAACACGAGGTTTGTGGAATCCCTCCTCCTCCATGCAACTTTAATTTCAGGCAAAATGAGCCCCCCTTACTTCTATTTTGCTTAATGTAAATGCTACTGAGGTGTAAACTGCATATAGGAAAACACACAAATCATACATTTTCCGCTTGATGGATCTTCACAGAGTGAACACATGGAGTGAGCAGCACCCGGATCAAGAAACAGAACATGGCCAGCCCCCTTCAAAGCCCCTAGAGCCCCCTTTCAGTAACCCCCCCCCCCCGAATATCCATCATCCTGACTTGTAACACCACACATTAACTGTGACTTGTTTTTAATTTTGTGTAAATGGAATCATTCGATACATACTAATTTATGGCTGGCTATTTTTCTCAGTATGATGTTTGTGAAATTCATTTATGTTGTTACATGTCATTGTAGTTAGTTCCTGTTTTTATTGTTCTCTCTCCCTCCCACTCTCTGTATAATGGACATATCACGCTTTATTCATTCTACTATTGATGGACATTTGGTTTTTCCATTTTGAGACTGTGATGAGTTTCGTTGCTATGAACATTTTTTACATGTTTTTCTGTGAACACACATCCTCTCTCTGTTGGATTTCTATAAGAGTGGAACTGCTCCACAGATTGGCATTTATTCAGCTTCAGTAGATACTACTAAATGGTTTTCTATAGTTGCTTTACCAATTTATAGTCCCACCAGAAAAGTTCAAGAGTTCTGCTTGCTCTACAGCCCCATTTGAGATTTTTAATTTTAGTCATTCTGGTGTGCATGTGTTGATAGAGGATTGTGGATTTAATTTGCATGTCTTCAGTAGCAAGTACAACTGAGCACCTTTTAATATGTTTACTGGCCATTTACATACCTTTTTGGTGAAGTGACTGTTAAGTATTTTGTCCATTCACAAAATCAGATTACCTGCTTTTTCCTATTGCTTTGTAGGAGTTCTTTATAATTGTGGGTATGAATTCATATATGGATGTTCTAGAGCAAGTATCTTCTCCCAGCCAGTGGCTTGCCCTCCCACTGTCTTCATTAAAGTCCCTACTTTATAATCGTCAAACTCATACTTTAAACTCTAGCTCAAATGTCACTTTTCTGGTGACTTTTTCCCCATCCCCTATCTCCCCAGGGTCATTGCCCACCCCTTGGCCTCCTACAGCATCTGCCTAAAACCCTCTCATAGCAATCGTCAATTTAGCTAATGATCCATTTTCTTACCTCTTCCCTTCCAGCCCATGAACACCTTAGGGACAGACTACTGTAAATGGTACACTGGCTGTTATTTTTGTGGAGCATCTGGGTATTTTGTTTGTTTTTTACTTGTTAATTATCTGTGTCCCAACTTTCTACTATGTAACTTCATAATGATAAAAAAATATATATATCATACTTTAAAGAAAAGAAATATACATAATATTGTACCCTTATCCCTGCCTCATGTCCAACGCTATGTGTTGGACATCTGTCTAGCAGAAATTTCAGTCAACATGGTAAAAAATGAGCTCTTCATTTTGTCTTTCCGTCCCAGCTCAGTTTCTTTCCTGGCCTCTATGCCAGGTGTGGGATGGCAGTATTACAGCCCAGAAATTAAGGAGAGCAGAAATTTGCTCTAACTTCTAAATTTGCTTTTACTTCCTTCTCCAACATCCAAACCATACTTACTAGCTCTACTGTCTTTGCTTCTTTCTGTTCTCTTTGAAAACTATAACAGCTTCTAAATGGCTCCTTTGCCCACCTTTGTCAGGGGGAAAAAAAACACACTTGATGGAGTTAAACAGGTAAGGAAGATTTCATT